>NC_084767.1:11259616-11561732 GCF_028858725.1 Colius striatus
TGCTGAAGTGGTCTGTCAGCACAGTGATGTGCCCCTCATCATCTGACAATGAAATGCAGAAAGCACAGAGGCTGGATTTGGCAGAGAGGAAGAGGGAGAATGTTTCTTCCTCCCCTCCCAGAGATAAGAAGATTTATCACCAGGTTCCCAGCGACTCCTCTGGGCTTATTAGTAGGAATAAAGGGGAATGGAGAGGTTTGATTTTGGTTTGCAGAAAGAAAGCACACTCTCAGCTCTTCAGGGGCTCAAAGCAGCATCTGATGGTGTTAAGAGAAGTACTTCTGCATAGACTGAATCCTGCCACTCTTGCCACACAGCCTTATTGATCAAATAAAGGTGATGCTTTGGTGGCTTGGATGGAAGATGCTTCTCCAGCCCTCCCTTTTGAATGCCAACGTGGGAAACAAATGGGTTCATCCCACTCTGGACACAATTGCTCGGCAATGTAAGCCTTGCAAGTTCAGGGCAGAACCTCAAAATAACCAATGTGTTCACTTGGAAGTTTTCGGAGCTGTTTAACAGAACCTGCATCACACGTTTTCAGTGGCCTGTTAAATCCCGCAGTCGAATGAGGAAGGGCAGGAAGAGAAGCTATAGTTAGTTATTATCAGTAATAAGAACAAGCAGACTGAGTGCCACATTAGGAATATGCTCATAAAATGTGTTCCTGGGCTGTACATTCACAACATGTGTGTCTTCTTTTTTAGCACTGATGTGCAGCATAATCCAAAATCTGGCACTGTGGGTTTTTTTCCCCCCAAGCCTGTCCTGTTACCCAAATTGCTTTGGCTTCAAACATTAGTTCCCTTGGGCGTCTGTTATTCGCAGACTCCCGATGCCAACTGAACAGCTTCCAGGAGCTCTGATGTCTCTCTTTTTATTTTATTTTTTTTAATACTGTGAATCACTTTATCCCATCCACCTTCTGGAACAATTCCCTGGAGAGTATCAATTCTGCTGAGCATCTGCTCGTGTAGGAAAACCACGGCCGTACCTCCACTGGAAGTCTTCACTCCTTATGGTCATTAAAGGCCCTTCAGTACTATTTCCTAATAAATCTTAGGGGCAATGTCTCAAAACAAGTTGCCTCTGTGGATCTCTGTTGTTTGGATTGCCTGGAGCCCATCCCCACTGCTCCCAGATGCCTGGTGCCCACTGGGCTCTTCTCTCTTATCCCCTTCCATGGGTTCACCACTTTCCTTCTAGACCCTACTTGGAGGCTCATTGGAACAGAAGAGGAAGGGAGTGGAGAGTGAAATGACAGCTTTTGTTGATGCTCCCAAATTATTTAGGATATTAAGGACAAGGGCTGACTGTGAGGAATTGCACAAGGACCTTGTGATGAGTGACTGGCCAAGAAAATGACAGGAGAAATTCAGTGTGGATAAATAGCGGCACACGTGGGAGAAACCATCCCCAACTCCCAAAATAAAATGATGGGCTCTGAGCTGACTATTAACTGAGGAACGAGGTGGCGGGTTGATAACAGATAGCTCTCTGAAAACATCAGCTCGTTGCTCAGCAGAGAGAGGGGGGGAAAATAACAAAAATCATCTTGAATATTAGAGATTACTCAGAAAACAATGGGGAGCAACACGGTAAAAATCACGCTGTCGCTGTATAAATCCCCCCTGCACCCACACACTCCGTGTCACACGGGTGAGAAGGGAGGCAGCAGAGCTGGGAAGGCTTTGAAGAAAGCTGGGAAGGATGATTAAACATTCTGAATGGCTTTTGAGCAGGGAATGAAGATGCAAGTGGGGAGAGCCAAGGCTGGGACTCCACCACGGTCTTCCACCCGCAACGACAATTCTTTCCCGCCTGCTGGGAGACGGTTGGTGGCCCCTGATTCAATGGCTCCTCGTCAGAGGGTGACTCAAGCCCACCTAGGTGCTTCCCCTGGGGTTTGGCTGGGTATTTGTGCCACCCCCTCCCTCCTCTTGTTGAGGAGGAGCTGATGGCCACCACGCACAGCACCGTGGCCCCTGTGCCGGGCAGGCAGTGTGGGCGCCGGGGGGAGGAATCGGAGCAGCTTGGCAAAAGAGCAAGAGACGGATGCCAAAAAGAGAAAATAAACATAAAGGAGGAAGATCTAGCTTCACCTTCTGTTCTTGTAATTCTTCTGTGCTAGCAGATCTGGTGGGAGGAGGAAAAGGAAAAAAGGGAGAAAATCCAGACCACTGATGGAGGCAGAATTATTGCTCTGGTAAAATCAAGCGAGAGAGTTTGGAGCTAAACTTATCCACCCCCATTCGTGATGCTCAAGTCCATATTCCTTTTCCCAGCCCTAACTCTTGTGTAGACCAGATGCTGGAAGAAGTTTGATTTCTACAGATGAGACCTAACATCAAACACTTTCTGGCATTTGGCATCAGGGCAATGGAGAGCTGAAAAGAGAGGGAGAGACGCAGAAAGACAGAACAACGGGAGCCAAGACACAGCTGTGCAAAGGAAACACTTGGGCAAAGCAGCCCTAGTGAGGACAAGGACATGCAGGATGCGTCCTAGGGGCTTGTCTTCAGCAGGGGTGAGGAGCATCACTCACATCTACGTGTCACTGGGGCCACCATAGGGTGTCTCCTTCAGAGAGATGTTGCAGAGCAGCTGCTCATGGGAGTGTGTTAATGTGGAACGAAACTGCAACAGGAGTTGAATAAAGCACTGGGCAGAAGTGAGGAGCTGATCTGGGCCAGAGAGATGTCAGCAAAACTATTGCTTCTGCTCACAGTTACCTGCAACTGGCCGTCTCCACGGTGTGATGCTGTCTCTTCCCTTCTACCTGGAGGGCTGGCATGCTTTTTTTGGCAGACAGGCTCTGATGTCTAAATACAACCACTCCCCACTGTTTCTGTATTATCAGTGTACACAGGTTCCCTTTGCAAAGGGAGAAAAAGAAAAGAGCACAAAATGTGCTTAAGGAAAAGCTCAAACCCAACATTTTGTCAGGATTGGGTTAATCTGCTGCTGGCAGGTTGGAGTGTTGCTGTCAGGGGGGGTTGCAGGGGAGCAGGAACCAGAGACCTCCACAGAGTCAGGCTCCCCTTCTGCTGAGTGTGACACAATGAACAGGAGCATCCTAGCCTTGACAGCTCATGCATAAATAGAGAAAGCAAGTCTTGGAGGAAACAACAGAGATACAGGAATGGGGAGACTTGGTCAAGAACATACACTGATCAACAGCACGGAGAGTCCCAGTCTGGCGTGCTGCTGTTTCCCAGCCTTTGAATGATGCATCCCCTGAGGTCTTCCTTTCTAAGCTCAGCCACTCCACAGGGTCCTCCTGACAAGGACAGAACAATCCTGGTAGGGAACAGGGGATGATATTTGCAGCTCTTGAGGACTGACTATAATGTACATCTTCATTTGGTATGCATGGTTTAGCCAGGGATATTTATTGCTGGGGCTGCCGTCTGATCCCAGCACGGAGCTCGTGCGGCTGTGGGGCAGCCGACGCCGTGTGTCCTTTCACTGGGAGGACGAGGGCTGCTCACTCTGCCCTTCACAGGGGCATCTTCATCCATTGCCATGATTTCTTCCTCAGGTCTCTTCTGGCATCCCCGGTGCTGCTGAGGAGGGATCACGGCTCGCAAGAAATTACGAGGAAGTCACTTTGTCCCCGAATAAATGATTCACTTTAATCACATGAAGAAATAACAGCCTCCACTGCACTCCAGCCCTCGCCCACCAGACAGAGTGTCCTTGCAGATATGATGACTGGATTCACTCTGCTTGGAGATACCAGCAGTACTGTGTCGTGTTCCAGAGCAGGGAAGGAATTTCCACCCCTTGCTGGACATTTCTAACTTTCTTTCAAGAGAAGTTTCTTGTGCTTGGAGTGAACATTTCTCCTCGGCCTCCTCTTGCCAAAGTCCTGCCTTGATATCAAAGAAACCACCTTTAGGGGAAGATGTTAGTTGTGTGAAAGCCTGCAAGAAAGCCTTTAAATCTTGCTTTGCCATTTCAGACTGTCCACACATGAGCTTTAGAGAGAAAAGCACAAAGCAAAGCCTTGGCTCAGCATAGGCAATGGCCCTGCTTCTGTCTGCTCCTCAAGGGCTGCTTGTGCAGCCCTGTGGCCATGCAATAACACACTCCTGGGGTGAAGCTGTGGACCAGCTGTCCTGGAGCTGAAGCTCATGGAAGCAGGCTGCAAAGCTGGTATGTCGGTGAAGGCAGACAGAGTGCCTTGTGGCAATGCAGCTTGCTCAGGCTGGCTCAAAGTAAAATCCACCTAAAACTACTCAGAGCCTGTAAAAACCTTCACTGTCCACATCCCCAGAGCAAGCTTGGATGTCAGCTCATCATCTTGCCAGCTTCCTTCCAGCAAGAGGACACTACATATTTACTGCTTTAATCAAATCTGTGAGGATGAGACATGAGGCAGCTCTCTCCTTTCCATGCCTGGAGTGTGGAAGGATGGAGGAAGCATAAACCTGCTCAGCATGGCCAGACTGAAAGGAAAACCCAGACATCCCCATCCAAGCTGTCCTGCCCTGCAGCCTCTCTCTCTCTCTCTCCTTTTGCAGGGCTGGGGTTGCAAAGGGTCCTCACACAGAACTGTTTCACTTCACTCTTCCATATCTCCATACATCACTTTTTCTGTTGTTTCTCTGTGATTTCACAGGGATGTATGTGGGATTATGAATAAGGCATTGTGAGCTGAACTGAATGGGTTATTTAATGAACTGTATGAAATATTAAACCATGCCTGATATGAAGCATGGTGGATCCTGTAAGAAATAATATATTACACTTGGGGAGGGCTGAAGATAATCAAATGTAATGAATGAATTCAGAATCAGAACACATAGAGCTTAGGCAAGTTAAGTTTTGTTCACTGGGAGCCTGAATTATATGTGATGGCTGTTGGAGGCAGGTTCTTCCACCCCATGTTTTCTCCTGTTGTGAATGACATTATTGTATTTCTCCATTTAACATAAATCCATTTTTCGGAAGGCTGCTTCCACCCAAATGGCATCAGCAGATCCCATTAATCACCATGCTCTCAATCACTCACAATTATTTAGAGCCTCTTTTGTGTGTCTCTGGCTCTTTCCCCATTTCTGATTAATCTTAAACTAAACCAACTAAATAAATAAAACTGCAAGGATCCAAGGAACATCCCTGTGAAGATCTTATTTGAGTCACATGCTGACAGCTTAGGAACTGATCCCATGCAGTTTGGGGAAATTTCTGCTCCTGGAGGTTTCAGGAGGAGGAAAGAGGCTTTTTGGTCCAAAGCAACAGGCTCAGCTTGGAAAGCAGCTGAATTCTTGACCTCAGTGAGGCTCAGTCTTCTCTATTTTGTGTTCTTTTCTCTTGGGCACAGCCCATCCCATCTGGTTCTGAGCCTCTTCTACACCTACAAGACACATCTGATGAGCCATGGTGGCTATCTGCTGGAAGGTGGCTTGTGCCATCCATGTGTCATGGCCAGCTTCAAGGACAGGGTACAGAGATGGATCTACTTTTGGGTTCTGCTCCGGGTTCCACACCAAACTGACCCAATCTACTCAAGAAATGGGAGAGTACATTTCTATACCTCTCTGTTTCCCAGGTGATGATTGCTATAGCAATCCCTGCCACCTGTGAGGAGCAAGCAACACCCCAGCAAATCCAGCCCTCCAGGTGTTTCTTCAGTAAAGACCCAGTAAATCTGCAGTAGGATGCTTGCATGTGCAGAGGGGCTGCTGTTCCTACAGCTGGACTGGTGACAGGGAAAAGGTGATGGATTTTAAAGCCAGTTGATTTAGCACACACATGGGCTGTGCACCAAGCAGGTTGCAAACACAGAGAAGCTCCTACCTGACACCTTCTGGCACAGACATACCTGGAGTTCAATTAGAAATAGTCTAAATCCCAGTGTATGCTGCAGTAAGCAAGAGGAATATGGCAATCACATGTTAAAGAGAAGATTTCCTTGATGGAAATCCCATAATGCTCAATGAAGCACAGAATCATAGACTCATTGAATGCTGGGGGTGGGAAGGGCCCTGCAGAGCTGCTGCAGCCCCAGCCCCTACTAAAGCAGGTTCCCCTTGCTCAGGGGGCACAGGAACGTGTCCAGGTGGGGTTGGGAACCTCCTGAGAAGGAGCCTCCACACCCTCCCTGGGCAGCCTGGGCCAGGGCTCCCTCACCTCACAGCAAAGGAGTCTCCCCTTGTGTTTAAGGGGACGTTGTTGTGTTCCAGCTGATGTCCATCTCCCCTTGTCCTGGCACTGGCCAATGCAGAAAAAAGTGTCCTCCCATCCTCCTGACACCCACCCTTTAGGCACTTCTAAGTGCTGATGAGGTCTCCCCTCAGCCTGAACAGCCCCAGGTCCTGCAGCCTTTCCTCCTCACACACATCCCACCCCCTGATCATCTTGGCAGCCCTGCACTGACCTCTCTCCCTGTCCCTCTTGAGCTGGGGAGCCCAAAACTAGACACAGGACTCCAGGTGAGGCCTCACCAGGGCAGAGCAGAGAGGGAGGAGAACCTCCCTTAACCTGCTGTCCATATTCTTCTTAATGCATCCCAGAATGCCATTGGTACAACAAAACATACCCACACACTGACCCAAGTCCTACATCTTCATGTTAGTTAGAAACATATTTTCACTGCTGTTATTCACTTCCATATTTGAGGCTTAGAAACATCTCACAAGTGAGTCACAGACACCAAGGCCTTCCTTCTGTTTGAGTTACACAGCAGCCCCAGTGCACTGCCACACGTGAGGATGTTGTGTGCTGCTGCAGAGCTGTCCAAGGAGCCAGCTCAGGCTCAGCAAACAGCAGAGGTGAAATGATGTGCTTGCCAGGTTGGAGTATCAGGATAAACCAAAGATCTGGTGTCAGGCAAAACAACGAGGATTGTATTAAAAGTGCACTTTGGGGTGATCTCTGACGAAAGGTGGCTGCTCTGCCTGCTCTCCCAGAGCACAATGTCCCTTCACTCTTCATCTGAGTTTTGGCTCTCACTAATAAACTAATTGATTCAGCTTGGCTATCCAGAGTTCTGAGTAATTTCAATATTGAACCTCAGCTGTAATTAATTCAGTCAATACAGTCAACAGAAACCATGGGCAATGCAGGGACACCAGTGCCAAGCAATGCAGCTCGAGTGCAGAGAGGGAGATGCTGTGCCCAGCTCCCAGGTGGGGCAAACAACATGGCTGGGACATTAAGGACTCCTGTCTACCCCTATCTATGACCAAAACCATCCACAGGACCCCAAAGGATCCAGTATGGATTCAGCAACCAGCTTCAGCAGCAATACCCATGCAGCCCAGGTCACACAAAAGTGTTTGCTGCCTGCAGCCATCCTGAGCATCCAGAGCACGAGGCCACTCCAGGCACCCAGGAAGGCAGGGCAGGGGCTGGATGAGTGCCTGTCATCTCTAGAACAGAACTCCTGAGCTGTGAGAGGGGTCTTCTGGAAAAATCCTGGGTGATAGGGCCTGAGGAATGACAACATCACACCTTGTCCGGAGCAACCTAGAAAGGAAGCCAGAGAGGAGGAAGGACTTTCTTTGCCAGGAGACATAAAGGCTGCTAATAAATAATAGAGGGCAGTGTTATTACTTTTTTATCTTACGAAGTCAGACCAGCTTATGAAACCCAGACTGGAGCAGAATGCTAATGGGTGAGACATGGCATGATGAAGTTATTGCTCCTGACCCACACAAGACTTAACTCGAGCCAAAAGGAGAGGAGCCTCCCTTCGCTTCCTGGCGTTTGCTTACACGCAGGGCCTGTCGCTCTACAAGTGACTCTGCTCCTACCTTGAAGCCTCACAGTTCCTTCCCCAATTACTGCCCCTCTGACAAATACCAAGGACACAAGGCGAGCCTTGAGACACTGAGGCTGTGTGCTGGTGCTGAGGGCAGCACACGTGCTGAATGAGACCTGGTCCTTGTTCCACAGTGGGAAACCACCATGGGAACGGTCAGCAGCTGGGGACTGGGGACCCCTCTGTTTATGCTGCTTTCTCTCTTTGTCCTCCTTACCAAACAGGACAGAGGATTTCTGGAAGCCAAGAATGGTGCCCATCATCACTGGAGGAAGTGATGCCTGCCCTACCTGGGCGTTGCATGGAGCCCTGCACTTTCTGCATGTCCATCCTGGGGTGGCAGCTCTGGGAGATCCCCACAGTCTCTGGCAAGAGCAATGCCCTCCAGCAAGTCACACTTTGTTAGTTTCCTTAGAGGGAGAGGAGCAAACAGGTCAACAGCGGAAGCGCAGCAGAGCAGCCATGAGGAAAGGCAGTGTGGTTCAGCAGGAAGGGGCAAGCCAGGTTGGGAAGCAGAAAGAAGGCAAACAATGAGCTGTTCGGAATGAGGATGTTTCAAAGTTTGATTTTCCAAAGGTCAAATATCAGCTCACTCGCAAAAACCTCTCCATTACTTTGTTGCTCACGTGCCAAGTGTGCAAAGCTGTGGTTTACTGTCATCACTGGGCCCAGCACTGCAAAGTCAGGGGCTCAGGGGGTGTTTTGCTCAGAGTCCGGGCAGCAGAATGACAGCAAAGTGCAGCAAACGCATTTTGACTTCAACACTTGTGTTACTTTTCGCCTCTCAGACTCCCGTGCAGGATGTGACCCTCCAGCTCACACAGCTTTACCAGACAGGCTGATTTCACATAATTCCCCAGGACTCATTTTGGATAAACTGCTATTTAAGTCTGCTATTTACAGAAGGCAGAAGGCACTATATTAGGAATCTACAGAGAGCAAAATACGCTGTTCATTCGAAAAGGAGGCAGATCTGATCCTCTGCAGTGTCACCTTCACTTCACCGGGCTGGTCCTTTCACTGGGAGACGTGGCACCAGCTATTTTCACAGCTGCATCTCCTGCATACAGGACCTGCAGGGGATGCTGGCAGAGGTAAGATCATGTATAGGCTTATAATGTCACCACAGCTAGCCCACTGGACTGCTACCCACAATACAGTGCTGGCCTCACGGTCCCATCTATGGCAGTCCTGTCTTCACAGAAGTCCCTTCCTGGCCCTGTGCGTGCCCCAGGGATGCCCCAGGCTCCCGGTGCTGATGAGCTCCCCTCTCTCCCTCGAGACACAGACTAATGTCAGCTGCAGCGAGACCTGTCTGTCTGCCTAGAGAAATTACAGGGCGATTATTGAAGCACTGTCATCTTCTGAAGGATTTTTCCTCTTTCCTTTGTAAGCAGGGCACACACACATGGCAGGACTATTTTTTCTAATGATTAGATGTTACTGGAAATCAATAAGCAAATAAGAGGGTGTTTTGGTCCCAACACCTCCATAGCTCTTCTTGCACAGCTCCGGTACTGCAAACTCCACTCTGAGACTCTCACAGGATTGCGATGGACAGCCTGTGTCTAACTCTGCTCAGGATGCTTGCTGACAGGTGGGGCTGGGTTAAGTCATGAGGTGGGTTTAACTATGATGTGATGATGAAGCCCCAGGTAATTACCCACTAGGTTCTGCAGGAACCTGGGCTATTGGATTCCCCACGAGCCCCGCCGCCTGCTCAGGACTCGCATCCATCTCACATGCTGAGAGCTGCCTCAACTGCCTCTTAATTTGAGCCCTGTCAACACAAGGGCTAAATGAAGAGTCATTTTCTATTTGAAGGAGTGCTGTAAGAGAGAGGTGGGCCCTTCTCAGCATGAGGAGCCAGGCAACTCATTAGCAGGGCCAGAGTGTTCTGCGGCCACCGCAGCTCTGGGGACAAGCTGGTGCCTCCATGGGCCCTGACACTGCACTGCCAGCGCCTCCCAGCACCCAGCACAGCAGTGAGGACATGAAGGGCAACTCCCCCTCCTCTGGCAGGACTGGTTTTTGAAGTATTAGATCTGGAGATCAATAAGTACACAGGCTAATTCCTCACCTTCCTGTAAAGAGCAGCTGTTCTCCAACAATTCATGAGATATCCTTGAAAAAAACCCCAAATCCAAAATACATATTTCTGTTAATGCTGCAAGGGGGTCTGTTTCTAAAGTCTAGCTTATCTCTTTACTGAAGCAGTAGAAGAAAAGAGTGAAACAACAGCAATTAGGGAAGGAGGCAAGTCATGAGCTCAGCACAGCGAAACCCACGCGAAGCTCCCTGTTCCGGTCCCCTGAGGCTTGCTCCTGCTCACCCCGGATACCTGGGGAATGCCAAGTCCTTGGATCAGGAGAGCAGTTCACAAAGAGACCTTGTGAAATTCAAAGAAGAAGGGGAAAAAAAAGAAGACTGGGCTGATTTAAACATACCTGGAGTGAATAAATTAGTGGGGGAGCGGAAACGAGTAGATGGAATTACACAGGAGCGTTACATAAAAGCAGCTGACGTCTGACTCTTGCAATTAAGTCAAATTGGGCTCAGCCTGGGCTTTGGGGAAGAATAACTGGTGGGTAGTAGTGAAAGCAGGGAGTAAGCAGTAGTGTGCCTAGCTGGAAGGTGGTGTATAGATGTGGTCCATACCAGCACTGGGTTTAACCAATAGTCTTGTTCAGGACCTGTAAGAATACATCAGTGACACTCCACAGTTTTAGGGGCTGAAATACAGAGAGGGGGCACAGGTAGAGCAGAAACAGAGAGGGAGGCATGCTTGCACCTCTCTGCTGGCTCCTGGTCTTACATCCAGCTTTTTAACAGTTTCATCTTAATCTGAATGGACCTGGGGCTGGAAGCGACCTCCCGGGTCACTGAAGCCATTCCCTGCTCTTGCAGCCCTCGTATCCAGCAGACATCCTCTGTGTTAGTGGTCCAGCTCCTCCTGGTGGAAAGCAGCCCAGCAAATGACAACAGGGAGGTGGCCCCCAGCTGCATCTCCTACAATCTGGAAAAGGGGGACAGTGCCTGTGAGAGGCTGTTACACATTGCAGCAGAAAGAAAACCCACTCAGGTGAAATCCCAGCAAGCCCTCGGTCTCTGAGCACTAACACTCGAGACTGAGCACTAATACTCGAGATGCCATTGCTACTCATTATCTCTGGGGCTTAGGAAAGAGGCCCAAGGGCAGAGCAGTGTCCTCCCTTGGATCTCAGGCACAAAGGGGCTCCCAGTCTCTGACAGCCCCTCAGGGTTTACCATCAGCTTCACCCCAGTGACTGTCTCTTGCACTTGCTCCTCACACACGAGACGTCCCCCACTCATGTCAGGTCTAATGCCACTAATCCTATTAGTTTCTGTTCAACCCGACTGAAGTGTCCTGGTTAATCCCAATCTCTGGCCCTTCAAGTGCTCTCACCTTTAGATGGCTCCTGCTCCACATAGCACACCCATGCATAAATCCTGCCTGTTCCTGCGAGCTGGAGGTGGAAACAGGCACGAGACAATTCCGATGAGCAGGAGGCTTTGTGTGGGGACAGCTAAATTTGGGGTGAACCCAAAGCTTATAAGCAAGAATCCCATGGACTCAGCCAGCCTTTGGGGCTGGTGCTTCAGCCCAGCTCTGAATTCAGGACAGCACTGCTCTGATGTAACACGAAGCAATCTTCTCCTGCAGTCTTTATATTTGATAATCTGAGATCTGTGGGAGTCTCTACTTTGTAATCCATATATCTTGTGACCCTCTGGAAGCCTGACAACTATTTCATGCTCGGATAGCTCCTTGCTCATCTTCGTCTGTGCGAGAGGAGCGTGTCCTGACTGGCACAGGAGCAGCTCGTATTTCCATCACACCGAGACAGTGATTAAATGCCTTCAGCCAAGCACAAGACAACTTCAACTGGGTTTGTTCTTTGGGGACTGGGACCACTGGGAATGAGGTCAGAGAAAACTACAGAAGACCCCAGACAGGCAGAGGCTGGAAAACAATGCTTAAAGGTACATCTGGCGACTCCAGCAAATCTCACTGGAGTCTGTTGGAAAACTGAGCTTGTCTGAAACCTGGGACTGCTCCCTGCTCTGGTGGGCAGTCACACAGCCCCTGGGCTAGCAAGGTGCCTCCTGGGTGGCCACGCCACAGCGTGGGGTCTCTGAGCCTCTCACACCCCTCCTCGATCTGGGATGGAGAAGCTGAGGACCCAGGTGCTCTCCTTAACCTGCTTTTGGAATGGCTGTGCAGCATAAAGCTTCCCTTGGCTCAACCCCTGCTCCTGGCACTACAGTCTGGCAGAACCCCAACGGTGGCATGTCTGGCACTCCCCAGACATGTACCACAGCTCTCAGCCTCGGCACAGGGGCTTGGAGTGCTGCCCAGGCAGGATGGTTTAGGAGCAAGGATGAGTTTTGCTCTGCAAGTACAAAGCTCCCGGCTGCAAATAAAACCCACTAATAGAAAAAGGGTACAAAGGGAGCCAGGCTCTTGGGGCCAGGCTGGAAGTGAGAGCAGTAAATTGGAGGATAAACGGTTGTCGTAGCTGCTGGTCAGCCTGTATTTCACCATTTCAAGCTGCAGTAAAGAGGAAACCTTTTTTTACACAGTTTCATGCTGTCATTGCTAAACCTTGCATATGGAAGGAGCCCTCATGGGATTTTCAGTCAATTGAATGTTTTTACTACATTCCGTTCCCTGCTCTCCCCACGCTGCCCCGTGCTCTGGAGCTGAGACAGCAGCCTAGGCCTCTGACACCCACCAAACACCATGGAAACAGAGCACTGAGAGCAAAACCATGGCTCTGGGTCCCTCTTTACTTCTGCTTTCCTACTCTTAGCCTGAGTATTTCTCCTTCAGGGCCTGTTGCCATCCCAAGGTGCCTGTATCAGATGCCCGAGAGGAGGGATGGGTATTTCCCTAGGACTCCAGCCACGGGGTGCAGAGACACCTCAGCACATTGGGTTGTGCCCAATGCTCTGCAAACACAACCTGTGCAGTCAGGAGCACAGCATCAGGAGATCAAAACCAGATCATAGTTCACTATTTTCAAGCCAGTCTTTTTTGAATGCCAGGGACAGACTCAGGCTTTCTGAATCGTGTCCCTCTCCGTGCCGCTCTTTATAAACATTGGTAAGCCTCCCGACACTCCCCAGACACACACATTATCCCTTCTGTAGCTACTGCAGATTAAGAGACAGTGATAAGTGCATTTCCAGGGGCTGTAACAAGGATGGTTTGGCACAGCTGTCATGAGAGGTCAGGATTTTCTACCTGCCTCCCAACCCCACCTTCCTGCAGCACGGCACAGCTCTACCACCACAGCCGTGCTCTTTCAGCCAGACCTGGGGGCTCCACCAGCTCAGCTGGGGAGGCTACCCAAGGGAATGTGCTGCAGGAGGATCACACCAACACCCCAGCAGGAACAAGCCATTTTCCTAGCAGTGGCATACAGTGGCAATAGCCCAAGCTTGGACGCACAGGGGTACAAAGGATCATAAAATCATAGATTCATTTTGGTTGGGAAAACTCTTTAAGCTCATCAAGTCCCAACCCTCCCCTCACCCTGTCCAGCCCAGCACTAATCCATGGTCCTCAGCTCCACGGCTTTGGGATCCCTCCAGGGCTGGGCACTCCCCCAGCTCCCTGGGCAGCCTGGCACAGGGGCTCACACCCCTTTCAGGGAAGCAGTTCTGCCTCAGCTCCAACCTCAACCTCCCCTGGGGCAACTTGAGGTTATTTCCTCTGGTCCTGTCATTCATTACTGGAGAGAATTGACTGACATGAACACGTCCCAAATTCTGCTGCCACATCCCCCAAGCCCATGGCTACCTGCACCGGCTCTGGATGCACTTGCAAAGGCAAAAGACGTGAAAGGAGCAGAATACCAATAATATACTCCAACAAGCATTAAAGGAGAGGCCTGGCTACCAGCCATGGCATAATACAGAGGATCTTGCTGCTACCTGGGTTTTTATTTTCCATGTCAAACCCCTGGCTAGCAGTGGCAGGCCTGATTAGCTCTGAAATGTCAGCAGTGAGTCCCCATGAGCACACAGCCTCTCGCTGGCCTCCAGCCCTCGCTTCGTGGCTGTGAGGCTCTAATGAGGACATCAGCCATGCTCTTTATTCAAACAAATGGTGGAGGGCAGCGTGGCCCTGGGCATCCCCCACTGTGCTCACTGGGCAGCTGACCCCCAGGCCCGGCAGAGCACAGTGCCAGGATGCTGTAACGAGGGCTCTCTGCCTGACAGCGTCCTGGCAGGGGTGTGGGATTGCTCTGCAGATCAACCCATCTTTCCCTCTGCTTTCATCCACCCCACAGCCCTGCTCTTAAATCCTGATGACTTTGGTATTTCACCTAACTTCCTTGCTCTTATAACATGGTGCAGTTTAGTCTGCGGTGCCCTCTGAGCTCCCACGCTCTTGGGTGTCTACAAGCAGCTGGAATCTCTCCTGGTACAGATATCTGACATTACCCCGGTTCAGGAGATGAGACTCCATAGCACTTGCTGTTCCTCCTTTCTCCATCCACCTCCTCCACCCAGACCTTCCCAATCTCCATCCAGACCTTCTGAACCTCTTTCCCCAAAGTTTGCCCAAGGACTTTGGCCTCGCTGGGGCTGTTTCCCCACGAAAATGAAGCATCATGTTGGCTTCACACACATGTCTGGTAGAACTATGAAATATTCTAGCAGATTTAGATTTATCAGTTTGGACAGATTGGCCTCTTTCTCCGTGCCTATAAAAGCTCTGAATGATGCCATCCATCAAGATGTGGACAGCATTGGCTCTGACTGAGGACCAGGCAATTTTGCACGGCTGGGGCCAAGTGCCAATTCCTTAAGTAATCCCAGGTTTCATTAAAGAAGCAGCCAGAGGAGGGCATTGCTTTGGATTATTTCTTGTTTCTAAAGTCAACTGCAGGACACTTACAAATTACTGTGGAATTGATGGTGGGTGACTCGTTAAAATTAATTATGGCCATAATTAGGAATATCCAGGAAGAAAACCACAGGAAAAATGGTGCATGGAAGGATCTTTTCTGGAGTCATATTTTAAAATGAAGCAAAAACTTGCAGTTGCTTTATTAATTTAAATAATAAGTTATGGCTTTTTCTTGCACAGCTTGGGAGGGTTTCTAATGGAGAGGGGCTGCTAGATGAGGCATTTCAATGGAAATCAAATCACCTCATAAATAAATGAGTTTTCTTTTTTCAGGGCATAACTGTATTCATTCTTAGAATATTCATAGAGCATCAAGTTACAGGGGAAAAGTGTCAGGAGGAGCCTCCAGGTTGCTCCTCCATCCTAAAGATAAACTTCTCCAAGCTGCTGTGTCCTTAACAAGAACCCATCTGCCTGCTCTTGCAGCAGGGCAGCTCCAGGCAGAACTGTGCTTTGCTTCAGTCCTGTCTCTCCTGAACTGGGGAGCCCAGAACTGGACACGAGACTCCAGATGAGGCTTCACCAGGGCAGAGCAGAGGAGGAGGAGAACCTCCCTTGAACTGCTGCCCACACTCTTCTTAATGCCCCCAGGATGCCATTGGCTCCTTGGCCACGAGGGCACACTGCTGGCTCATGGTTAGTTTGTTGTCAACCAGCACTCCCAGGTCTCTGTTCACAGAGCTACTCTCCAGTAGATCACCCCCAGCCTGTCCTGGTGCATGGGGCTGTTGTTTCCCAGCTGCAGGACTCTGCATCTTCCCTTGGTGAACATCATGAGGTTCCTCTCTGCCCAACTCCGAAGCCGGCCAAAATGGGTGTAAGCAGAGCCAGACATGGGATTGCAGGGTCCACCTCAACCTTTCCACATCGGCAGCAGATCCCACATCCACTAACAGCCTCCCCAGCAGGGCAGGGCTCTGTACCCACCGTTTGCTGTTATCCTCTGCACTGAGCTATGGAAGTTATCTCACTATTTGAAGTGATTTATGGGTCCTTTGCAGCATGAGGTACCACAAACACCCACCCTGTAGGCCCCTCCACAGCAAAGCCACCGCTAGCCAAGTGGCTTCTCTCGTGGCTATTTACTCATCACCCTGTTCCTGCTAAATTTCAATCATGGAAACACAAGCAGCAAGATCAGAGCTTTGAAGTGATTTAAAAGCACTACAATAAATAGACAAGGCAGCTCAGGCTCCCCAGGCATCTTCCTTTAACCAACTACCGTCTGGCTCCAAAGCACACACAGCCCATAGGACCCTTTCCAACGGTTCAGCAGCTTTTGGAGCCCAACACCAAGAAGTCAGGATATGACTGAGGAGTTTGTTGTTTGTTCCTCCTGCAGGACCAGGAGGTTTACACACATCACAGAGATAATCACAGCACTACTCTCATTCGATTTTGGGGGACGTACCTTGTTGATGAGTCCAAGATGTGCTCCTGGGAATGGTGTGAATCCCTGACAGGCTGCTCTGTGTTTCCTCCACTGGAACACCAACCTCTGAGGAAAAAAAACACCCAACAAATTAAATCAGCAGAGTAAATGAAGAGTGGAGAACACAGGCACCCACTGGCGCTCGTACCCTTCCCAGACACTGCCCCAACATCCGGGTGTGCTCCTTCACTCTAGCCCCACAGGGACAGTGTGTGGGGCACAGATTTCTGCCTACCCTTGATTGCAAACTGCTGGAAAATTTATGCTAAGGAACCTTTCTCCAAAATGTCCTCAGGGACACATAGCCTTTTGGCAGTGAGCTGTGTGCTGCTGTGTAGTGCTTGGGAGCCAGCAGCCCCCAGCTCAGGGGTGCTACTGCCCGGGGGGGGGGTGTGTGTGTGTGTGTGTCACAGACCTGTTAGCCTAGAGACAAAGGTCTTAGGGGTGCCTCACATGAGGGAAAGGCCAGGCTGTGCTCCTGCACAGCCCAGAATAGCAGTGGTTTTCAGACCCAGCTCCCTCCACACTGCTGCACTGAGCAGGGATGGTTCTCTGCCCTGTGTCTCAGCTCTCTACTGTAGAGCAGGGATGTGCCTGCTACTGCCTCGAGCACCCAAGGAGAACTACAGACACAAAGATGCCAAACTACAGCTCCCAGGGGATTCAGGCCAAAAGGTTAAGGAATTTGAGCTTCATTTGGCTTTGTCACTGGTGGATTTTCAGCAGAAGGAACCTGCTTTTCTATTCCATGCGTTTCTCCACTCAACAGCCCAATTTCCTCCTGACAAAGAAATTCATTAGGAAACTTTCAAGCCGATCCCAGCCGTGGCAGCTAGTTGAAATTGCTCAAATCCTCTCCAGAAAACCTTCCTGTGATCCATCCATCTCAGTCTCCCTTTTGCATCCCCCTGGTAACTGCTTCGAACTCGTAATGACCTATGAGCCGCCTGCCTGCTTAGTCCAGCTCCAGCACTCCCTGTACCTGTCACGGCACAAATATATGCTCACAAATTTATTTCCAAGCAGTATTTCTGGACCAAGGTTGTTCTCTCTCAGCCACCCTCTTTCCTGTGGTAATTGTAGGAGAATTTGCAAAGCTGAAAAGACCTTTCCTCATCGACTGCTGTCCCCACGTGAAGGGGCAGGCGTAGGAAAGGAGGGATGCCGGGGGCTTGGACTGGATGATCTCTAAAGGCCCCTTCCAACCCCTACCATTCTATGATTCTGTTATTCTGTGATTTGAGCAGGGATTATCCACTGCTGGCAGGGTCAGGTTTGGTGCCAGACCCACCAGGACATGGCAAAGCAGTGGGAGATCTGACACGGCCGTGAGGATGAGGAGACGTAAGCGGCCACACTCAAGCCACGGTCCCCAGAGGGCTGCATGGTGGTGGCTCATTAGCCACAGAAGAAAGGGCTAATTTTAGATTGGGTGGCAATTAAAAAGCATTGTATTATGCTTCCTGTGCTAAAACAGGCTGTCAAAATCTTTGGGTAAAACAGCAGTTAAATGAGGGGCTGACGGAGAGCTACAATAAGGAAAGACAATGGCATCATTATATTGGGATTTATCTTCCCAAGACAGGATTGTCCTCATTATTCAGGAGCGGTGTACCCTAAAGCCACTAATAAGGCTCCCTCCCAGGATGGAGATAAATCCCAAACCTTTCAAAGACTTTTGAATGTAAATGTTCTGCAGCATTCAAAGCGCCCTTTGATTTCGGAGCACACATCACTCGTGCCAGCTCTGCCGGAGGTTAAACGGCCTGCAGGGACTCCACACGCTGGGCCAGCTGGGACCAACGGCTTGCTGGGGCAAAGGGGGCAAGCTCCTGCATCAAATGGATGCTTGGATCAGCTCAGGATGGAGCTGCGGAGTCCCACCCCCGTAGGGCTTGGCCACCTGAATTGCTGTGGCTGCAGCGAGGATGGTCTCCAGGTAACACAGAGGCTCTCCATTCGGGGCAGATCAAGGGCATTGAACAAACCACCTTCCAAAATGCAACAAGGAGGAAAATGAGAGGAACACAAGGAAGGGAACTGACAAATTCATAGGGTGGTGTCAAACTGGCCAGTGTGCCCCTGTCTTCCCCAGTGAGCTGTGGGCGGTGAGAGGCTGGGAATGGCAGCTCAGCTCTCCAGTGCTTTGTAGCATAATTAAATGGCATCGACCAAAAAAACCCACCTCCTTCCCATTCATCAGGCAGCAAAAAATCTATGCTTCAAAAATAAGTAGGACACTTCCTTTTTTAATGTTATAAAATAACAGGGTAAGTATTATATTCAATCCATAGCTGGGAGGTGCCGTGTTGTTTCAACCACTATGTTTTCACCTTCAGTCTGCTCCAGAGAAAAAAGCCCAATAAAAGCCTTAGGTGTTGATATAGATTTGGAAAGGCAAATCAGTTCAGCTGTCAGCAGCAAAGTGGAAAACACAGGTTTTTCTTTCCACAGTTAAAAGGGCTTGGGGCATGCAAACAGCATAGGGCTGGCTCCTGCCTCGCCAGTGTTCAAGTGCCCCCACCCCACTCCCAGCCTGCTTTTCTACGTGTTAATAGGGATTAGGATGCAACTCTGAAGCTCTTCCTAGCAGAAAGGATGTGGTGTCCACTTTCCAGCCTCCCCATGGAAAACCACTTGCTTCAACAGCACCAAAAGTGCCATACCCCAAAGCTGAGGCACAGTTTGTTTCACCCATGCAGATCTGCTGCCCCTCAGAGCTGCTGTTACAGGAAAGCTGCAGGAGGAGAGAAGCCCATAAGTGTCTTTTTTTTTAAGAGGTAGAGAAACCACAAAAGACTCCTTCATGCAAGGAATGGAGAACTTGTAAGACTGGGATGTCCTGCCCTGCTACCAGGAAGGCAATCCCAGAGCACAGGCAGGGTAGGAAATGCAGCAAACCTCTCTCATCTGAGGCCAGGGGAACTTTTTAGTAAGAAAGAATTCATTTACTGAGGGCTTCAAGGTGACTAATGTGATGGATCCCCAGGAGGCACATGGGGCAAGGCCGGGGAGATGAATTAAGGGCTGATATTGAAGAGAGTGTTTTCACTACTTTGCAGAGAGCAGTGCTGCCCATGCAGCCCAATGCTGATGAGGGGATTTCTTTCGGGGTAGCTGGTCTGGGGTATTCTTCCTCCCGTGGCAAACTGCCACAGCAAACCCCTGCTGTCCCACACTGCAAGCGCTGGGCAGAAGGTCCCCACATCAGCTCCTAGAAAACTCCCAGTTCCTCCAAGCTCAGCATCACCCAATATCATATTCATCCACAAACTAACCCCCATGGTTCATTTATCTGATGCTGCCTCAGGATCTTCCCTGGAGTAGTGCAGGAGTACGCAGCATCCAGTCCCAGCCCCTGCATCCCACTGCCCCATCCCCTGGGCCACGCAACACAATGCTCTCTCCTCCAAACTGGTTATCTTAACAAAACCATTTAATCGTTGCCAGTTTCTGTTTCACCATTCAGGGATGAAAACCTTTTAAATAAATATTTAATGACTGCTGTTGGGTGCTGGGATGTTAATGGAGCTGTGTAGGCACACAGAGCCCACAGATAAAACCTGCAGCAAAACGAGGTCTCTTGTCTTACTGTTGCTGATGTTATAAAGATTGACTTTGCTATTAGAGCTTCCTGGAGGATTTCTCCAGGATACCTCCTCTGACTAGCAGAATTTCATCAGGTGGTGATGAAAAAGGAATCTCAGGTAGGGGCAGCTTTTACATAGGTGTAGCTTTCTTTCTGCAAACATGGTTCCTGCTCTGCTAAGAAACCATCCTGCAGACACAACCTGCCCAAGCCTGCATCACGTGCAGCAGGCACAGCCCTCCCTGTTACTGGCCCAGAGAGGCTCTGGTCCATCACTCCATTCCCTATGGACAAACCAAAACAGACCCCAGTGAAGTGGTCCAGCCCAAAGCACAGGAGGGCAAATTAACAAGGAGTGAGTTAGCTGTAGTCTGGTACTATCTGAGCTTTAGGTGTAGCATGCTTGGATAAGAGAAAAGGCTTTTTTAAGGGTAAAAGCAGCAGGGCTGTTTTTTGTTGGGAGTGGGGTTGCTCCATCCTCAGCTCTGGGATTTGGGAGGGCCCAGCCCCTTGCCTCCTCCTTGCTGACAGAGAGAGGTTCCATGTTTGGTGTGCTTCAAAAAGCACAACCCCAGAAAACAGCTTTGGGAAGAGGAGAGCTGAAACCACAAAGAGGAGCAGCTTGAGGCTGGCAGAGCAAGTGACTCTGGCCATGCCAGCTGCTCCCGTGGGCTGGGAAGCGTTTTAGCTGCTGGCCTCTCCACACAGCAGCTCGGAGCTAACGGCCCTGGCAGCCTCCCGTGAGCAGGAGAGGCTCCATCTGCACCCTGGCCAGAGAGAGGACATGGCAGATGAGCCATACCCAGGGTGAGGGGCTCTGCCAGGGGAGGCTGTCTCAGCTCGGGGATGAGCTGCACCCTTCCTCCTGTCTTTACTCCATCCCTGGCTTGGACAAGTGTAGTTCAGCTATTACACAGTGTCAGGAGATGAATTACATGAAATTATAATTGCATTACCCTTGCCTGCTCTGGGCAAAATGCAAAAGGTCATCTTCTCTTCCCTTGCTGCCTGATCTTTAATATGTTAGGCCACTTATAGACACTGCCATGACATTTACAATAGGTCCAGAGAGAGATGCTGCACAGGCACTGCCACGTTTTTCCTCTTCTGAGGGACTCAGTTTGGCTGGGGACAGCCAGAGCTGCACTGAGGCCCTCTGCTTTTCAGGGTTTGCACCTCACTGGAATGGACAAGCCACTTCCTAAACATGAAGGTCTGCAGAGTTTCCTGGGGAAGTCACCCTGACACACACAGCAGCTTTCTCATCTCCCAGCTCGGAAACTGCTATGGCTCATGGGCAGCAGTGCCTGGGTGGGTGTGAAGTGCTGCTGGCCAGGCCAGTTTGCAGAACAGGGGAGCCCAGAACCACACAGAACACAGGGCTATGCACCCCAGAGACCTCTGCAGAGGCTGTCACCACTCCTTCACCCTCCCAACAGACATCCCTGAAGACAACTGCAGCACTGAAAGACTTTAAGTACCTCTGAGAGACACGTATGAGCTGACACGAAGGTTGTGTCTTGCTGTGAGAGGCAGCACCAACCACCTAAGGCAGGTTTTGCAGCCAGTGCTGAGCACATGCTGTACATATGCTCAGCCCACTCCTGCAAGGTGAGAAGCCACTCTCCTGCTATTCACAGCAGTTTTCTTGAACTCCAATGGCTACAAGCTGATTGTAAATAAATACAAGGGGAGCATGGCCTAAAATAGAAAGCACAGAAAGCTGCCTAGTTCAATAAACTGTAATAAGCACTTGTAGGCAGGGAAACTGTAATTTGTGGGGCCAACTCTCCCTGTGGGATGCAGGCTCAGACCAGGCTCTGGCTGACTTCCCTTCATAATGGTCCATCAAAAGTGGGTAGAGGGCAGCCCAGCCCCAAAGTGGCTTTTCTGAGCCTTCCCACTCCTCTCCTCACTGATGCTGTGGGTTAGTCCCTGCTCAGAGCTATGCCAGTAGCAAGGCTGAGCCCTGCCACGTCCCAGGAGTCTCCTCCACCAAATGTGTCCCTGCCCAAAGCTGAGGGCACGTCTGGTTTCCAGCTCCTCGCACCAGAGATGCTCACTCACAGCACAGCCCTTGCTGAGAGCTGAGTCATGGTTGTTTTTTCAAGCATCATAAAATAAGTAAACAAATCTAGGTGGAATGAGTGCCTGCATGCACATCCCTTCTCCTTCCTCCTTGTCCTGCCACGTCCTCTAAGGTCCCTTGGAGCAGGAGGGATTCAACACCTCTTTCTGTTCCACTAAGTCCCAGTGTCCTTGCCAGCCAGGACATACTTTAGAGATGCACATGTCGAGCTACTGGTCCTTCCTGGATGAAATCTAAGAATCTGTGAAAAGACAGCAGCAACCTAGTGGTTGCTGAGTCTCTGGGAGGGTCTGCAGATTCAATTCCTGCTTTGTCACTGCCCTGCCTGTCTGCAAACAGCCTCTTCCCCTGCAAAATGGATGGGGCTCTTTTATAGAGCCTCTTAAAAAGCCTAGAAATAATAAAGGAGCTCTGCCAGCCTTGTCCCAGTGAAGCCCTCCAGCTCGTGAACACAAGAGCTGTGGCACAGCAGGGGCCAGCTGGCTCCTGTCAGCCCCTGGCCATCTCACACTGAGGGTAGGAGGCTGGGCAGGGCTCGTGTGGATCAGCACAGAGGGCCCTGGCACACAGCAGCTCTCCTCCTCACCGGGGATGCAGTCGGGCAGCAAGCTGAGCCAGGCAGGAGGGTCAGACCCCTCTGAGGGTTGTCTTACCCTGCTCTCCTCAAGGCTGTGCTGGGAGGGGATGTAGGGGTTTAATCTTGGGGGCTAAACCCAAACCTTTTGTGGGGGGACATGTTCTCAGCATATCATGATTCCTCCTTTAAAGGGTGATGCAGATTCCACTGAAGGTGTCCCCTGCTGAGCACTTGCCCTGCCTGCATAAATGTTTAGTCTGCAGCTGCTCAAAGACCCAGAAAGCAAAGCCACATGACTCCAGTGGATGAGGACAGCTGATCCCCTCCAAAGATCCCTACCTAGAAAGCCTTTGTGTGTGTGTGTGTGTGTGTGTGTGTCTCAGAGATGTTTCCCAGCTCCAGGGTGCTGTGGGCTTGGAGCAGGCTTATGCCACTCACCCAGAAATAATGGGCAGGTCCCAGGGAGCCCAGGCAGCCTCCGAGGTGAGAGCTGGCACATGATGGCACTCACCTTTGCAACGACCTCGCTCCTCAAGAGGGAGATAGTCCCCAAGGGACGCCTGGCCCTAGCAGACAGAAGGGATGCTCAGTTCAGGCAACACTGCCAGGCCCATGGGATGTTTCAGAGGGTTGGCACCAGCAGGGAAGCAACAGCAGAGTATCCTCATCACAGGCTCCAGACAAACACAAGGCAGTGAGTGACTCACCTCTCACAGGCAGCCTCGGGAACCACAGAGCTTGAATACCCACCATGATGCTTCTTGCAGGGCTTCACAAGAGCATCTCATTGGCCCCTCTCTGCTTTCAGTGCTCATCACATGCAGGGGAAATACCATTCTTTCATCCTCTGTGGCTCTCTGTGGTCCTGCCATGATCCACCAGCTTGGGATCGCTGGGGCCACCATGCCCTCTGGCCATCTCCAACCCTGGCAGCTCTGCACTAGCCCAGCATGGCATTTTTAGCTATTTGGCTGTAGCAAGTTCCTTCAAGCTTGTGATTTGCTATTGTTGCTCCCCTTTAATAACCTGTAATAGGTTTTTCTCCTCTAAGATAAGACCTCAGTAGCAGTGGTTTGCCATCCTATCAATAGCATCAGGCATTCTTCTCTGCTGTAGGAACACCGAGATAAGGATTTCAGAGACCTTTCCACAACAGCAAATGGTGATATTTCCATTCAGTAATGTATTTATATCTTCCCAGTGAGGTCAATAACAGAGTATCCCTTGAGCTGGGAAAAACCATGAGTGATGTCTAGTAATTACAGAGACCATAAGGCAACAGGGAAGCTAATGTTGACATTAAAAATCATGACAAGCCCCTCCATTGCCTATTTTCTCTGCTGGTTTGGATGGTGAGGTCCACTGCTGTGCAAGGAAGGGATGTCTGCACACAGGGCACGTTTTGGGGTTGTTGGAATCTAAAGCAATTAACTGCTTTTGCCTCTATCAGCTTCCTGGCACCACGCCTGACCTTGCATACGATTCGTCTTCCTCATTTGTGTCAGATGTTTGCAAGTCACCGTGCTTTGAGCAACGTCGGGAGGCCACGGTGGGGATTGAAATGCCTGATATTGCCACCCTTCCCCTCTGCCTTCCCACTGAGCCAGCCAGAGCACTCTCACAATGCGTGGTTTATAGCTGCACGTTGCAAACAGGCACTAAGAGAAGGCTCCGAAGATGAATTGCATGAAACAACTCTCCAATGAGGTGCATTTTGCATTTCAAATGCCATCACTCCAAATGCCCAGCTGGCTTTGCCAGAGGAGGCGACACAAAGACATTTTTTTTGCCTTTATCATTTCATATAAATACCCTTGTTTGTGTTTCAGCTTTAGAAATCCAATCCAAGGCTTGTACTACCCAGGCTTTCCAAATGCGAGGTGGAAGGGAGCAAAGAGCTCCGGCAGATCTGCAGACCACGAGGCTTGAAAGCCAGGCTCCTTGTTTTCTGCCACTTGTTTGGAGAAGTGGGTCCCTATGTTGAGATTTTGGTAACTCAAAGCACGAGGCTTTATTTCTAAAGTCAGCTTGTTTTTCATACTTTCCCCTGAAAGTCAGAGAGGATGAGACAGTGCTTTTGGAACGATGCAGAATCCCAGAGAGCATGGCTGGAATGAGCCTCAAGCATTGGCGCTGCCTCACAGGAGGGTTAGCTCGGTATTATCCCCCAGACATGTTTCTCCAAACTCTTCTTAAAACACTCCCAGTGATAGAAACTCCATAGCATCCCCAGGCAAAGCATCCCAGAGCTTAATTGTCTTTACAGTTACAAGACTAGCAACCTCCTTCTCTGCAAGCACAACACTAATTCCCACCCTGAACCGCTGCGGATTGAACGGAGGACGTTCCATCACTCAGACTGTTAGGCAAAACACTGACTGCCATCAGATCAAGGATGGATTCCTGCAGAAAGCCACTCAATCCATCCTTTCGTTTGACAGGAAATCATTGCCTTCTCTCTGGTTTCCAACCAGGCTTTGCACCTCTCCCACGGTAGTTTGCTGGAGACTTGCTTACCAGCCTTGTTAAAGGGAATCACGTGTGAAACAGCGAAAACCGTAGCAAAGCCAAGGCATCAAATAATCCTGGCTTCTTCTCAATCCAAAACATTTAGTCTCATCATGGAGGAAAACCAGGCTGGCTCGACACATGTGTGGTTTTACTTTTGGGAGGGGATCTTTTCTTTATTTCTTTTGTACCTAGAAATGATATTTTCCTGGGAGCTGAATTTGACTCAATCGGATTACAATGCTAAGAACAATTCTCCAGGCCTCCTCCTTTTACTCCTCTGTCAATAACAGATTTTACCTTTGCCTCTGTCAATCTCCTGGATCTTTGTGTAACAGCCCTGAGATAGCTTCTTCCTGGTCCTTGGCTAATCAAGAGTAAAGTTCTGGTTTTGGTCAGTTTGAAAATGCTTTACTTATCTGCAGCCAATCCTTATCACCCTTTACAGTCCCTTGCTGACAACACAGCATTGCACATCCATAGCTGCCTGGTCTAGTGTCTGCCTGCTCACGGCACTCGACTTGCTATTGGGAACATGACCTGGCTTTTAGACCTTGCAGTCTTTCCTCCTCTCCCCACGGTGAGCAATGAGCTAGAGCTGACCTGAGACAGCCCGTGCTACATCTCCAGTCCTTCTGTCTCCTAAGGTTTGGATGGTTGTGCTATTTGCCCACAAAAACGCTTGTTTCACCTTAAGACACATAGGCCAGACAACTCACAACGTGCAACCATCTTTACTGATCACTTGTAGTCTTTCAGTAGGTCCAATACCTCCTTATTCTCTAGCCCCTGCAGCAAGCACGAGCATCCTTCATACAGCAAAGACAAATCTCCCTTTTCCTTCATTTCCTCTTCTATGACAAATTGTTCCCTGTTCTGACACCATCACAAGAATTATTTGGCCTCATCATGGGCTACCCAACTGTGCTGTTAAAGGAGTTTCCTGGAGATCTCTTTGTATTTGCTCCTTCAAAGTCTCTGCAGCAGTGAACTAGCATCACTCCACCGGTCCTATGGGTGAAAAGCTAAGGCACCAAGTGAAAAACTGACTGACCAAATCCAAAAGCACAACTCCACAGTTCTCATTTCCTTCCACTCACTGTCCCTCGGGTGGTTAATGTCATCTCAGGGGCGTTGAGCAAGGCCCTAGCACATGGATTTTGGCTGTAACCTCTTCTCTCAATCTTTACCAAGCAAGAAAAGAGAAAGAGATGGAAAAGTGCAGTACACTTAGTATGACTTATAGAGTCACAGAATTGTTTCAGCTGAAAGAGACCTTTAGGATCATCAAGCCCAGCCTTTGTCCCATCCCTATCTACCACTAGACCATTTCCCTAAGTACACGTTTGCAGCTCAGTTGCTGTGGTCTCTCTTCTGCCAAGCCAGTCAAACCAACAAATCACTGTCAAATATATCTTCTTCCAGTGGCTGGTCACATTGACACGTGCAGAAGGTATTAATTCCAAGCAGCTCATCATCCATTTCAGTCAGGAGAGAGCAAATAGAGTGTTTGCTACAGCAGGTTCGTGCCTGTGACAGGCTTTTGCTTGATGAGTTAAGAATAGGTGCTCACAGGGTGGAGAGAGAAGGAAGAGCAGCTGAAATCTGGGGGCTTTGTGCAGCTGCACGTGAAATCCAGCACAAGCCATCACTGCAGCACACTGTACCAGAGGATGCAGACAGCTGGGATGTAGCACTAGCATTGGATATTGCAGCTGGAAACGTTACAAACAGCTAAAGGACAACTGTCATGACATTTTTTTTTATGGCACATATAGTTCTTCTTAATAAGTGTTTGTTTCATAATTGCATCTACTCCCCAAAGGATTCACTGTGGATTAGGAACCCCATGTGAACACAGGGAAGCAATCTGTGATTAATTATGCTCCACTTGCTCAAGGTGTGCTATGGGAAGACACACAGAGGCTAAAGATGAGCTTAAAAAATGGAAAACAAAGTAACTGGGCTGGTTTTTTTTCCCCAGCAATGAAGCTCTGAGAAGGGAGGGATCCTACCAAACTTCAGTCTTCCCAGACAGTTTGGATAATCTGTCCCACAGCATCCAAACAACTTTGGTTTGAGCAGAGCAGGCAAGTCCAATGGGATTGTGCCTGCTTAAAACAGCGTTAGAATGATTTGCTAGAGGTGGCTTAAGACTGGGGGGGATGTGGAGAGACATGGGAAGGCAGAGGGAAAGACAGCCAAGAGGTAATTCACAAAGATGGTCCTGCCACATGTAGGTGATCGTCCCTGGAAGCCAGGTGGTCCTCTGCCTTGGGGATCTAAAAGGGACAGAGGACCTCTGCCCTAAAAGATACTCAGAAAAAGGAGTAAGATGAGGCTTCCCTAAGCTCTGATACACCCCATTCTCCATTTTGCAGGACCCATGTCCTCAGGAGGATGAGGCCATTTCTAGCCACGTGCTCCTGCTTCTCCCCAGCAGCTCCTGCAGAGAGCAGCTGGCAGAACAGGCACAGTTTGTTAGTGGCACAATCCCCCCGTGCTCCTCTGCTACCTAATCAATAAACCACTTTTCTACTCAGCTGAGAGTCATTTGTCACCGACACGATGAAAAATCCCCTGCTCCTCAGGAGATGGGGCTCCCAGGCACCCGTCAGTCTCAGAGCTGACCACCATTTCTGACATCTCTAGCCTCATCCACGGTGGCCTCATCCTCATCCTCACAGGGAGCACCCACTTCTCTCCCTCCCCTTTCCACACTGCCACAAACAGATATGGCAGGAGCTTCTTACCAGAAAAGAGGGAGGGATCCTTTCCTCTCAAAGCTTTTTACCTTCAAGCTTAGCTGGGAGCTGGCCCCTCCACAGCTGACTTGTCGTAAGAGCTATGAACTGTTGTGTGATGAGCACCAGGTTGAGAAGAAGCTATGAATTGTTGTGCCACCATACTGAGGTCCACAAAAGCTCAAAGATACCTTCATCCCATCCTGCAGAGTCGCCTTAGCTGGGCTGGGACATCCACCCAAATCCTCCAGCAGTCCATCTGAGCTCAGGGTGTCAATACAGGTGGCAACACCCCAATTACAACTTCACAGTCATTAGTTGCGGAGCACAGAGAACCTCAGCACTTTGGGGAGAGGGGTGTTTGTCCCTGTGGCTTCATGCTCTCACAAAAATGGCCCAGCTCATTCTGAAGCTGCTCTGATTTGGTTTTCTGAGCACTGCCTCTATCTGCTGAAGCTGCTTTCCACATCCCCAGAGGAACACTCCGCCCTGCACGGCGTGTGATAAACCAGCACAGGGGAAGCAGGGAAAGGGTTAACCACAGAGTCTGAAAACTACTTGATCCGAGCTAGAACATTATTTTAGGATGGGGAATTTCTCCCTCTAATAAATATATATGGGAAGGAAAAACTGCTGCCAGTAGAATTACTCATAATGTTATAAATGAAAATGGATTTGGGGATGCTGGGTTTTTTGCACAGCAAGAAAGACTTTTAGACCATTAAGTGGGAGACATTCATTACTTTCCTTCCATACACACGGTGCAAAACAAGGATTCTTAAGATTTGAATGCCCAAGGAGTCTACACAGTGGCTCATTTGAACATTATGAAGGGGACAGCTCTAAATCAAATGAAAAGCAAGAGGATGATTAAAACATATAGAGACTCTCGCTCCCTGGCTGTTGCGTTTCAGCTGAGACATTTTGGCAGTGCTCTGGGGCATGCTTGCAGGAAAGGCTGAACTGCTTCCCAGGCTCAGCCTTTGGCTGGAAGCTGATGCCCATATTGTACCCAAGTTGTATTAAAGTATGATGAGCATGACTGCAGCTATTGCTAATAAACAACAGTGATGCTTAACGGTAACTAGACAACGGTTGCCCCTCTGATTTTCAAGCATGGAGAACCAGTGCTCACCACTGCTAAGAACCCAGGGACATCACCAGGCACTTGTACAGGTAGAAAAGCCAGAAATACAAGTGAGAAACCAAAGGGAACACATTTGTGCCCAGCAAGGGCTGCTCAGCGTGCTGCGAGGCTGTGAGCAGCAGTGACTGCCCTGCGGGAAGGATGGAGGGCTGGGTGCTGTCTTCAAGATCTGTCAGCTGGGCATTAAATTCCAGTAGAGAAAAAAAACAATATGAAAGGGCAAAGAGTTTAAATGAACCCAAGAGGCACGTGTGAGTTACAGAGCAGGGAAAGGGGCAGTCATTCTGGAGACCATGTGCTGAAAACACTACGCAATAAAAACGTCAACATTCCCTGTGGCATCTAGTGCCAGTGAGCAGGGAGGAGCTGCTGCCAGGGACATGCCCAGGGGCTGCTGAGCCAAAATGTTCTGTACAGGCTCACATACAGTAATACTGACAAGGGGAAAAGGTGGTATTTGCTGCTGGCAGTTGTACTTGAAGCAGGATCTCCTCCCCCTCTCCTCTGCCCTGCTGAGGCTTCATCTGGAGTCCTGTGTCCAGTTCTGGGCTCCCCAGCTCAGGAGAGACAGAGAGCTGCTGGAGAGGGGCCAGTGCAGGGACACCAAGATGCTGAGGGAATGGAACATGTGTGTGAGGAGGACCTGGGGCTGTTCAGCCTGGGGAAGGCTGAGGGGAGACCTCTTCAACATTTATAAGTACCTAAAGGGTGGGTGTCAGGAGGATGGGGGGACATTTTTTTCTGCAGTGTCCAGAAGACAAGAGGTGATGGACATCAGCTGGAACACAGGCAGTGTCATTGGAACAGGAGGAGAAAGTCCTTTGGTGCTGAGGTGAGGGAGCCCTGGCCCAGGCTGCCCAGGGAGGGTGTGAAGGCTCCTTCTTGAGAGGTTTCCAACCCCATCTGGACACGTTCCTGTGCCCCCTGAGCGAGGGGAACCTGCTTGAGCAGGGGCTGGGCCAGCTCTACAGGGCCCTTCCCACCTCCACCATGCTGGGATTGTGTGATTCTGTGATCAGACCATGAGAGGGACCAAGGCAGAAATGCTCAGCTGAAGCTGGAGGAATAGCTGGGGGCAGCTCTGGGCCATCCATGAGCTTCTCAGGGTATTTAAAAAGCCCCTGCCAGGTGGCCTGTGGTAACACCATGGACTGTGCAATCATATGCTCCAGGCTGAGGAAGAGGAGCTATGGAAAAGCTCAACAGGGATGTAGGGACCATGGCTTTATAGGTAGGAGCAGTCTGAACTCCTCTGAAGCATTTCCCCCAGTTGCTGCTTTTGGAATGTGACCATATCATTTAGAAAAGCATCCAATCTTCATCTGAAAATCATGACTGAAGGAGAATCCATCACGAGCCTGGGCAAACTGTTCCAATTGCTGATCACCCATCCTGTTACCCTGGATTTGTCTAGGTTCACCTTTCAACCATCAGATCTTTGCATGCTAAATTGAAAAGCCCTCTGTCAACAATTTGCATCCTTTAACCTTCCCCTGGAGAGCTGCAGTCGCTGCAGCGTGAGGAGTTTGCTGTAACCTTGAAACTGCCTCTGAAATCAAGGCATGAAGAAACTCACTAAGAGAAGTTAAGAGGGGCAAGCAGGAGGTTTCAGGTCTTAATGAAAAGACAAACACTAAAAACTGAGGAAAAAAAAAAAAGCTTTCTGGAAGAAACCTTTCCTTGCACCAGACTGGGGGGCTCATGGACATGAAGTGGGGGATGTGGGATGGACACTGATAGCTCTTGGCCATGCTGCAGAGCAGTCTGGGTGCCTGACAGGGAAGATGTCCTTGCTTTCCACCCCAAAGCCCTGTGGAAGGCATCAGGAAATCAGGAGGTGTGAAATTCCTGATGGGAGTGGTTTGCTGTGATGGTGACATCATCTGCATTGGCGCTTTCTGCAGAGTTGCTGAGGGGTTTTCCTTGCTCCATTCTCCACCTGTTAAATCAAGGCAAACATACCCTAAGCCAAAAATGATTTCCTGTCAAGCATGGCTTTCCCCATGATGAGTGCAGCCTGGCCAGGTAACAGCAATAGCTGCTGAACATCCCTGTATCACCCCAATGGGGACCTGCAGCCCTGGCTGCACATGGGTGAGAGGATTGAAGGAGGTTTCCTGAGGCTTAAGCTCCCAGAGGCTGCAGGTGATGCAAAAGAGGTTGAATTCTTCCTATACCTTGCCCTGGTGCTGAGGCTCTGAGGTTTCAGCCATGTGGTTGGTGGCACAGCAGGCTGGTGGCTGTATGGGCATGTGCCCAGCCACAGCCCTGGACTGCAGCTGGAGGGATGAGACCTGCAGCACAGGGCACAGCTGCTGCAGGGGGGCTGGTTGCTGTTGTCTCACGGTGTGTGGCATTGCCGGCTGCACATCTTGGCCAAAGCTGCCTCTTGGTTGCTTCTTCAGTCAACACACTGGGCTGGACGTAGTGGGGAGGGATGAAGCGGTCCTGAGGTTTCACTGCTGGCTGCTCTGGCTCCATGTCCAAGTCAGCTGGTGTATAACAAAGTGATCCATTGAGGTCCTCCTCCTTCCTTCCTTCCTTGTCCCTCGACAGTGCCAGGAACTGACCGTGAGGGAAGCTGCTGGGCTGCTTTCTGGCTCAAGTCCAACATTACCCTGAGTCACATCCCCCTGGGCAGCCTGTCCTGCTGCACAGACCTGCAAGGCAGGGTGCTTTTCAGGGATGGTTCCTGTTGTTTACCACCAGCTCCTTGTTTCCATGACTAACACAGTGGCTGACATCATGGAAAGGCCCGGCAGGGTGACAGCATCCACCAGCGTGTTACAGGTGTTTCCCCTGTCCTGCTTCCATGCTGGAGCTGATCTCAAGAAAATCCCAAACTACAAGAGTTTAGTACCTTTGCAGACTTTGTGGAAAGGTTCCAGACCTGGCTTTCTGCCCCCTGGGTAACCCAAGTGCTGCACAAGTATCAGGATGACAATGCAATCATTGACACGGCAACTTCAGAGCACACAGATCACAGATCATAGAAAGAAGGCAGGGAGCATGGTGGGACGAGGCCAGACAAATCAACACATGCAGCTCTTGGACCACGAGGGATTAAATACAGCACTAAAAGCAAAATGCTCCTTATGCAACCCAAGATGAAGCTGTGGCTGGGGCAGCCCTTCCAGCACACACTCATCACACCAGTGTCCAGGCAGCCCTGAGACTCCAAACATCCACCACAGAGCCCAACTGGAGCTGAGAGCAGAGCTCAGGTGCAAGGTAAATAAGTCAGGCAATGCCCAGGAGGGCATTTTGGTATCTTTTTTTCAGTGGGGAATTAGATCTGACAGCCTGAACTCAAGGACTGAGAGCTTGGCTCCTGACTGCAGTGATTTAGGCTGAAAGCAGTGAGATCTGGAGGCAGTCACAGGTGCCATGAGCATCTTCAGTGCTCTGTGGCCTCCAGGGACATTTGGAATGTCCTATAAAGAGTAAAGGGGACAAGTGAAAGGCTTGGCTGTGGATTGCAACCATCATCTGCTTCCTGTAGGGGGGGAGTCAGTGCAGAGAGCGGAGCTGGGGTTGGTGCTGCATGAGGAAAGGGCCTGGGGGTGCTTGGGGCACAACACCCTTGGTTAGACTGGTCACAAATTTCCAGGCTTCCCTTCTCCCTATTTTGCCATCAACACTTGATGAAATCATTCACCCAGGTCCAGTCCCTCTGTCCTTGTGATCTCCCACCCCACACTGATCTCTGCACGAAGCTCCCTGTGCCTGGTACCCCACTCCCTGCAGATCCCATGTCCCCTTGCCAGCAGATTTGGGATACTATCTCTGTGTATGTGCCAGGGTAGGTATTGGCCCCAGGCAGTGATGTTTGAAAGACAGGGAAACACTTGAGGCACCAGTTTGGTGAAGCTGCAATCAGCTGCAACTCCTTGCCATGGGGGCTCAAGGAGATGCTCTCCTCCAGGAAACTCAAATGCCTTGGGAACCTGTATAATACTTTGTGCCAAGGTTTACATCTCAGGACAGCTTAGGGATGTCCCCAAGGGAAGTGGTTTTGGGAGCAAGCAGCACACACAGTGCTTGAGGATGTATTTCAGCTGCTGCTGTTGCTTGCCCTGGCTGGGGGCAGGATGCTGCTTGTGGGCAGGATGCCCAGGGACCCTCATGCCACGTGCCAGGGAGGCACTTGCTGAGTTCAAAGGGAGGGGACACCAGCACATGGTGGGCTGCCATCCAGCTGGAGATGAGGATGAAACCCAGGGAACATGCTGGGAAGGGGCTTTGACAACATCAATCCTTTGGGACTGCTGCTGGACACACAGGCTGGTGGAGCCCAGCCATGGGCTGAACTGCACAGCGAGCTGATGGGAAAGGCTGATTCTGCCCTCAGAAAAGCTTAACAAGAGTTGCTGAGAGAGGATGAGTGGCACTGAGGGGGATAAGGCCACCCAAACCACCTGGTCCTGCCACAGCCCTGCAACACCTCCCCAGGGCAGGCAGGACATGCCCTCGGTCTTCCTGGCTGCTTTACTCCGGCTTTCCCAGGGCTGCCTGTGCAGAGCAGCTCCCTCCAGCCCGGCTCAGGGGGCTGCAGGACCGGCCCTTCTGCAGCTACCCCTCGGGGACCTGTGTGATGCCGTGCCTGTGCTTTATGCTACACTGACTCATTGCCAACTTGGTTGTTAATTCGTATCAGGGCGGCTGTGAACACCGCCGTGGTATTTTTCCGGGCTGATCTCAGAGTGTTTACCGTTGCCGTGTTACCATGGTGATTAATGCAGCTCGGCTCCATGCTATAGCCCTATTAAACACCTACACGTGGGGCTGCTTCCAGCGGGATGAGCTCCCCAGGCCCCGGGGAGCCTTCACCCAGCTCCCTCTGCCCACGTCACGGCTTCTCCCCGTGCTCAGCTGCATTGCCTCCTGCTCATCCCCTGCTCCCGAGGAGGACCACTGCATTGCCTCCTGCTCATCCCCTGCTCCCGAGGAGGACCACTGCATTGCCTCCTGCTCATCCCCTGCTCCCGGGGAGGATCATTGCATTGCCTCCTGCTCATCCCCTGCTCCCGGGGAGGACCACAGTGATTGCTGCAGGGGCTTGTTCTGTTTCCCCGTGCAACAACCCAACACCCCCAGGGAGCTTCCCAAAAAGCCCTGGAGCACCCAGGGGCTGTCAGGAGGGTGAACAGAAGGTCATGGCTCCCTGGGCCAGGCAGCACTCCCCTGGCTCTGCCTCAGCTGTATGACATGCAGTAGGTTGCCATGTCACAGCACAGCACCTTTTAGGATCTCTTTGCTCCCAACAGCCCTGATGCAGTCATTAATGAGGCCAACACTGCCCTTAGCCCCAGCTCCCCATGCCGGGGGTTCCCTGGGGGATGTGGAGGCAGGAGGAGGCTGCATACAGCATCCTCAGCAGGACTGCCCCTGGGACAAGCCTGGAAGCATTTGTCAGCATGAAATGACATGATTTCTGTGCAACCCGGAGGAGAAATAGCTCTGGAGTCCAGGGTAGCTCCTTTTCTTCTCTTCCCAGCCTGGATAGATGGAGCTACCAGCCCCCGCAGAGAGTGGCTCCTGAGAGCTCAGACAAAAACCCAGATGACTTGTCGCCATGGGGGTCACCTACCCACTGAACAATTTGTCCTGTGAGAGAAGAAAAACATCATTTTCTCTCCAAGCACTCACTGAGTGAGCACAGAGGCCCTCGTGCCCTGCTCCCTGCTTCACCTCAGCCTTCTCAACAACTTGTTTCAAGCACAGCATCCCACAGCCCTGGCCACACTCTGCAGAGATGCTTCATGCAGCACAGGAACTGCAGCAGATGCTGTTTTGCCAACTTCTGAGACAGCTTCCTCAAGAAATGTCTCTATGAAGCTATTGTAGGATGCTGGACCAGTGGTCCACTACAGGCTACTGTGCATCTTGGGAACACACCAAGGGAGCTGCTGCTCTTTATTCTACAGCCTGGACTTGCTCCTAGCTGTGCAAACCATGAACATCCCAAACCACACACTATAAAGAGCAGACTTTTATGGCAGACATGAAACCCAGCTGCATGGCACCCTGATGATGTGGGATGGCCAAGCTTTGCCATGCTGCAAGGACAGCAGATACCATCTCTTCTGCCTGCCCTGGGCAAGACCTTGCAAGGGAAACCTTCCTCAGAGGATGAGCTTAAGCTTGCTCCTTCCTCCAGGCCAAGCCCTGGGGCAGTGAGTATCCTACCTGGCCTGTCTGGCCAGGGGCACAGCCAACTCCAGGAGGGACAACCTCTGGCAAACCTCTCAGCCTCATGAATATTAATCTGCATCCTAAGGAGGCATCTATTTCATCTCCAACTGTTGTGTTTTTCTGACATATTTATGAGTCCTCTGTCTCATTAATCTGGTGAGCACTCACAAGACTTTCATGCTAGAATAGCTAAGGGCAAAACCCTCTATTTATCCATTCAGTGCCAAGGAACCTTTCTCAAGAGTCAACTGGATGTAAGGTTTTCACCTTTTAAAACCCTTAATAGAATTTTCCTAGCAATATGTCTTAAGTGTTTTAAGAAAAAAAGAAGTCAGCTTCCTCTCTCTGACACGCCTCAGGTTCGGTTCTTTTATTACCCTGACAAGATAACATTCACCTCCTCTCTCCACGCCTGCCTTTCTCTCCCCAGCCCACATCACCCTCACACAGCATTCCAGCTGAGTAGTCATCTGTCATGGTAACAGCTTTATGGGAGAGTCTTTACAATAAAACACAAAGAAACCACCCCAAAACAGAACTAAACACCCCACAAAAGGTTGCCAAAGGGGCTTCACTCTCAAGTCACCTTTGGTAGGTTAACCTGGATGCTCTGACCTTAGCAGGCACCTCGTGACCTCCCACGGGCTGGAATCTGCCACGCTCTGCCTAAGCCAAGGCTTTACTCAGTGTTTTGGGGCTAATCTGGGGAGGAAACACTGCTCCAGGCATGTGTAGGAGAGGTTTGGGCAGCCTTTCTTCCAGGACTTTCCTTCAGGGTCAGCCCAGGATGGAGACCACGGCAGGTCCCTGTCTGCAGGCACTGGGCAAACACCCGGCTGGTTTATTAATGGAAACAGCTTGCCCATCTATAACTCTCCATGCCAGGCTGGCCAAGTGCTCCTCTCCAGCCTTCTATAAATAATAATAACTGCTGAGGTCTGGGCTGATTCCCCACGTGAGGCTCTTTTCCATTAGAGCACTCTCTAGTAATTGCTTTTCATTTACCCTTTTTCAGGGGTCTTCTTAGCATTGTATCTAAATCAATATTGTAATTAAAACAAAAATATTTCAGGAAAGCCACAGAGCAGTAAAAACAGGGAAGCAATTACAGGAAACCTTCAAGCATTGGCACTGAGAAGGAAAGGGAAAAAAATGGAGGCTTTCAAAAGTCCCCTTTGAAACATTCACAAACATGTTCTGGTTTAGCAAATGGCCTTTTAAGGCATTTCCTTCTACTGGAGCCCTGGAGCCTGCACTGCACACTGTCTTGGTGTATGCTGGACTGAAGCATGGCAGGATTTAGCAAGATGATCAGAGGACTGGAGCATCTTCCTTGTGAGGAAAGGCTGCAGGACCTGGGGCTGTTCAGTCTGGAGAAGAGGAGACTGAGGGGGGAGCTCATTAATATGTACAAATATGTAAATGGTGGGTGTCAGGAGATTAGGGCAGCACTTATCTGTAATGCCCAGTGACAGGACAAGGGGTGATGGACATCAGCTGGAACATAACAAGTTCCCCTTAAGCACAAGGAGAAGCCCCTTTGGTGCTGAGGTGAGGGAGCCCTGGCCCAGGCTGCCCAGGGAGGGTGTGGAGGCTCCTTCTGGGGAGGTTTCCAACCCCACCTGGACATGTTCCTGTGCCCCCTGAGCGAGGGGAACCTGCTTGAGCAGGGGCTGAATAATCTCTAAAGATCCCTTCTAACCCCCACCATTCTATGATTCTGTCATTATTTCTTGAGGGTTTCTGCCCTGGCTGCCTCCTCTGAGTGTGTATCTGTGCACACATGTACCCACACACAGAGATTTGGGCTCATACCTTCCTTCAGCAAAGACTCACACCAAGCCTGACTGCTTCCCTCACCTCGTTTGCCTAATTGCCTCCCACCTCAAACCAACCCCAGAGCCACCTCCAGCCATGTGCTGCCAGCATCTCCTCACAGTGTGCTTGTGCTCTGCCTTGGCAGACACCCTCCATGAGAACCACAGCATCACATTTCCCCTCCCAACACGCTGCAACTGCCCAAAGAGAGGGAAGTGCTGCCCGGTGAAGACCTAACCAATTATCTGATCAAGCAAAGAGAGAGGGAGCAAATGTGCAGGAAACAGATGGGGCCCATGATGGCTTGAGAAGTCAATCTGTTTGTCTACTAATTATTTAATGTACGAGACAATTTCAATACTTAACCCCCTTGATCCTGGGAGTTGCTTGACTGTTAAGCATGGGAGTGAGGAAAGACATTTCTCATTAGCACTTAGCACCAGGAGCCCCAGCTAAGCCAGTGCTGAAGTTCTGCATTAAAAATGAACGGGAGTCAGACAGCTTATTCGTCATCCATGAGGAAGATGTGAAGTTTGGATATCCCAGCCATTACCATAATTGCCAGCAATATCCATCCATAAATGCACATCTGGCAGCATCAGCCTCCTTTTCCCACTGCCCAAGCAGCTGGCTCTGCCCCCTGCCCCTTCTCCTTGCAAAGGAAAGGCCTGGTGCAGGGTGTCACCCTGATGCAGAGCTGCTGGGCACGGGGAAGATCCCAGTGTCTCCTGTACCATGTGTGGCTGAATCATTCATAGAATTGTTTTGTTTCCATTGGAAAAGTCCCTGAAGCTGCTGCAGTCCCAGCCCTGCCCAGCCCAGCACTAACCCCTGGCCCTCAGCACCTCAGCTCCACGGCTTTGGGATCCCTCCAGGGCTGGGCACTCCCCCAGCTCCCTGGGCAGCCTGGCACAGGGGCTGACACCCCTCTCAGGGAAACAGTTCTGCCTCAGCTCCAATCTCAACCTCCCCTGGGGCAACTTGAGCCCATTTCCTCTTGTCCTGTCATTCCTTACTGGGGAGCAGAGCCTGACCCCCAGCTCCCTTCAGCCTCCAGTGAGGGAGTGTCAGAGAGTGCTCCTGTCTCCCCTCAGCCTCTTCTCCAGGCTCAACACCCCCATTCCCTCAGCCCCTCCCCAGCACCCTTGTGCTCCAGCCCCTTCCCCAGCTTCAGTGCCCAGCTCTGGCCACGCTCCAGCCCCTCAGTGTCTTTCTTATAGTGAGAGACCCAAAATTGAGCATGGTATTTGAAGTGCAGCCTCCTCAGCACACGCACAGGTGCTCACAGCCAACACGTGCACCGACACCATGGACATAACGGGCTGTCAGCTCTGCACGTGCTGTTAGCCCACACGTCTGATGATCCCACTCCAAGTGGGCAGAGGTCTGAGATTAAGTAATAGAACATGGTGTGAGATCAAGGGACAAGCAGGGCACGCTGTAAATTAAAGCTGCTCTCGCTAAAGGACACGAGAGATGAGCCAGCTCTGGAGGGCAGCAGCCGTGGCTGGGAAGGGGCCGTGCCCACAGCTCTGCTCTCGCCCTGTCGCTGGCTTCCAGTGCTGCCATCACCCCAGAGCTCTGAAGGCATCCCAGAGGCAGCATCAGAACGTGAGCCTTCGGAGATTTGTGGGCTCTTTTTTCCCCAGCAGCACTAAGAAGCAATGCTTAGTTTCAACAAATGACCAAAAAGGGCCGGGAGGGAGCAGGCTACCTGACTCACTTCACAAGGTGCTAACACAGCACAGCCATTAGTGACCCAGTCCCAGGCTCGCTAGTCCAGCAGGATCACAGGCATCTCCTCCCTCCTCCCCAGCTCCCTGGGTGCCACCAGACAGCTTGGCCACATTGACAGCTTTGGGCCCAGCTCCGAGATGTGCCTGGGGCCAGACTACAACAGGAGCACTGGGCCCTGTGTGCTGACATCTCTGCAACCAGCTGTGCCACTCCACCTGTCATCACCAGGGCATCTTCCCATCCATGAACCCCTCTGACAGGTACCACTTTGGCCATGCACCCTGCTTAGAGAGAGGTGCTCTAAGCAGGCCCCAGAGCACCATCCTTCCCCGTGGGAGCTCAGCAGCGGCATGGAAGGGGCTGCTTTTATGATGCCCCATCATTTTCAAGTGGCCCAGCACTAACTCTTTCCCCATAGGTTTAAAGCTGTAGGGTGATGGAAAACTCCAGGACATTATTTCTCCTCCTGCCTAGGTGGGCAGCTCTGCAGGAGGGCACCTGTGACAGGAACAGGCTGTGCTGAACCCTGCATTACAGGCAGCATGAGGCCACACTTCGCATCCAGGGCAGATGCTGGAAACCACCAGCACTGCAAAAGGTACTTGCTGGGAGACCAGGGCAGGCACAGAGACATCCCTGGCTGTTTGCTTGCTCTCACTGAGCAGACCTGCTGGCAATGACATGAAAGCATCTTAGGCACTCAGATCCCAGGTGAAATCCCAGGTCCTGGGGTCAGATGATGACCAAACCACACCTTGCACTGAAGCAAAAACGTTTCTCCTAAGTATACAATGTCTGCTGCTCGAACTGCCTGCCCAGCCTACATCTCCCCCACAGCCAGGTAAGTGGTGACATGCTGAATGCCAGCACCAACCTGCCATCCAAATCACAGCCAGCTGCCTCCTGAGTGCCAAGAGGCCTCCCAGATCTCCCCAGGCTTCGAGGGACAGATCAGGCTCCTATTTGACAGCATATATGAAGCCATCACTTCCCTTCTCTCTTTTATTAAATTCAGCATGTGTTTTTTATGAGAAAAGATAATTACAGAAGAAAAGGTCACTGTTATCTCTGCTCTGCTGTCAGGGATCACCCAAGCTGTTTATTGCATTGCATCTCAGCTGATCAAACCCAGGCAGCTCCAGGACCAGCTCAGGGATGCCAGGAGCATGTCAAAAACCTTTGGGCTGCCCTTGGATCAGACACTGCCAGGGACTCTGCTTACATACATCACAAGCATTTTATCCCTACAACTCCCAAAGACCACAAAGCAACGTCCTGCCAGCCTGGGCAAGGGGGTGTTTGGTAACCAGGGGGCTGAGCCCACTCTCAGCAGGCTGGCATGGAGGGATGCTGCAAGGAGGCTTTTTGCCTGTCTTGTTCTAACTTTTACAGCTAAAGAGAAGAAGAATAAACCTCATTCCTCTGATTTATGACTCTTGGGCTCAGCACGGTCCCCAGCAAGGCTTTGCTGGAGAGGGAGGTTAGCTCAGGGCCAGCCAAGGCTTCAGAAACAGGCACTGGGTGCCTTGTTCTGCCATGGGTTTTGTCAGAGGGCACCGCAGCTCAATGGGTTCAAGGCAGTGAAGCAGCACAATGAACCCCCATATACAGTGGCCATCTGCCTTGTGCCAAGAAGCCCAGGAGGATGGCAGTGCTCTGGGTGAGCTCCATGGTACCCTCATTCGTTGGCAGTTTTGGGGTGAGGTGGGGGGTCCTGAGGAGCACTGAGCAATCTCTGCCTCCACCCACCAGCAAAACACCCAGAGAGGGCACATGTTTTGGGCACCTTTCCTGCCTCTCCCACTGGATCTTGTCCTGATGTAAGTGATGCAGCAAGGAGCAGCTTGTTCTTTTCTGCCCATGCTTTCCTCTCGCCGCTCAGTGGCTGGGGATTCATGCCAGGACCTATCTTTCCTCTCTCCCTCCCCAGCTCTGGCTGTTCCTCTCTTCTGCCGCTCAGGAGGGGGCTGCAGCCAAATCCTGACAGCTGCCTGGTGTAGGGGAGGCTCCTTCCTCAGCCCTCTCTCCTCCACACGCTCCCTTCTCCTCTGCAGCACAGGCTTGAGGCAGGTGAAAATTGATTTGCAATGAACTGGTGCCCTGCCAACGCCTGACTCATCCATTCACTCCGCACACAACCCCCCCGCTGCTCATGAAGCACCGTGCTGCCGAGCAGAGGGAGCACAGCCACTCAGGAGTTCTCAAAGGGCTTGAGAAAACACTAACACAAAACCCCAGCCACACAGCAGGACTGAGGAGGAGTCCCAGCACGCACCATAAACCACCCCCATCAAGGATTTACACAGCAGAAGGCAAGAGGGGAGAGGTGAAAATTGGGAACCCACGGAGGGAGAGATGATGGGGAGAGTGGGATGGCTGAGGAGGGGAAGGTGCTCACCCATTCACACCCAGAAGCACAATGGGTGTGTGGAGAGATGGAAAACTCCAGGCTCACACAGAGCTCCTCTTCCACCTGGGTCTCCTGCTTAACCTGGGATCGTGCTGTGCACAGCCAACAGCAGCTCTGGAGTAGGTTTGAGCCATTAACTCACACAAGCCAGCCCCTGGCTCATGGAGGGGACATTGATTTGCCTCCCAGAGCAAGGCTGGAGCTGCCTTTAATCAGTACCAACCTTTGGACCCTGCTCCTCCTGCTGTGGGCTGCAGTGGTCTCTCACCACCCTACAGCGGCTGCCTTCCCCTGCCCTGGCACATGGGATTTAACAGATCTGGGCTTTATTGCTGCTATTGGATGTGGGATTGCTGGAACTCACCAAGACACATCCCCGAGTTAAACCCTGTGCTCCTGTCCAGCACGTGCCCACCACTGTCCAGGACCCCCATGGAGAGGGGGGAGCAGTCACCCTCCAGAGCCACATGCACTCACTTACCCTCAAGCTCAGAGACACCCCAAATCTAAGAAACTGGCATCAAAGCACCCCCAGAGCCAGCCCCAAGAGTGAAAGATCCACTGGGGGTTTATACTAGGAGCATCCCTTGGCTGCTGAAGGTAGGTGCTGACACAGCCAGAGGGACTGAGCCTCGGGGTCAGCATGCAGAACCATGCTCAAGGGAGGCAAGAGACAACAAACAACCCATCACAGCACAGTTCCTCCAGAGCAGCCCCCACCCCTGCTCCCTGGCTTCCCACCAATGCAGAGCACCATGTTTGATGTGAACCTCAGATAATTAAAGCCAAGCAAAACACCAAGATCCCCCAACTCTGAATAGTTAATCTGCCCACACTGCCCTGCAAAAAAGCAGCACAGTCCCTCAACAGGCCTGTTCCAAATAATGATTCAGGTTCTTTAGAAAGCAGGTCAGCAAGACTAAGAAGTTCATTATAGTCTAATGAAGTTCATTAGTCCTTGAGAAGTCTAAAATGCAAGAGCAGTATTACCGACAAAAACGGCCCTTTGGCGGGATCATTTCTGGGAGGGAAAGAAACGGTTCGAGATAAAAGGACATAAAAATAGGCACCAAGAATCTGTAACAGGAGAAGACATTGCTGGGAGGATTGGAAACACCTAAAGTACATCCAAAGAGCTGCTTCTCGCCTGCAATAAAAGTGCCGGGCCTCACACATGAAAGAGAAAAGCAGCTATTAATAGCGGGGCAGCGGGGCTGGCAGCTCGCTCGTAGCCAGGCACAGCCACTGCTCCCTGCAACAACAGCCAGCAAGAGAAGAATCCCTGCACAAGGGAGAAGAAAAGCCCTTAATTCAATGTCAGCGGGGTCCCGGTTTGAAGCAAAAAGAGGAGGCAATGCATGATTCAGCTCCCAGGCGCTCAAGGGACATCTGTATTCAGTCCCCTGCATGCACATATTGCTCCTGTGAAGTCAACAAGAGGAAGGAAGGAAAGCAAACAAATCCCAGGGAGCCATCAGCTCCTGCATGGGGACCTGCCAGCATTGCCTGCCTGTGGAAAGCCATCGCAGCCAGGGCCTGACAGGATGGGACCTTCGGGGAAGCAGCTTTGGGGAAGCAGCTTTGGGGAAGCATCTGTGCGGTGCAAGGATCAAGCAGGAAAGCAGCAAATGCCATGTTGGAGAGCAGAGGCCACTGAGGAAGCATTGCTCCCTATCCTGCTTTTACTGGACCCAAATTAAGCAGGGAAGAGGGAATTGGTCACAAGTGTGATTTCTTACACAGCAGGGAAGCTGCTCTGAGGAGGATGTGGTGCCAGGGCTGGAGCTGACGCTGCAGGGCAGGGCTGCACAGGTTGCCCGCAGCGTGGGCAGGTACCACCGAGGCAGCTGCAGGAATAAATCCCCACTAATGAGGGCCAGGGACAGTGCAGACCAGGGCCAGCACATTAATAAGAAGGCCTGGAGGATGTGTCCTTTCCTGCAGGTTTTGTGGTTGATCTACTGGGATTTTGCACTCCAGACAAAATTACTAGTTGGTCCAGACTCTGACATTTCAGCAGAGGCACCAAACCAGAGGCAGCCAAACTGGGGAGTGGTGCTGTTTTCCCCAGCATGGGGAGAGCATATCCCAGAGCAATAATCTGTCCTGGGGAGCAGCCAGCTCCATCTCTAGGGTTTCCCTGGCTCCTTGCCCTTTCCTGGGTGGCTGGAGCCCAGAGTGGAGAGCCCAGTGCTTCTGCCATCTCATGAGGAGTGGGAATGGGGAGGGGGTGTCTACAGGCTGCAGGACCAGGCAGATGCCTCTCCCTCCCCTGCTCTGCCTCTTCTAGTCTTTATCCTCGGGGAAATTGGATCAGACATCAAGAAAAAAACCACAGCAGCAATTTCTTCAGCACATATTGACTATTTTTTCTCTTTCCACCCCCAAGAAGACAGTTATTGCCATCCTCAATGCCATCTAGACAGCGGCCAAACAAGGTTATAAAAGCTTACTTTGCTTAAAAGGAACAGGGATAAGAGGGTGGTGTTCAAATAAATACTTCACTTAAGACTTCACGTTTCAAGCCTTTAAACTGTTTTCCCTTCTTTTTTAGTATCTCCAGTGAAAGGCCAAAACATTACCAAAACAATTGTGATTGTGGATAGCTTTTCAGTGGGTGCTTAACTCGACCCACAGACTCATCCCTCACCTCCTGCCACAGCCATGGGATAGAGGATGCTCTCCTGCCCCTGGGACAAACTAAAGGACTGCAAACTAAGCATGAGCCAGCAATGTGCCCTCATGGGCAAGAAGCCAATGGCATCCTGAGGGACATCAAGAGTATGGGCAGCAGGTTGAGGGAGGTTCTGCTCCCCCTCTGCTCTTCCCTGCTGAGACCTCATCTGGAAATCAAAAGAACCCCTCTATGGCAGCAGCATGGTGACCCACAGCCACTCCCAGGCTGGACAAATATGCTGGGAGAGGCTGAAGCTCCCAGGAGTGGTAAAGTTACAGTCAAATTTTGAGTTCAAACAGTTTTAGCCTTTATAACTAAACAGATACACATCAGTAAGTGACATATGGAATTACTGAGGAGCTGGTGTGAATGCAAACAGCCCCGTGCAGTGTTCTGACCCATCGGGGACAACGAGGTGCCGACAGCTTCAGCTTTTACAGGTAGGACTCAGCATCGAGAGCTGATTTGTCACCTGCATGCAGGAGGGAAAGGTTCTTCTCTACACATCCTGTTTGCTGCACAGCTATAATTACAGCTTCCCCTGAACTGCTCTCCCTACCCACTGAAAGGCAGAGGGAATGAAAAGCCATGTCATCCCATCTTCCTGACATCACCTATCAGATGGCAGCGGTGCCACGTCACAGCCCCTGTGCTGCGGCTCCTGCCGGTGTGGGGAAGCCTGAGTGAGTGCTCTCACAGCTCATATTCACCAGGTCAGGTCACAGCCCTGGGTTTGTGGTGCCAATGGGATCACACTGTGCTGCTTAGATAAAGCCCATCGCTGCAGGGATGTGGATATGGCTGGCTTCTTGCAAGTGAAGATGAAGCAGGAGACAGCTCTGATTCAGCTCTCTGCTGAAGCTCCTGGTGCAAAAGGATGGGCAGGGAGGGATGTCCTCATGCCAGCTCTGGAGCCCAAGGTTCCAGCACTTGCTCATGAACCTCCTATAGTTGTTTTTGCAGGAACACTTGCATTTCCTATGCAAAGCAGGTTTACTGGTGGCCCCTCCAAAGCTGGCCAGCAGCTGATCTCCGCTCACAGCATCCATGGAAAGATGCTCTGCATCGCCCTGGGCCAACCTTAGGCTTTCATTATCACAGCTGCTGAAACACTCCCTCCCTTGGGGAGCTGCAGTGAGAAACTCCACAGTATGACCACCAGACACAAAGCAGTGTCTGTGGGCATGTCTATGTTGGGGCTGCTTTGTGCTGAGTGGAGCCAGCCCAAAGTGATGCTCAGCACTGGGGATGCAGCATCAGGCTTGTTCTTCATCCCGGGGTAATTTGTCTCAATCAGCCACAGAGGAGAAAAATAAAGATCTGAAGGAAGAACACCACAATCTATTCAAACTACAGGAGAACATATTGGGAAAGAGCTTGAGGTAATGAACTTAAAGATTGATTATCTTAACCAACGTTGTGATGGGCTGCAAATTAAAGCTAGAGGGATGGGGAAAAGGCTGCAATTATCAGAACATTGTGGAGCTGAGAGAAAATAGGAAGTGGCAGAGAAAAGCTTCATTGTTAATTAGGGATAGTGTTTCAGATGCTGATTTCAGTGACACTATGTAAATCCTAAATAATTCCAGAGGAACAAGCTCAAGTATTTCCTCAGAGGCACCCCAATACCCCTGGCTGGCTCACAGGTGTCCTCAAGACACAAAAGGAAAGGAGAAAGCATTTCTTGGTTGTTTCCTAGAGTCTACATCCATCACTGGTAGCCACAAAAATGCAGAACTGAACCATTTTCTGGTAGAAGTTAGGGATTTTTCCATGGTGGTTTTTATCGAGTTCTGCTGGAAACCAGGCAGGGTTGGGACTGCCCTTGGAACAGATTCCCAAGGCTCCAACAGTCCGTAGAGCTAAGGCAAAACTTCATACCTCTCCAGGTATGAAATACAGTGTTTTTCCTAGTCAGAACAAATCTAAAATCCAGGGGGAAAAAAAACCCCAACCGAGGGCACAGATGCCTTCAGACACATCTGCTCTGAGCAGCTCCCTTCAGAAGGCACATCTGACAGCACCTACGCATGACATGGGCCTTTGACAAGTGATGCAAAACCCAGCTTCAAATTGTTCATCAAATGCCGTTTGGGGGCAAACACAGCCTATTCCAACCCAAATATAGCTCCAGACTGTACAAATCATCTAGAGTTAAAAGAGAAGGACATCTAAAGGTCCAGGAGCAGGATCTGAGGAGGAGGGGATGGAAGATGCAGGCTCAGCGTGAAATCATCCCGCCTTTGAAGTCAACAGGAGTTTAGTCTTTGACTTCAGCAGGGTGAGGATTTCACAGGTGTCTATAAACAGATCTGAGGCAGCTCTTCAGGGGAGCGTGGACAACACAGGCTGTATCCTGCTTTCACCCCAGAGAACTGAGCAGTAGTGTCTGAGACCAGCAGGCAGGAGCTGGACCAACGTCTGAGCAGCTCATCCACATGCACCCCAGAGCAGTGCAAAGCACAGCCACTGCCCATAACCATCATGGGTTGGTTTTGTTTTGCAGGACCCTGTTTCAGGATACAAGTTTTCTGTCTCTTTAACAGTAGGGTTCCCACAGTCATGTTACACCCCTAAGCCTAGGGATGCCCCACAGGTAGCAAAACTGCCCCAGGACAGAGGAACTATCCCCTGGAGACCCTCAGCACTGGGTCTGCAGCACAGAAATTGCTCAGCTATGAGATGAAGATGGTCTAAGGTCAGAGCAGAGTTGGGGAACCAAGTGTATTCTGAATTGGCTGCAGATGGGCAGCACAACATGCCCAGGTCCAGTAGCAAGTGCATGGGTTGCTGCAGGGAGGCAATGCCTCGTACAGGCTGCCCAGATGTGCTTAGAAATGGTATTTCCAGGGCCAAGATGAGTTGTGCTCCTACAACAGCCAGTCTTACAGGGGAAATCACACAATGGTGATGCTTGGGAAAGACCTCCAGAGCTGGTCCAGTGATAACAGGTATGTATGCAGAGGCAGGCTTCCATGTGACACTACCATACTGGCAGAAATCCTTTACATTCAGGGCAGCAAAAATTGCTTCCAGCTCATGTCTGAGAGAGAACTGGAATAAGCCCTGCAACAAAACTACCTCCAGCTGACGGGAGGTGAGCCTGCGCCAGGAGGGCTTCCAGGTCTAGCACTTCCCTGTCTAGCACGGGGCCACACTTACACTGAGCAGGACAGATGTGGCTCATCACATCAGATCAGTGTGGAGCTAAAACTCATCACATACCTGCAACAAGACTGTGAGAAGGGCTCCCAGCAGTGGGAACTACCCTAGAGGTGGTCCCACTGCTGCCTTCTTGAAGCTTAGCACAGTGTCAGGACACAACAGCACTGACATCACGTATCTCCAGGAGATGCTGCTTCCCTGGAGCTGTTTTGTTTCCCACAGCTGCAGATGCAACTCTCAGACCCTCAGCTGATACAATCTTTTCCCAACACTGTTTCTAGGCATTGTGCATACTTCAACTGTTGTTTCTTCCCTCCAAACCTTGCCAGTACCAAGGGAGCTGAAACAATGACACAGTCTGTCCATAGCTCTGATTCTGGAGGATGGAAGGACAGACATTCACTACTTGGATCGATAAATCGAGATGAAAGGAAAGAAATCTCACACCACCAAGATATGGGTCTATGTTCCAGTTCCTGCAGAGATCCCATGCAGACAGTAAGAAGCATGGTCCAGCAGCAACAGCACCAGCTCTGGGCTTCTGGTTCTGCTCACCACTGTCTTGGGTAAAGACTGCATTTCCCACTTAGCATTTCCCATGCTGAGGAGCAGCACCTTATACCTCTGAGTAACAGCCACCTAGAGGGATATTATTCTTTCCAGGGGTTCCAGCTCTGCTTGCTTAGTTTATTTAGTGTTTAAAGCCAGTCTGAAGGATGAAAGCAGCCCTTTCTAGCACAGCTTGATGCTGGGATTGACCTTGCCTAACAGTGAACAGGAAGGACTCTGCTTGGAGGCAGTGGCTGTGGAGCTGCAGGTAGTGCAGCACAATCTGGGGCTGTTATCAAAGCTCTGAGGAGGAACTTCAAGCAGGTCTCACTTGCCAAATCTGAACATGAAGGACAGAAACAGGAGAGAGAGAGAGAGAGAGAGAGAGAGAGAGAGAGAGAGAGAGAGAGAGAGAGAGAGAGAGAGAGAGAAGAGCTGGTCCCAGCACGGGGTAGTTAAATGGGAACCCTGCCCCAGCCTTACTCCCAGCACAATGGGCAAGTCAAGGTCTCAGCTCCCAGCAAGGTCAGGGGTGTTTCTTCTGGGCAGGGAGTCTCTCCTCACACAACCCTGTATAAAACAGTCCCTTGCTTTATAACTCCTGGCACACCAGCAATGCTTGGCCTCAGATCCCCTTTTCAATCCCTCACACTCTTCGATTTTCTGCTCTCCACATTCAGGGCCAAGATTGACTTCATGCATTATAACCCTCTGCTTTATGCCACTAAGGAGCACCTTCCCCAGCTCCCTGCTCTACACCAGGCTGAATTTACTTCAAATGTTGCTTTTGATCTGGGTTTTTCAAAGACTAATGCAAGTTATTCAAATACTCACATCAATTCAAGGCCAACAGAGCAGACAGTCTGTTCCAGGGATGGGTTCCTGCAAAGAGCAGGGCTCTGCTGGCACTGGCTACCTGGGCACCCAGATGCTGCCACTCCAGTGCAGGATCTCAATGACTCCCATTCACTGCACATCACAATTTCTCTCAGTGCTGCTTTCATGGACGGTTTCATAGGGGTGTAGGAAGGTGAACCATCTGCTCATGGGTTCCTGACCAGGCTGTGCAGAGCCTGGGGCAGAGGGCAGGTGTCCTGCTTTGCCATATGTTGTGCTGACCACTAAATCCCACGGTTTGCGTCACATCTCCATCCCCAACCTCAGTTTATCACCCTGTACATCCTAGTTTGCACTCAGCATTTTACAGGGCTGAAGAGAGTGAGCACTGCAAGGAGGAGAGAGTGTGGGAGTTGGATTTGAAGTGAGGGATGGTGTCAGTGTTCATGACTCTGCTGTAGAACTGCATTGCCTCTCTGAAGAGCCAGTGCCAGCAGTGCTCCAGTCCTGAGCCAGCCACATGCTGCCCAAAGGTTTCTGTGCTTTGTGAGCTGGACCACAGAGCCCACTGGGCTCTGCTGTGCTGCAGAGGCTTCAAGGTGCAGGTTTTCCGGGGGTGTGGAGCTTCCTGAGGCACAAGCAGTGGCAGGTCCCTCACCCACTGCAAGCATTGCCCACCCACGAGCATCACATCAGTGGCTGATGGCATCTCATCAAACCAAGGAGCTACAATCAATCTGGCCTGAATAACATCCTACACACCACTCACTTTTGCAAAAACACCCTGGAATTTGAGACTGAGCCTGATGGGTTTCCCTGCAGTGAGCTCCAGCTGTTTGTGGGGCTTCCCACACACACACACTGACCCACACAGCCCACACTGACCCACACAGCCCACACTGACCCACACAGCCCACATCTCAGCAGCACTCCTCCATGGGACAGGCACTGGCTGCCAGGCTGCCTCCAAGCAGTGGTGGAGGAACCACACTAACAGCCCAACAGCCCTGTGCTGGGTGGGATGGAGCAGAGAGAGTATGTTTCTCAATTAGGGGCTCAGCTTCAAATCACTTCCTGAACAAGCCAAACTCCAGGACCTTGGTGTTTTGGCAGATGCATACAGCTTCTGTGCAGTCACTGGCTCCACCCTCTCCCCTTTCTCTGCAGTGCAGCCTGGAGAGCCTGTTGCCCCAGGGGAGGTTGAGATTGGAGCTGAGGCAGAACTGTTTCCCTGAGAGGGTTGTCAGCCCCTGTGCCAGGCTGCCCAGGGAGCTGGGGGAGTGCACAGCCCTGGAGGGATCCCAAAGCTGTGGGGCTGAGGTGCTGAGGGCCAGGGGTCAGTGCTGGGCTGGGACTGCAGCAGCTTCAGGGGTTTTAGCAGCCAAAAGGATTCTGTGAGTCTATGACTTGCCTTGATCCTCACCAAACACAACAGAAGTGGATACTGAGTTTCCATTGCTTTGTATTAACATGGTGCAGACCAGAGACAAAGTCCACAGCTCCTCCTGGGGAGGCTGGATGTGTGTGAAGGACACAGACCTGATGTGTGGGAAAGACACAAACCTGACCTCTGCTTGCAGGGGGAAAAGGCTTTGGGCTGGCAGGCTCCTGCCCTTCCTGCCTGCTGCCAGTCCCTGACTGACCCAGAGTCTCCCAGTCCAGGTCACCCAGTTGCCCTTCACTGATGCAGAGAATGGGAGAATCCTTGTGCTGCTGTGAGAAAGGTGTTACAGAGTCTGGCTTCTGGAAAAGGCAGAATGGGGTACTTGGATAGATACAGAGGGACCTGATTTGTTTTGTGCCCACCCCAGCACCATCTCCTCTGCAGGACACCGACACCCTGGTTGAGCTTCCCACACCACAGCCAATCCTCTGCCCCAACTCTGCCTTGCAAGCATCCAGCCAAGCAATCTCCATGCATGGCTCAGCACAAGTGCTTTTGAAAACACAATACCAAGCAGGAACAGGAGGCAGATTCGTATTCCATGCCTGTGCCAATGTGATAACAACCACCCTGCAGTGTGGTGACAGGGCTGCAAATCCCACCCTGCCTCAGCCTGGCAGCTGCTGCCTCGACAAGATCCAGGCTTGGGCTACACTCACTGGCATGTGAAGACATATTTCATCAGCAACAGGGAGCTCAGTTATCCCACTCAGATTACTGTGAGCCTTTGCACAGATACCTTTTGCAGTGCTGATAAACAGAGCCAAGGTTAAGGGGATCCAGAGCCCCAGTGCTGACCCTGCTCTTACCCACACCACCTTACCTCTGCCCTTCTGAAGGCAGAGGGAGAAAGGAGCGGTCAGAGCAGCAGCTGTGAGCATACAGTGTGAAAGCAATGAACCTGATCATGTGGAGCTTGGCACTTCTAAGTGATATTAGAAGATAATCATTTCACTTGGCATTGTCTGGAGGCAAACAGAGCCAGGCTTCTTCAAAGGCTCTGAAAACATGAGCACCAGAGGCAAAACGTTCCAGAACAGCCACGTGACACAAGGACAAGCCCCACCATGGATCTTCAAGAGACCCTAAAATGCTCTCCAGACCCCCAGCCCACAACTTGCAGATGAATGAGCGACCACCAGGAATGCAAAGCACCAGACACCCAGCCTCCTCCTGCCAGAGCAAGGGCTGCCCTTTCCCCCCCCTGCACAACCCTGCTCCATCCCCAGCCTCCTCCTGCTCACTACCACCTGGCCCTCAGACTTCACATTTCCCCTAGAGAATCATTTCAGCTGTTAAAGCCCCTGAAGCTGCTGCAGTCTCAGCCCTGCCCAGCCCAGCACTGACCCCTGGCCCTCAGCACCTCAGCCCCACGGCTTTGGGATCCCTCCAGGGCTGTGCACTCCCCCAGCTCCCTGGGCAGCCTGGCACAGGGGCTGACAACCCTCTCAGGGAAACAGTTCTGCCTCAGTTCCAATCTCAACCTTAGCTCAGACCTCCAGCCCTCTGCCTGCAAGCCATGATGCCATAGCAAGGACAGAAATACCTGCTGGCCTCCCTTGAGCAAAGGCACCTAACAGCTTGCTTTTGTTTTCCTGGCCACCTTTCAGTCTCACTTTTCTCCAGTCTTTCTGATTTAGAAAGTGATTTGCAGCAAACTGAGTGCTGCTCTCAATGAAAAAAAGAAATCCCAAAGCCTTCTCCTCTGGAAGAAAAGGGACAGGTTTGCTTTTATTAGGTTGCAAATGCACTTTGGACTCATTTCTACGTCGTGTTTAATGTTTTCCAAGGGCTGCATAGGATTAGCTAGTTAATTAATACTTAGTATTATCTTCACAGATGGAGAGAGCTTCTAAGAACTTAAGGTAAAATATTTTAGCAATACACATTTGTGCCAACCTAAATTTATACTCCTGAGCATAATGAGATTGGTAACAGAGAAAAAAAAAAAACAAAATGAGAGCAGTACAATACAAAGCCTTTTTGTGAACACTCTGGTCTTCTTGCCTTTGAAAGTCCCATTCCCACCCTACACAGAGAGGTTGCAACTCCTCCTTTCCTTTCTAATCAAAGTGCAGATGACCAAGGACTTTGTAGAGGCTGAAGAATGGCAAGTGCCACAGCAATGGACCAGGGAGGACTGGGCAAGGCACAGCCAGCCCACACCACAAAGGCAGGGCTCTGGCTGGGAATGCAAGGTAAAGCTGGCTCAGCCACAGCTCATCCCTACCTCCAGACCTGAAGGTTTTAGGCTATTTTCCTCCTCTAAGTCAAACTCTGATGTTTATTTCCTTTTGTTTTCCAAAACCAATCCAGTCAAGGTCACTCAACATTGGTGGTTTCCAACACTTTCCACACCTTCAGTACAAGTTTAACCAAAGCTGCCCTGACAGAGATTGTTAAGGTTGCTTCAAGATGAAATAATACCAATTACAAAAAATCAGACTGGCACTGAGAAGGGTAAAAATCAGATAGGAATTCAAAGCTGGTTCCAAGTCAGAGGGGCAGAGCAGAAGATCCCCACAGCTCCTTCCAGCCACAGCTTCTCCCTGTTTCCACACAAACTATTTTAAAAGGCTTTCAAATACTTCGTCAGGAGGAGCCTTCTCAACACACAGCCTTCTTTATCAACAGTTGAAACTTCACAGGAAAAGAGCATTGCACTTGACAAGTGCCATTGGACTCAGTGGGTTCTGTAAGTTCATATGCTCCCCAGCTCAAATCAGACCTGCCCATGACTCACTCCCAGTTTGGCTTCTCTTCCCCCACCCCAGATCTCATGGCCCTCTGGTTCAGTCATTCTGGAATAGAAGATCCCACACAATTAGCCAGGGATGGGGTTTATCTTCTGTTTGATGTGAAGCTTGCCCTGAAAAGGCAAGAAGAGAGGCAAATATCATGAAGAGGGCATCACACTCAGCAGGCAAAGGGACTGTCTGAGCCCTCAGAGCTGCCTTTTGGGTGTCACAGGCTGCCCTGGTACTCAGGCTATTTGCAGCACCTGGCCCTCCTGTTTCCCAGCCTCCATCCCCAAGCACCCTGCATTGAAACAGCCTCTGAAACACAAGTCTCACAGCCCCAAATCTCCTACACCTGCAGAGCAGCCTGAAGTTGCCAACAGTAAGCCAGCCCATCCCACTCAGCACACACATGGTATCACCGTTTCCCAGCCACACAGGTACATGAGTCACCCCAGTCCTTTCAGGCTCTATTTCTGGCTCCTTACGTGCTCAACAGGATCAATAGCTGATGTGTCGACATCCCCTTTCATTTTGCCTTCCCCAGATCCACCCACAGGCTGCTGGGGCTGTGTTTTTCCCCCCAAGCATCTCACTTAAGATGACTTGGGGCTGGTATGATGTAGGGGTCAGAGCTGAAAGTTGGTGCAGGTGAAGGGAGAGTTGCACATCTCCTGCTGCTCAGGCACAGCCAGCTCCCAGGATAGCACAGCAGTGTCTCACCTGGAGCTGGGGGAGCTGAGCTTGCATTGCTCCTGCTACCTGCTGTTATTATGGGAAGCAGCAATTGGTGGCAATCTGGTAAGAGGAAAATGCAACAAATTCTCTGGACTCTTCACTGGGGAATTAGGAATAACTAAGCAAGGGCAGCAAATGACCTCCTTACTCAAGCACTGCTCTCCAGCCTGGGAAAAGAGCAGCCTATGCACAGGCTCCTTCCCCTGAGCCCCTGTTCCTGTTACACAGAGGACAGGGAGCATCCCCTGGGCACCTGCAGGTTCCAGTTCTTCCACAGAGGAGAGAAAGCAGCTCCTGCCTCAGCCAGGGGCAAAGCTGCTGCTCCCTGCTGAGGACAGCCCAGGCAGACAGACACAGCCTTCCCCTGGGTGTTCCCAGCAAAGACTGGCTGCATCCTTTGATTCTGGGAAAGGAAAGATGATCCTTTGAGCAGAAGCTTCCTGCAGCCTTCCCAGCTGGATTATCATCTCAGTTACACCTTAAAATAGAGCAGAGCATTTGCCTCTTGCTTTGTGTGGAGACAGCGATAATTAGAACAAAGAGGAGCCTGAACTTTGCAGCAATGGGAACTTCAGTGGGGAGAGATCACATTGGCAGGAAAAAAATCAATCTGCTGCAAAAAGGCAAAAGAGAAAAAACCATCAAGCCACGAGGCCAGAGCTGCTTCAATACAACTAACAGCATGTTCAGCTGAATTAGGGGCCTGCAATTAGATAGCTCAGATTAAGCAGAGACTGACAAGAAGATCTGCCTGGCCAAAAAAAAATCTGACCTAAATAAGACATTTTCAAACAGGAGCTCAGTGTGGAGAGCAGCCCTGGTCCAGAGCCACACATCCATCCTTAAGAAGGTGCCATGCTGTTCTCACTGGCCACAGCAGCACTGGTCCCAGTGGAAGGGAGGCCAGGCTTGCAGGGAGGCACCAGGCAAGACATCCCAGAAGGGGTTAACACAGCACATGCTGCAGGAATATTAATTCAGGCCTCTTGCTGGTAATCTTAAGGACTTAATTTTAGAAATTACAGCTCATCAGGAATTACTCACTGAACCTGGAAACAACAGACTGAAAGGAAGAAACACAAGTGCTCCTGCCAGGAACTTCTCAAAAATAGCAGGAGAGGGGAACCAGCCTGGAGAGGGAGCAGAGCCACCACCTCCAGGGCCACCAACACAGCAGCACTGGGACAGTCCCAGGGGCTCTGGCAACATGAAGAGCACTGAGGCCAAGTGCTCTTGGCCTTGAGAAGGTCACACAGTGCAGGGTCACAGCTGCCAGCCTGGCTGGCCCCACAGCTGGGGGTCTGCTGGAGGTACAGCATCCCACCCCAGCAGCCATGGGGCTGCCCTGCTGTCCCTTTCCTTCTCCAGCAAAGGTTACACATGCCTAATCCACAAGAGAGCCTGAAGTCAGGCTGAAGCATGCCCAGCAGCCCCCAAGCCTCTGCCACACACCGAGCCCCTGCCATGGACACAGTAATGAATCACTACAGGGCATTCTGTGGTTGGGGAGGGTCTGTGACAGGTCTTTCCTGCTGTGGAGCACCACTCATCCCTGTTGCATGCACAGGGCTTGGGCAGCACAGACACATCTCCCTCTGAGCCTCAAATCCTTCTGCCAGTGTGTGGGAGTCAGGAGCTTTGAGAACTCATCAGTAGTGAGCAGCTGAGTGGGAAATAGGAGTGTGGAAATAGGAGTGGGAAATAGGAAATAGCACTGGGATTTAGGAGAAAGTCAGGTAGGAGCCTCTCAGCCTCCTGTCACAGCACAGGGCCCCAGCAGCTGCAGCACAAGACTCTTCAGGGCTTGGACATGGCAGCAGTGCAAACAGGGATGGACCCAGGGCTGCAGTGAGCCAGCAGCATCCTTACTGCTTGTAGTGCCTGCTGGGGCTGGGGTCAGGGAGCCCAAAGTCCCTGTGTGAGGCAATGGGCCTTGCTCAGTGCTTGCAAGATGGGAATGAGCTTCTGCAGGACAGCAATTGCTGCCTGTGGATCCAGGAGGGTTACAGGGTGCAGGGATGTGTTTAAGGTGTCTCTGCTGCTCTTACAGGGGTGTGCTGCTGTACATCCCACCACACCCTGCCCCTGGTTCCTGATGGGCTCTGCCAGGGATGGAGACTGAGCCAGTGCTGTCACCTCTGTACCTACAGTGACCTTTGGGAAGAGAGGCTGGATGGGCTCTTGGCTCAGCAGCACAGGAGGGGACTGGGCTGGGACAGGCAGCAGGGTCCCCATGGCCCCAGCCCTCACTCCAGCCCTGCTCCTGCAGCTGGAGCACACACACATTTGTAACATGCCTGCAGGGCCCAGAAACAGAAAGCTCCAAGTGCTATATTTTGCCTCTTGCTTATGGAAATACATCATTTGGTTTCATAATGGATTTTGTAGGCACTTAGGTTCATGTGTGGTGTTAGGAGAGGACAGAAGTCATCCTGGACTCAGCAACCCACCTCACCCCATGCCAGCACACGGCTGCAGGGCAGCCCTGGCATCGCACTCCCCCTTCCTTCACACCTTCAGCATCCTCAGCAAACCACACAGCATTACTAAACAGCCCTGCTCCCACTCACACATCCAAGTCTGAGGCAACAGTGGCCATGCACACAACACACTTATGCTTTCCCTCAATAGTGCCTCCACCCTTTGAGCCTGGACTATCCCCCACCAGGCTCAGCAGCATCCCACCTCCAAGCACAAACCACAACCCCTCCCAGCACCACAGGCCACAGCCCAAGCTCCCAGGATGAAACTCAATTAAAGTAAACACCATGCTGCTGTCACCCAGTCAGAAGGTATTACCACACACCACACATCAGCTGCACTTGGAGGCACAACAGTTCCTATGGAGAGGGAGGTTCTCCCTCACAACACTCGTCTGCAGCAGCTTTCTCCTCAGCTGTAGTTTCAACCCAGAGCATTAAGTCATCAAGCTGAACGGCCTCCAGAAGTTCACCAGAAGGTAAAGCCTCCTGAGTCAGATCAAGAGATTGGAAGATGAGACCCAGCTGGTGGCTGGAACCAGCCTCATGTTCAACCCCCTCACTGCTGGGACATAGGTCAGGGTGACCCCCTGCAGAAGCTGCCCCTGCACCCACTTCCCCCTGCCTCTCCTCCAGCCCTCAGCACTGCTTTACATTCTCACTTCTGCTCAAATGGTAACTTTAATTTGAAAGGGCATAATTCTTAATTTATGTGTTGTCATGAACAAAGACAGCAGAAGTAGGTCATTTCATTAGCTGCTGCCTGAGTATTTTGCCAGGAAGCCAAGACATAAAGCTAAACAAAATCATCACCCAAGGTTCAGGATTCATTGGGGGGGGTGGGGGGAAAAAAAGAAGTATTTTCCTAGTTGCTTGATTTGCACATCTTGGATTGCAGAGCATATTTAGTTTGGCTTTATAGCATGCATTTATTGTGACTGTCATATTGGATAATGCTGCCTATAGCCAACCAGCAATCTTTCATGGGTACAGTGTCTCAATTTATAATTCAATATCACAGCTTTGAGAACTCATACAATAAGTCAGCCAACAACAACAACAACAAAGAAGCCTAAAATGGCTCTGTGCAAATAAACATGTCAGTGCATGAATGAAAACCTTCCAAGAAAGGGACTGCCAGCCTCCCTCCTTGCTTGGTGCCTCTGCAGCCAGCCACAGGGGAAGCCCAACCTGTGGGAGCTGTGCCTGCATCCTGCCAGCCTCTGGGGTGATGCTGAGAGGTGCTGCCATGGCAGAGAGAGCAGCTCAAGCAGCACATGGCCTGCACTGTCTGCTCTGTGGCTCCATGAAGGAGCCCTCATTTGTGGGCTTACCCCATCACAACAACACAAGAGCATCCCCTCTGAGCAGTATCTAGGGGGTCCTGCCTGCCTCAGGTTCGCCCAAAGGGCTCAGCTCTTCCTCAGCGCACAGAGGAAGGCTTCCCATAGCAAACAACCCTTGGGAAAGACATAGCCATGCCTGGAAGAGCAGTAAGGGCTCATGGAGAGCCATATGTCCCTCAATCACAACTCCAGTGTGTTGCAGGGACCTCCTGAGCCTGGGGCAGGAGCCTCACTGAAGCCCAGACCCCCTACCTTGGTTAAAGCTCCAGTGAAGCCCAGACCCCCCCCACCTCCATCAAAGCCCTACTGCTGTCCTACCTGCAGCCAGTCCTGTCTCACCGCTGCTTCTCCTGGGGCACTGCAAACACATACTGTGGGCAGCTCTGTCGCCATCTCTGTCCCCTGCATGGCTTCAGCCTGACCGTGCAGGCTTCCTTCCAGCTGCTCCCAAGCCTGATTAACCTGTTATCACCTGGAATGGGTGGGTGTGGAGCCGTTTGTGCTTGGTAACAGGGGAGGGAGCTGCAGTGCTGCCCCCTAAACAGTTTGCAAAACTTCTCCCAGCTGGGTTGGGAGCCACCTGCAGCCTGGCTGGGACAAGCTGGAGCTTCTGCCAACATTGAAGTCTGTGATGCATGGGAGGAGGTGGAAGGATGGGGGAAAATAGAGCTGACTATGTGAGGACCCTGCAGTGGGAGGAGGAAGAGCAGTGCTGCACCAGAGACCCCCCTCAGCCCATGGTAAGGGCAGCTGTGATAGAGCTCTGGGCTAAAAAGGATCTCAGTAGATATTTAGTAACTAGAAGTGGCACTAAGGATGGAAAGAGGCTGTGCCTGGTCCTGTGCTGCAGCAGAGGAGAGATCATCCATCTCCACCTGCACAGGTTTCTGTGGCCAACAGCAGATGCACATGTGGCTGATGGACTCGTTGCAAGGTGATGGCTCAAAGCTGCTAACAGCAGCCCTGGCCCTGCAGAGGCTACCAGGTCACCTCACCTCACCAGTGCCATCAGTTTACACCCAGGGGGTTGATCTGTCAGCCACTCAGCCTGCAGCAAAGGGCTGCTCTGGGGTAATGCCTTGCAGATGGGGAAGGTTGCTGTGTCCAGTTCTGGGCTCCACCAGTTCAAGAAAGACAGGGAACTGCTGGAGAGAGGCCAGTGCAGGGACATCAAGATGCTGAGGGGATGGAACATGTGTGTGAGGCAGAAAGGCTGCAGGACCTGGGGCTGTTCAGCCTGGGGAAGAGAAGCCTGAGCTCAGGGGGACCTCAGCCATACTTTTAAGTACCTAAAGTGTGGGTACCCACACCCAGCTCAGAAACCCTCAGCAGGACCTTGAGACCAAAGCTGTGCCATTGGCACGAGCATGTCCTGTTAACTGTGCCTCTGCAGCGTGACATGCTTGGGCAGACTATGGCAAGTTGTTTGCAATCACTCAGCAAAACAGGGAGAAAAGCTCACCATATGGAGTCATTTCAGCTCCCAAGCACAAGTGAGGAAATGGCAACACTGAGCCAACAAGAGGCTCAGTTCTTAGAGGATTCAGAGTTACTGCTGTAGCCTGACACAAGGCCCAACCTTCTCCTCTCATTGCCAAGGGCCAACTTCTGCTGTAAGTTGGGCTTTTTCCTTCTCCAGTGCTTATTGCTGCATTTCATTGTCATTGATGGAAAGATCCCCATTGCCTTTGAAGCCCCAAGCCACTGGCACCTTGTTGTTAACCCTGAGTTTTAGGAGCTCTCTGAGCAGGCATGACATGACCCAGCTAACTCCAAGAACCCCCAGAGATAATCTGTGCTTAGTACTCAGTCTTTATTAGACCTGCATTCCCCAGTTCAGCTGAGGGGGTTTGGAAGAGGTTTCCTAGCCCTTCACTGAAGGCTAGTGGTTAGCAGAGGACAGCCAGCCATCCTTTTTAAGCCTGGGCAACGATCTGGCAGAGCCATGACCTAGTTGCACAGAGCCCTGAAGGGTAACCCACAGTCATTCTGCCTCCTGCAAGACCTGAATTTCATTTCCAGGGAGCTGGATCCAGAATGATGTTGAGCACTTGCATTTCTTTGGTAGTAGTAGATGGACCAATCTATAGGCATTAAATAGACTGAACAGTTTTCCTTTCACCCTGCTGACATATAAAATGGGTTTGTGCAAGGTTTAGGGAGCAGAGGTGGGAAACATCTTTATCTGCTAATGATCCTGTGAATTATACATGTTTAGTATTCATGCATCTGAAGGAGAGGCAAACATAGCCATTTGCTGTGGAGTGACCTTTACCAGCAGCCAATACATTTACATTTCATTTAGAATTACAATTATTAGGTCAACTCGGGAGCAAGTGGAACTTACATTTATTGAGAAGAGAGAAAAATTGGTCTTCCTGCCTTCATCCAGCAAAACACTGTTCTCTCAAACAAACCCCCTCAAACAAGATCTCCAGCTTGGAGCCAGGCAGCAGCTCGGATGCCTCTGGCTCAAGTGGGGACTGTGAGTTTGATCCAGTGCCTACTGAAATTGATAGCAGATGTGGCATGGGGTGTATCAATCAAGGGGTTTCCACCCCTGCATGTTGGATGGAAAGAGGCAAAATTGTATGGCTTGAGGGGCAGCAGCTCTGTTTGGACCCTGGGGCTATAGCTTTAGCTCTGTACTGGCCTTTTTGAGTGAAGCATCTGCATCTTTCCTGAGGCAGCAACGTTGCTGGGGCCAACGAGGCTCCTGCACAGGGCACAGTGTTGTGGGCAACCAGGGGCTGGGTTTGGGGTTCTGCACTGGCTGGCAAAGGTGACCCCATCTGGAGGGGAACCCAGCAGGACCAAACCACTGTGCTGTCCTTGCCCTGGCTTTTGCCATGCCCTTGGCAACCTGCTCCACTCCATATTGGTCTGAGTGCTTCCCCAGTTCAATTCCTTTGGGATAGGACTGTCCTCCAGAGGAAATGTTGGCTTCCTTGGTTTCCCTGTTCTGCTACCCAAATGGAGGTGACAAATCACCAGCATATCATCCTGGCCTGAGCAAGTGGAAGTGCATGGGGTAAAGGGGAAGGAGTTGAGTGCATGAGGTGGGGAGTGGATTCTCTTCTGTCTCATATGCAACCTTGTCCATCCCTATGTCTCAAACCCACACTCTTCCAGGGCTCAGCCCACTGAGCTAAGGTTGTGCAGGGTGAGGCAGGGTACCTTGTTCCTCCATGCCCACATCCCTGCTGCCAGCCCAGACAGGGTCCCTGGTGTTACCCACTGTGGGTTGCACAAGCCCTGTGGGTCACCTGAGGAAGTAGCTCCTGCAAGTGTTTCTGCCTGCACTGAGCTGTAACAATTGGTGCTGGGTTTTGGTGGCACAAGGGGACCCTGTGAAGTGTTGGGGAGGGTTGGAGATGGCAGCAGCATCACCATGTAGTGGCAGCCAGCTTTGTGCACTGCAAAGCTGATCAGTTGTCCTTAAACATGATGCTGAGGATGCTCAGTCCTCCCTGCAGAAAGCTCCTGGGAGGAGCTAGCAAAGGAGTTTACTGGAGTGCAGGGGGAAAGGAGCAAACAAGCTACACCAGGCAATAACATAGCACCCCTGATCCCAAATTAGCAGGAAGAAAGAATTCCATTTCAGCTGATATTTCATTCACACACAAAAGGTGCAAAGCCCATGCCAGCTGCAGCCCGACAGCCTGGCGAGACAAAGCTCCTCTGGCAGACCAGCAGCCCCTAAAGAGTTGTCTCTTGTTTACTTCTGAGCCCTGTGATGTGTCAGCAGAGTATGTCTCACTGTAGCTCAATAATCACAAAAGCACTGCATGCATTAGCAAGCAATTTCTTGTTCAGGTCCCTGTGTGTGCTGTGGCTGGATCACAGGAGCATCCCCAGCTGCTGCAGGGCTCTGGGCTGTGGCTGCTCACACAGCTGCTGCTGGGCTGCTTCACAGAGTCCCAGCATCCCAGCACGATGGGGGCTGGATGGGCCCTGCAGAGCTGCTGCAGCCCCAGCCCCTGCTAGAGCAGGTTCCCCTGGCTCAGGGGGCACAGGAACGTGTCCAGGTGGGGCTGGAAACCTCCAGAGAAGGAGCCTCCACACCCTCCCTGGGCAGCCTGGGCCAGGGCTCCCTCACCTCAGCACCAAAGGAGCTTATCCTGGTGTTTCAGTGAAACGTGTTGTGTTCCACCCTTTGTTCATTACCCCTTGTCCCGTCACTGGACACTACAGAATAAAGTGTCTCCCCATCCTCCTGACACCCACGCTTTAGGTACTTGTAAGTGTTGCTGAGGTCCCCCTGAGCTCAGGCTTCTCTTCTCCAGGCTGAACAGCCCCAGGTCCTGCAGCCTTTCCTCCTCACAAAGATGCCAGCGCTACGTAGCTGGTGCCTGGCTGTGCTGTTGGGTATCTGGGATGCATCAGAACAGGATGGCAGCTGCCAGGGTACTGATGTGTGGATGCAATGTGCCCTCCCATGCTTGGCACACTGCTGCCACCCTCCTCAAAGCAGATCCCAAGGTCCTGATGCATGGAAGGCACAGCATGGCCTGCTCTGGCTCCTCTTCCTCACCCATCCTCCTCCTCCTCTTCTCCAGGCTGAACACCCCCATTCCCTCAGACCCTCCCCAGCACCCTTGTGCTCTAGCCCTTTCCCCAGCTCTGGTGCCTGGCTCTGGCCACTCTCCAGCCCCTCAGTGTCCCTCTGGGTCATCTCAGCCCCACTGGATGTGAGCATCATGCACAGCTCAGAGGAGCAAGCCCACATCCGTGACTGGGTCCACCTTCAGCATCCTCTGGCCTTCTCCTCCCACCCAAGCATGGGCTGTGCCAGCAGAGCCCATCTCCTTCACGGTGGCAGGGACTGAGAGAGCAGGTAAATAACACAGACATATTTAAAAGCATTTAAAGCCCAAGCAGAGCCCCAAACTATCCATTTCCTTAACCAGGCTGGCTGGAAGAGCTCCAGCTGGGCCATTAGCTCAGGTAAGTTCTTTCCCATCCAGCCATGTCGTGTTTCTGCCTCATAAAGAGAAATACATTAAAAATACGTATTTACTCCTGAAATTGGCTGCAGCAGCACTGAGCATCCCTGGGGTGATGAGTTTCACTCCACACACCCAGCTGCTTCACCTGAAAAAAAGAGCTTCTTTTAAATTAAGAAACTAAACCCAAGCAGGGATTTGGCTGTGCTGTTAACCCTTCTGTGCCAGGGCAGCTGAAGAAATACCCTTTGTGCCCATTAAACCCTGAGCTTGGCACCCACGATGTCCCCAAAGAGATCTTCAAAGCTGTGTGCTCTCCTACCTAAAAGGATTTCATCAGGTTACAGAGGGAAACAGTGAAGCTGAGAAATGCCAAATGAGGCCAGTGTGTGACAGGATCCAGCCCTTCATGCAGGCTGCTCTGCCTGTGTGCCACAGGGACTGCCCGTGAAGGACACAGGGCAGTGAGCATCGCTTTGGTACCCAGGTATTGTGCTTCTCAGGGGAGCCAAGGCCACTGCTTTCTGCCCAGGCTGCCACTTGGTTCTCAGTCTCTGAGCACTTCTCAAGCAAGCCATCCATTTTCCCAGCTTCCTGGCCATACCAAGAGAGTTTCATCTCTGCTTTGCAGTGAAGAACCAAGGGAGGGCAGTTCAGGGAGAAAAAGGGCCGTTTGCTTCACATATCACTCTGGACCTGCCAGAGGATGGAGCACTCCCTGGCACTTGGGGTGTTCAGAGAAGAGCTCTGGTTGTAGCTGTACCTGCACGCCAGGCTCCAGGCTCATTTCACCCCACAGCACAGGCAGCATGTGTGTGCACACGTGGGGACCATGCACAGAGCTGCAGGAGCATCTTTCTCCTCTCTTACTGTCCCCTGCAATTGCTTTAATATTCCCCGAAGTTCTGCAAGGACCTTATATCACCCAGGATGGGGTTTTGCCCAGGGTGGACTCCCCTAAGGTTGTGGCATGGTGGGTACAAAGCTTTTCAGAGCCTCTTGATCCCATTTGTGCAGGGGGCTGGAGAGCATCTCTCAGAGCTGCAGGGATTTCCAGGAGGAGCAGCTTCACCAGGGCCTGGCATCATTTCAGCACATTTGAAATACATGGCAGAGATCTTCCAGTGAGCCCAGGGAGCATAAGAGATACTCAGCAAGACTGAGATCTGATAAAGGTGAGGGCTCAGGCTGATAAACCCCCACGTTAACCAGCTGAAAAGATACTGTTAGTAACCAATTGTGTGCAGGCAAAAAGCCCAGCTAGGAAAGAAATAATCTCCTTATGATGTGAGTGTACCCACCATCTCTAGGGATTCAAAGGAGGGTCACTGTGGCAGGGCTGGTTTTGGCTTGATGCTTCAACTGGGAAAAGAGATGTTTTCTCTGGAGGGGTGGCAGCAGAGCCCAGCCCAGGCTCTCACCCTGCCCTGGCTCTGACCCCACTGTGCCTTCAGCAGAGGAAGGTGCAAGAGCCCATTCCCAACAGCGTGGTAAGCTCTGGCAGCAGCAGTGACTCATGCACTGGGAGTGACTCACAAAATCATGCTCAGCCACAGCTTTTTGTGGCTTGGGGACAGGGGCAAAGGCCATCTCTGGCCATGAAGGGGCTGGTGGCCCTTCACTGTGTTGTACCCTGGGACAGCCTTTCCCCATCTGGGCACCAATTCAGCCCCCTCTCATCAGGGACAGACAAAACTGAGCTTTGCCTTGTTTTCTTGGTTATGAGATGACTGTTTTTCATGGAAAGGTCTTTTTAAATGGTGTAGGTAACATGGTCAAACATGACAGGGATGCCTGTAAGCGTGCATGACATGTCCTTGGCTGTAGAGGTAAATGCTTGGCTCAGAGCATCCCCCTGTTCTCTAGCAGGGATGCTGGAAGGGGAGATGATTTCAGCAGAGGAAACATGACCAATTACATACCCCTCTCCTCTGCATTAACTGCAGGAGGACACAGCAGATTTCCACTGCCAGTGGAAATGCATAGGAGACAGAGCAAGACCTCAGGCAGGGGTGGGAATCCTGAGGCTGCAGAGATCAGCTCCATTCCCACAGAGGCTTCCCCCATCTGCTCTTCACTAGTGCCAGCTTGGAGGGACACTGGGTGAAAGGGAGCCCCAGCTTCAATGTCACCTTCCATTACAGCCCCTGCCTGTGCCACCAAAGCCATTGCTGGTGCAAAGCCATTTTTCTGTGTGGCCCAACCCCAGCCCAGGTGGGCATTGATGGAGGTGTGAAGGTTTTCTGAGTTTGCAGGGGATTTTTCCAACCTTTTCCCAGAAGAGACTTCACTGGCAATTCAAAAACATAATTCACAACCAAGAAACTTTTCACCTTGCCTTTGGGAAGGAATTTTTCCTCCTGCTTACATTAGCCCACTGAGCAGCCAGGGTTATTCCACAGCATCTCTTGGTGACACTTCCAGGGACACTCAGGCTTCATGAGGACTTTTCCTCCTGTTCCCTTTGCATGATGGATCATCTTAGTGATGAATTCCTAGCAGGACACAGGGCTTAGTCCTGGGGAGGGGGACCGTGATGAAGCAGTTGAGGAGCATCCTGGACAGAGGAAGCTGCAGCTGCACTGGAGAATAACAAAAGCATCCACTTGTTTAGAAAAGGTATTACATTCTTTTGTCCTGCATTTAGTCTGATGGCTGCACAGTGGATCAAGCAAAGACATTTACACCTTTCATTTAATGAGGGCATATCTAAGCATCTTGACTCTCCTTCATCATTAAATGCCAGGCTCCTGGTAGAAGATAAAAAAGGAAAAATACTTTTTTCTTCTATTTTAGCCCCTCTTTTCTTTCTTCCTGGGTACCTCATCCTGCCCTGACAGGAGGGATTGCTGGAGGATACACGGTATGGGAGCATCTTCATCAAAAGGCTGTTACACAGGAGACCCCTCTTCTGCAAATGGCAAATCTCTAATTTTGCTACAAAATTCATCACAAAATGAAAACCTTGTGAAAGGAAAGCCAAGCCTGTTCAGAAACTGATCCCCTTGCCAGAGCTGGTCCTGGGGCAGGTCCTGGGGCAGCAGCAGAGGTCAGCAGAGCCCTCGCCCCCAAACTGCACCAGTTTCTTCTCCTGACTTCTCCCCTGATTGCATTTTGCTTTGAGCTCTTGAATGGCAGCAGCTCCCCTTGGGATACCTGGAGCCACAGCCCAGTCTGGTGGAACGTGGCCAGGCTACACACTAGGTCACCCCTGGGGTTCGTGCCACCACTCCCTCTGTGCAGCAGCGTGGAAAGCGCTGGGCCAGCTATTTATATCCTGAGAGGGAGCTGAGGAGCAGCCATTCAGCTGAGCCAGCCCATGAGATTGGGGGATATTTTTAAGCAGGAGTTTTGAAAAGCTTGGTAATGAAGCCACAGCTTTGCTCAGCAGCAGCTGCACCTTCTCCCCGGCCAGCTGCCCCCTGGGGGGCCAGGACCCCCATCCTGGCCTGAGGGAGATGCTCCATGGGAAGCATGTCCTGGGCTCTGAGTGGGGAGGCCAGGGTGCAGTGAGCTGGCATGGCTGCAGACCCACTGCCTGGCTGGGCACCAGCCTCTCAGTGCTGACCAGCCTGGCTTATTCCTCTCAACAGCCCAAAATATTACAGTGGGGACAACCATAGCTCATTTTCAATTGTATACAAGTTCCTGGGTGCCATTTGGGGAAACCAAGCGTGATACATGACCCCTTTGGCAAACAGGTCCAGCTACTCTCACACAATCCCAGCATGGTGGGGGCTGGAAGGGCCCTGCAGAGCTGCTGCAGCCCCAGCCCCTGCTAAAGCAGGTTCCCCTCGCTCAGGGGGCACAGGAACGTGTCCAGGTAGGTTTGGAAACCTCCCAAGAAGGAGCCTCCACACCCTCCCTGGGCAGCCTGGGCCAGAGCTCCCTCACCTCAGCACCAAAGGAGCTTCTCCTTGTGTTTAAGGAGAACTTTTTTGTATTCCAGCTTCTGTCCTTTATCCCTCTCCTCAAGCCTGACACCATGAGTGCCAGATCATCCCTTCCCTCTTGCTTCTCTACACCCACTGCTGGGTGGCCCTGTCCCCACCGGGGCAGAGGCAGCTGCCCCCAGGGCTGGCAGGGAGCTGGCTGGGCACATACATGGCTTTTTCTGCTCCAGTGTGACACCCACAGCCATGCAAAGATGTCATAGCTCACTAAGCTTTGGGCATCAGCAAGTGGAAATCAATGCAAACAATGGGAGCAATTGGGGGAGGAAAATACTGAGTCATTTTCAGAGTGAGTTTGGGAAAAGAAAGCTTCTCTGAATGCTAAACCAAACCAAAGGGTCCCCTTTTCCTTTTCTAATTTCCTCCTGAGGCAGCAAAGCCCCCAGCTCAAATCTAAGCTTTTGCCAAATTTCACTGGAAATCAGCAGGACTATAAAGTAATTACAGCTGAGTCCCCAGGTTCAAGATGAGTCTTCATCTGGAGCAAGGGGTGTATAGGCACTGGAGCCAGCCCCTGGTTCCTGCTGAGCTCCTAGGCCAGGATGACTTTAAGGACTGTTTTCTCCTTGGGGCAGCCTGTGGCTGTGGCCATGCCAGCTGCTTCCCCAACAGCCCTGGCTGAGGAAGGGAAGGAAAGGCATACTGAGTGCCCATGAGTCTGAATTCATCCCTTGCACTTGGGCATCCCTGAGACAAGTGGAGTGGGATGGGGTGCAGCTCCCTAAATGCACCAGACCTCAGCGATTTCATCTCACCATCCCTTCACTCACCCACTGTCACGTTTTTATCCTCTCCCAGGCTAATGCAGCTGGCACTACAACCAAGTGAAAAACTCCTGCCTAATCCAGCCAGGCAGGCTGGACCCTGGGCAGGGTGCTGGCAGCCAGCCAGGAGCCCTGTTGGGGACAGACACCTTTACCCCATACACTAAGGCACGCGATGTGCTGGCAGAGTGAGGTGGGGACCCACCGAGGCAGAGCCTTTGCAGTCTAGATGGTTGCTTTTCATTTTCCTGACTTTTCTCCCAAAGTTAGGTGGGTTTGAGACTCAGAGCTGGGGGAGATCCAGGGCTGGGGGCTGTGGATGTTCTCTTTCTTATAGAGTTGTCTTTCACACTGTTCACAGCAGCAAAATCTGCTGGAGGCGTATTAAGGATTCTCCACACAAAACTGATAAGCTGAAGCCTCATTATTATCCCACAAAGTGATTATCTTTCCTTGATGAAGTCTCATATTTGCCCAATTTCAGATGGAAACCTTCCCCTTTTCAATTTGAGACTAATTCATTTCTTGACTCCTGGTTACAGTGCAAGATATCACAAACACTCCCGGCCTCGGCTGGCTCTGATTTATATCGTTAAGAATCATTTACTTGCAATTAAAATGAGCCTTTGGGGTTTTTGCAAACAAGCCAGATTACTAACAGCAAAGCATTTGCTTTTCATAAACAGACACCTCAGGCTATGAAACCATCTGGGAGGGGAGTGAACCAGTCCGAGCTGCCCCCGGGGCTGTGGGCAGAGGACAACCAGAAGGGACATTTCACATTTCCCTGTGAATTCCCTGGGAGCATCCCTGAGCACCAGGATGCTGCAGGCACCCTCCTTGAGCTCAGTTCTGGTGCCCCCAGCATCCCCATCTCCCACCTCTTTCTCTCCTGCTTTGGGGAGCCCTTTGGGTGATGAGGTCCTTCCCACACCGCTCAGGGATAGCCCTGCATTGTGCAGGAGCCTCAAAAAGGATCTGAATAAATCTCCATGCACCACCCTAGGGATTTTGGACCTGAATGCTGCAGCACAGGCCTCCAGTGGAGATGTCACCTAGCAGCATATTCTTGCTAATTAAGATGATTAACAATAGGATCATGTAATTGGCAAACCCTCCTGCTCTTGGCTCTTCTTTTACAGCTGCTTCAGACTCTGAGAAACAAGAGGACAAGCCCATCCCGTACGCGTTAACAAATCATTCCAACCACGCTCTCTAACATTAACTTGGCCAAAGCCTGGGCATTTTGAATGCCAACAGCCCAAATCCTGGCATGGAGACCCAGCACCCTGGGCAGTTCAGAGACCTGACAAGGAGGGACTGAGTTGAGTTAGGGGAGATGCAGGGCAGCCCCTTCTGCCCCTCCCCGGGTATCCAAGGGGCTTGGCATCAGCTGGTGGAGGGGTGTCAGAGCTCAACCCCTTGGAGAGCCACCAAGAAGAGGGTCTTAAAATCACTGAGTGTAAATGTAGCACAAACCCAATGCTGGGCTCTTTGCCCTGTCACCAGGTGTAGGTGGGAGTGTGAAGGTGGGGGCTTGCAATAAGAGAATAAGAAAAGCCTGGAAGCTGCTCCATCCCTGCCTGTCTTTGAACAGGAGCTGAGGGATCTCAAGCATTGCTAATTTTGAAACAGTGTCTTGGGGGCTGGGAGGGCATTTTTGTTGTTGTTGTTTTCAGAAATTGAATGTAAACCTGAATTTGATTTTAGGATATCTGTTGGCATGTTTGGCACGTTGGCATTTCCCAGCCCATCGCCTGGCAGGGTGGTCATGCCAGGGGGAGGACACTGCCACTGCTAGGGGTTCCCTGCATCACACCCAGTGCCCCACACTCCTCAAAGAGCAATAACTTTGCAGATGAAGCATTCTGCACTCCTACACAGAGAGTGTGCATCAGCAAGTGCTGAACCATTACAGCACCTTTTGAAGCCTGTTACTTGCTTTGGTAACAGGGCAGAAGCGTTACAACCCGTGTCAGAAGTGTTTATATCTTCTCTAATTAATAAGCCTGAAGATGCTGCAAGGCTGCTGTGAGTGTCAGTGCTGTCCTCCCTCCAGGCTGCTGGGCTGGGAGGAAACCCAGCAGAAAAGAGCTGGCCTGGAGGAAAAAATAAATCATCTGCTGGCTGTGGCTGTGAGAAGGACCCAGGCAAGCCTGCCAGGAAAGCAGCTCCTCTGCAGGCTGCTCAGCCCTGCTGCAGTGCCAAGGGCAGCAGCATCAGGGCAGCTTGGAGACATGTGGAGGGTGGGTTTTTTTGCAGGACTTGATGTTCTTTTTACCTAAATTTGAATACAATTTCTGATGTATGGGACGTGGTGTTGGGTCAAACCTCCCTGCAGTGCTCAAGCTGCTCAGCAGCCCCTGGCAGGACTGAGGGAGCAATTGAGATACTCTGTCAGCCACAGATGAGAGGCTGAAGGTTTCTAGAGCTGAGCTTGCATTGGAGCCCTGTCCTCACTGAGTGTTAGTGAAGCTTTTCTTTCCCTAAATTTGTCTAATCCCTTCTGAGCCCACTGAGATGTTTTGGCAGGACTCAGAAAATGCTCTTCCTTTGCTCATGGCCCCCTGATGGTTTGGTTGCTTGAGTGGGAAGGGGAAGGTTTTCCTCTCAAAGGGTCTGTCTTTCACAGCCCACCCAGGCAGAGCCTCTCCTTACAGTAAAAACCCCTCGGGCTTATTCGCCTGCCACAGCAGCTTCTCCAAAGGCTCTGCCAAAACCCTCTTTTGCAAACTGACAACCACATTTCCTGCTCTTCTGCATCCCAGCAACACCAGAGAAAGGGCTTTAGAGCAGACAGTGGAGGGAGAAGGGGCAGGAGGCAGCCAAGGTGCAGGGCAAGCTGCTGGGGGACACACCAGAGTCTCTGTCTCACCCAGAGCAGGGTAAGCCCGAGTAAGAGCAATCCTGATAGAGCCCAACCTTCCAAGCTGTGCCTGGCATGGCTGGGGTCCCTTTGAGCTGCTGGAGCAGGGTCCTGCTCTGACACTATAACTGGCCTGGGAAGCTTTTCATTAACTTCAGGCTCCTAAAGAGGCAATCTGCTTTTATATGTTCTGTTAAAAGCTGGAACACTTTAGCAACTCCTGTTAGTTGCCTCATTCTTTGCTGGTATAATTGAAAATTAAAACAAAATGCATTTGATGGGACACTTGAAGACATTTTTCAGAGTATCAAAATGGCCAAAAAGGAGAAATGGCTGCAAAGAAAGAGAAGAGAGACACATGTTTGCTAGTGGGCAGTGGCTCTCTGATTACACAGGAGATGGGGATCAAGGGGATCAATTCACCCATCCTGAAACCACTTGATTCCCTTGAAGGGAACAACCTGGGCTCACATGGACACTCCAGCCTTGGGAAGAGGATGTCCTGGTCAGCAGGGTCAGCACACTCAGCCTCAGTGAGCTGAGGTCACTGCCCAAAAGGCAGCTCTTGCCTCCTGAATTCCCTCAAGTAACCAGCCACGGCTTCCTCCGATTCCAGACGGTGTTTATTTGGTGACTGGATGATTTGAACCTATGGAGTTATTAATTATGACCTTAATCTGATCGTTGCTTTGTTCTATTTTTAATTAGCTTAGTAAAACTGAAGCCATTTATCTTGGTAATACACTTGCTTAAGTGCATGTCTGATTGCATATCCTTTTTATATCCATCAGAAACACTTGGGACTCGCTCACTCCATCGAACTGCAACCTGGGGCATGAACTCCAGGCAAAACTCAAGTAATATTCAGTTTACAAGCAGGTTGTACTGCTCCTGAGCAGCTCAGTAGTCCCCTACCCCTGAGGTGTAGCTGGCAGCAAGTGCCAGGGTATAGATAAAATGCCTGGCAGCAGAGGAGAAAATGGGACTTTGAACTCCAGTGACTGTGCAATCAAGAATCGGCCTTTTTGTGACCAGCACAAGGGACTGTGTCAGCAAACATGAGGCTTGGAAGAGCACAAGGTGCTTTAATGGGCACCACACTGCTGCTACCGAGAGGAGAGAGCTCAGGCTCTGTACATTCCTGTGGCTATTGGTCAGCGGAGACTTGCAAGCAGATGGATGGTTTGGAGTTAACTGCACTTGACAATTTTAGTAGCACTCATGGGAAGCTTTTAGCCCAGTATCTTAGAGAGAAAATGAAGCTGCTAGCAGAGGGCAGTCCTAGTGCAGCTTGAGCCTGCCAGCTGTAAGACCTCCCCAAGCACACAGGCCAGCTGGGCAGCAGGGCTCAGACTTTACGGCCTTTGATGTTGACATCTGACAACTCATTTACAGTCCAAGGGCTGAGATTTCCCTAATCTGGGATCTTGCTGCATTCCCAGCTCGCCTGGCTTACACAGGGCAAATCATTGCCTTGGTTTCCCCATCTGTGAGGAGGGCACAATGGTGCTGGCGGCCACTGCTGAGCCCTTTGAGAGCCATGCATTTGAAGTGCTCTCACTGGCAGGGGTTTACAGTTGTTCTTCCCAACTTCCCTACTTTTAGCCCTTTGCATAGAGTTTCAGATGGCTTCTGCTAGTCTAAGGAGATACCCTGGGGCTCTGCCTGCCCTAAAAATATGTGCTGGTGCTGCTACTCTGCACCACACAGCAAAGCAGCTCTTGCACTAACCCCAGGGCTGTGAATGCCCTGCTCAGCTGATAGAGCTGTGGTGGCTTGGAGGAGGTGCTGGAGGAGAGGGTATGGCACAGGAGGGATTTTTAAACAGAGTATTAGCACAAGCAAGCTGCACTGGTTTAACAAAAAGTCAAGTTTTGCCCGTTTTCTCCCCTCTTGATGGTATTGCTGTCCCTGGCTGTGGCATGGCTGTGGGGAAGCTGAGGCTGGAGTCTGCACAGGTACATTGCAATGGCACCTGAGGCAGGCAGGATCGTTAGGAGCAAGAACGCTAACGAAACAAAACCACTTCCCTGACATATTTTCTACTTTTTCCCACTTTATTGCCTAATTCACAGCAGGACAGTTCCACATCCAGCCTCTCGGGATTGAATTTAAGCAGCATTGTATTTAATCACCTGTCTCATTAATCCCCAATAGTCTGTGTGCAGGTCCCATTAACAGAGCTGTGCAGGAAGGCAGTGCTGAGCTGAGAAAGAATGAAACATCTTTATCCTAATCAAAAATCAAACCACCAGCTCCTCAGTTGCCAAATGCTGTAACTCTTACTGATTTCACTGGAGGACGTGGCCCAAGATCTCCTAAGCATCATGTTGTGAAAGGACAGATGGTGTGGAGCTGGAGCAGGGAGATGCTCCCCAGGAACAGGGTGATGCTTGTCTCAGGCATGGACAGAAAGGGTTTCTTGCTGGCATTTGCACTGGGCAGGTTCTGTTATAGCACAGTTGTCCCTAACCCCTGGGATCACCTCCAAGTTATCTGTTCTCTTAGGATTGCATGTTTTTCCCTGGACAAAGCAGGTGGCAGGGCCAGTCCCTGTTTGCCATGGGGCAAGGAGTGGCCTCCATGTCTGCCGGGGTTGCAGCAGGAAAGGATGGGGCTCCAGAGGATTGCCATAGTTACAGGCACTTCCCTCATCATCCCCGTGGCTTGTAACCACTGCTCAGGGCCCTGGGACTTCAGACTCCTCTCAGGGCCCATATTCCTCAGGAAGATGTAGTCCACGCCCAAGGAGGGGCCCTCAGTTGGTGGTTCTCTTCTCCCATCCTAAATGAGGCAAGTGAAAGTACTTCATATGGCTTCAAACCATCCCTCCACATTGTTCTGCCAGTGCCACTGCACAGCCAGCTTTATTAATTTATGTTCAAAGGCCACAGACAATTCTTCCAGTCCTGTCCAAGGCATGTGACACTCTCTGTCTTTACCTCCTCTGCTCTCTCATCTCTGCTCTCCCTTTCATCTCCTCCTGGTGCTTCTCGTGTTGTGTGTCACTGCAGTCCTTCCCCAGGCAGAGCCCCATGACATCTGCTCCCTATGCCGAGCTCTTGGCAAGTGGAAATGAGAGGAGAAAGAGGGGGAGAAAAAAAGGGCAAGTTTAGGCAGATAGTCTTCCTCTGGAGGAACTCCCACAGGTGTTAAATCTCCAAAGCCTCCTTTTGCCACAACATCTGTGGGTCTACAAAACCTGTCCTTTCTCCCTGCTCTGCCAGCAGCAGCCTGTACTGCAGGAATCGCCCACCCCACCTCACCAGTGATAATTAACACCTAGGCGTGAAACAAACAGTTGGCACACCTCAGGGCTGTGATAATTAGGGTTTGATCATGTCCCTGTGTGAACTGGCTTGGCTTTGGGGTGCTTGCACCCTACTTTTGGGCATTACTCCTTCCTCCTTGCCCTGTTCAGATCTCATAACCCTCGGGCATCGTGCAGGCAGTGGGTGATGGGGACCAACCAGCACGTTCTGCTCTGGCAGGACAAATGAGGTTGAGGCTTCCCCCCTCCCCCCCGCCCCAGCATTTCAGCTATAAATAATTGAGCATTTTAAAACTCCATTTCTGCCACAAGAGTCTAGAGGAAAGGGTTTGGATCTGATATAGAGATATTTTTAAGCAGTGAGAGATTGATTTGTGCTGTTCCTGCCCAGTTGACACCTGTGTTCATTCACCCTGGAAAGGCACAGCCTACTCCTGCAAAGAGGACAAATTGTTGGCTCTTGAGCAGTCCTGCTGCAATATCTGTGCTCAGGGATGCAGTGGTGCCCCAAGTCCTGGCAATACCACCTGGGAGACATGCTGCTCAGGACAGGGCACAGCACCAAGCTGTCTGCCCTGGGCAACCCATGGCAGAGCAAAGCAAGTGCTGAGGGCAGCCAAAGCCTTCACGTGCCCGTGAGAACAGGCTCATGGACCCCAGGGTGGGCACGGAGCAGACCTTCCCCACACTTCAGGGTGTTTCTGTGTCTTATGTGGCTCCTTTCCAGGGAGGAATAACAGCTTGGAGCCTCAAGGCCTTTTCACTGGCTCTTCTTGTTGCTTTCTGAAAATAACAATAGTGGGAAGGTTATGTTCCTTCTCTTATTTTTTTCCCTGATTTCAGTCTTTTCAGTGGTGTTACAATCACTTACATGGAGCTTGCCCTAAGGTGATGGCAGGGTAAACTGTGTGGCAAAATCACAGCCAGCTGAATTAGCACTGTGTTCTCTGCTGCTCTCAAGCACTTGCAATGGTCAGCAGTTTTCTAGAGCCCAAGCATATGGAGTGTTACCATTCCACCAGCTCCCAGCTCTCGAGTTCACTCTGGATTGTACCAAGCCCTGCCCAAAGTGCAACCTGAACTCTAATCTAATGCAGCTCTACACATGAGATGGGTGAGAACCTGTATTTTCTGGGAAGCTGCACAAACAGCCCTGCAGCACCTGGTGCCCTGTGGGCTGGGCTCAGGCAGGCGGGGGCAAAGCCTTTAAGCCAGGTAACGAACCTGAGGTAGCTCCTATCCCCAAACTAGAATTTTGCTGAATTTGCTTAAGCCATTGGACAAAGTGGGTTTAGATAAGTAGGGAAAGGGCAAGAGGAACAACCAAACTTGTGTGTTCTTGAATGAGAAAGCCAGGGCAAGGATGCTTTCATTGGCAATTGCACACAGGCTGGATGGATCCAGACAGGTAGCTCAGATCTGAGCTTTGCATTTCTACCTCTGCATCAAGTGTGCAGAAACATACCCTGAGCAGTGACCAAGCTTCTGGAGAGCTGGGAGTGATTCTTTAGAGGCAGGGGAAAGCCCCAGGTGTACCACATAGGAGACATCATTGAACCCAGCAGGATGCTTCATAAGTCAGTGTTGCCTTTTCCTCCCTCACATAAGAAAGAGCAGAGATCAGCAGAAAAAGAATTGCTGGGTGTGATGCTCATCCACTTGCTACAATAACAAAGGAGGTGGGAAACCCTGCTAATTTTTCTCCTGGTTAAATGCAATCCTAGTAAAAGAACCTATTGAAGTCTTTCTGATGCTCCTTCCTTCCCCCACTCCCAGGTATAGACATGAAGCATGGACCAGCTCAGAGATGGGGAGGAACTGGGATTTTTCCCCCCAGCCGACGCTTTTCCTCCCAGCTGGTATTTGCAACGGCAGCAGTTCCTGAATCCTCAGACAAAGTCTGCTTCTCAAGTGATGATGTCCCTTTTCATAATAAATGCTGCCAACTCCCAGCAGCGATAGCTCACAAACAATCAGTGAGAGGACAACGGGAATGCTCTTTGAGGCGCTGTACAGAATATATCATCCACTGTACGGCAACAAATCAAATTTAGGGAGAAGGAATTTGAAAACAAATTACCAGCAAGATATTTCAAGCTGACAGCAATTTGGAGCAACTTAGGTCTGTCTGGTAAGAACTGTATTCCTTTTATTTCCCTGTCAATAGCAGGTACCTTGTAAGATTGGTTTCTCGTTGATAATTTTCTTGTCTGGAACAGAAACTCTTGAGTACACTTAAGTTGATAACTCTCTCTTAGATCACATTTCAGTAGCAATACTTTTCACCTTGATGACAGGATTTCTCCCTTTGGACCAAGTTTCAATGCCTAAAAAGCCACGTGGTTGTAGGACATCCAGGCTCAGGGCCTGCTGGTGCATTGCAGGCAGTAGTTCCAAGAAACTGGTTACAAGTGGTCCAGGGCTTGGGCTCAGAGCTGGGAATGGCAGGGGTACAAGCCTGGGCTGGACCTGCAGGGACACAAGCACTAACCTGCTCTGCCTCAGTTACCCTGCTACTATAACATATAAAAACTGCTCATATGTATTTCTCTCTTCAGGGGAGAGGGATAATTAATATCTGCTAGTAACAGCTTCTCCTCAGAACTGCTGAGATGGGAAGGATTAAGCGTGCACCTTCACATCAGCCTGTAGTGTTGAGAGTTGAGGACATCGCCTCTCCACGTGCCTAAAGGAGAGATGTGGGAGAGAGAAGCACACATCAGAGATGGTGCAACCACAAGCTTAATGTACACATGCAGCCCTGCCCTGGCTCTGGGTTGACATAGCAGGTGAAGCTCAAGCACAGTGTGGCCAGGAGAGATGCCTGGGTGGAGGTATAAGTCAGGAATGATCCTGCTTTGCACACACGAGATGCACGTTTCTCCAGCATCCCCCTGCCATTGCACTGAGGACTCATCTCTGTGCTAGATGTGTTAATTATGGAGGCAGGTCACTAGTGTCCATCAGTAAGCACAGAAGATGAGGCAGGGAGGAATGTGTTGGGGGTAGAATGGAATGCAGCAGTGCTGACATGCCCCGAGCAGGAGACACAAGAAGAGCACACTAGTCTGTAATTTGCCTGCAATTTCTCCTCGGAAAGCAATGAGAGTGTAGAACCAGCCACAGCAGTGCCCATGTATCTCTTCCAGAAAATTGGCAGATAAAAATAGGCCAGAATTGCACTGAGAAAAAGAGAGTTTTGACATTCCTTTGAAAATTCTTTGTGGCCAAGTGCTCCCAGCCTATTTTGGCCAAGCAGTCAGTAAGAGGGATGCCAGCTGTGGCTGACAGTCATTTCAGCTGCCCTCGGTTTAGCACAAGCCAGGCCCTGGCTCATCCTCAGAGATAAAGTCTCTGCTGAGAGAAGTCAGCTGAGCAGGGCCATTCCTCTAGTTTAATCTTTTGAAAGATAAATGAAGGGATTCGCACTGGTTTAGCAAAGCCCTCGCTCCCCTCAGGGGCTGCATCAGCCTGGGGACAAGGAGGAAACATTGTTTTCTCACTGGGTGCTTGGGGACAGCTTTTACCTTGCCAAAGCTTTGCGTGACACTGCTGAGCTTCCAGGGAGTGTGAGCGGGAGCTTGGTGCCCAGAGTGTAGGGTCAGATGCTGTCAGCATGAGATTTGCTTCCTCCACTGGCTTCTGCTTTGTGACTAGCATTTGGGAATAACTCATCAGGAGGGAGGAAAGCTTTCATCCAGTGGTGGTTTAAATTTGTAGCTTTAAGTCGTGGTCCTTGAACACCCTAAATTAAAATCACCCAGTACTTGTTTTGTACTGCATCCCCCTTGGATAAAGAAAGCAACCTTTGATGCCTATTTATTCAAGCCATGCCTTAGAAACTAAAATCTTATTGTCTATTCTCCATGGATATGAAACACCAGAGGCTCCATTTAAAACTGAGAATTCTCTTCCCCAGTGCCCCTGGCTAAGCTTTCCTTCCTTGTGCAGTCCCACCTCTCTGGGAACCACATTGCAATGGTGCTGGACTACTCTTAGTCTTCACAGCATTTTAGGGTCTTTCCAGATGGGAAGTGCCATAGAAATGTAAAACCTTATTAATTAAAGGCTGAAATAGATGCAGTGTGTGGAGGTCAGTGACTCATGTGGTAGGATTCTCAGGCTCCTGCTATGCATTGCCTCAGGGCACTTTTTTGAATGTTCCCTTCTCTAGGGCTATGACAGTTTATTACACAAAGGCTGTGTGAAAGGAGGTGAATGCAAACCACTCCTGCTTGGTCCTTCCCTAACTAGCAAAGCAGCACCCAGTGAGCCCAGCTCATGCTGAGCCTTTTGAGGCAGAGTAATTATGGTTTCTCTGCCTGTTGAGCTCAGAAAGCCTGTGCTGTAGTACATGTGTGTGAGGGGATGCTGCTCCATGCCCTCAGCTCCTGTGCTTGTGGTCTTGCTGGCGTTAGGCATTGCTGCTTAGTTTCTCTTTCCAAGGGCTGGTGGAGGAAGGAAGGTGTTTCTGCAAGCATCCAGTGGCTTCCTGAGTGTGAACTGGGGCATGTTCCTAGTAGGAAGCTTTTCTTGGGGCAGGTGGGCAGTGATGGTGAGCACAGCAGTCAGAAGCCCTGGAGCAGTGAGCACCTGTGGCTGTAGCTCTGGCTGGCACAGCCTGTGCTGATCTCAGACAGACAGTGGTGCCAGAAGAAGCCCCAGTGTAGATGCATATGCACTGGTACATCCATCCTCCTTCCAATTGAGGTTACTTTCAGCAAGGTGAGTGTTTTACCTATCCTGCTGCAAGGTACAGCTTGGGTGTTGTAGCTGCAGTCCCACTAAAAGCACCACCTACATGTGTTTGCACCCTGCTAAGGAAATCCTGAGGCATGCATGGCCCCAGGATGCTGGGATTCACTTCCTGGCTGGGTGGATGTTGGTGCCTAACTGGATTCTGGGAGATGGTCTTTATCTGTCTGAGGCTTGAAGAAGAATAGTGCTGCCTTCCAGCTGCATTGGGACACTGAGAACAATACTGGGTAGCCCCTAGGACTTGATGCCATAGCATCCATGAGATGACAGTTGTGCCAGACCCTCATTTTTGACACTTTGCTATGTTGCTGGCTTCATCAGAGCCACTAGTCCTCAAGGTAAGCTGCACTTTGCAGTGACCCCTGTAGCTCACCCGCTGTGAGGTGCCAACCTTGCTCCTGGCACATGGCAGAGGTGCCAGGGCTGCACCATGCAACTGCTTCTCTGCAGCCAGCGCAGCTGGTGGCGCATTGTGTCTGCCATGGGGCTGTCCTTGCTGCACAGGGTGACTGTTGGCTTTCAGCCTCAGCCCTCTGGTATTTGCATTCTGAGATTCCTTAGTCATAATGTTAGTTTTCCCTCTTTCTATTGGTTGAATGCTGCCCCTTCAGCCTCCCCTGTGGTGGCTTTGCCCATCATTACACTGCTCTATATCTTTTCCCCTTCTCCTCACTCCTTCTGTTTCCTTCCCTCTCTCATTCCCTCTGCAGTCCCCAAAAACCCTGTCTTCACTCCTCTCCCTTCTTTAAAACTCACAAAGATGGAATGCACATCTTTTGGAATGCTCTCAAACAGACACATGGAGCAGCTACTTCATGTAAGCAATGTCATCACAGAAACAGAAAATTCCGTTCCAGCCAAAGCATGTATTTTAGACCCTGTGCATCCCAGGACTAGCAGACAGCATAGGTACACCAGGTGCTACATAAACAAGACCCTTCCTTGCTTAACACACAAACCTACCCCAGGATTTAACAGGGAAAGGACAGCTTTGCTGCTGTGCCTATGCCCACAAGGATATCTCCAGGTGGCAGCGGGCAGGGATTGCTTTTGTGCACACATCTGACTCATGCAGCCGCACTGCCAGGAGTGTGCAATTGCCAGCCACGTTCTGCTCTGACGTGCTGCACCTCCCAAGTGCCCCAACTGAGGCGAGACTCAAAGCACTTGTTTGTTTTGTGTGCTGAACAACCCACCTGCAGTATCGCCTCTCCTTGCCTGTCCCTCCCTGGGCTTACATCTAGTTTTCACCAAGCGAAAAGAGACAAGAGAAATGGTAAAAAACCCTCAAGAAAAGGGGGTTACAGGCCCACAAATATTGTGAAAAGGAAGATTTGGGGTCAAGTAGAAAACTTCTATCTCATTTCAGAAAATGGATTGGATTTCAAGCTGCCAGCACAGCCTGATGCTGTCTTAATGACATTTACTGGATGGGAAGCGTTAGCTATTGTTCCTGGGTGCCTGTCTAAACAACACCTTGCATTTTAGTCTTGTTGACAGAGCCTGCCACCATGTTCCAGAGAGAGCTGTTAATTAAGAGACAAAGTCCAATCTCAACCTAGCTGGCTCTGCTTTTACATCATTTTATGGTTTTGTTTGCTGAGTCTTTTAACTCACTCCACAAACCCACAGAGCTGCCAGCTGATGCACTTTTTTCCATGGCTTTTCAGCTGTGCAGTGCAGAACGTGTGATTCTCCACAACTCCAGGCCTCCTACCTTTGAGTTTGTAGTTTTAAAAGGGATTTAAAAAAAAACCAAAAACCCAAAACCTGACATTCTGTCCTGAAAGGATGTGAGACGTGCCGAATGTGGAAGCCACCACAGGAGGCCAAGACATGATATTAAAAGGAGTAATGAAAGAAAGCAAGCTATTGAAGTGTAAACTCAATTTTACCGTGAGTATGCTACAGATCAGAAATGAGGAGTTTGAATCCCTGGTGCAACTGACACCAAAATATTAATGGTTTGGTAGAAGCAGGAAATACAAAGAGCTTTAAAAAAACCCTGTTTTCAGAGGAGAGCCTGTTTGTTAAGGCACCGAAGACCCTGTGTTATTTTAATAATGTGTATCTCAGTATCATAATCACAGATCTCGCTTTCTTTCGATTAACTTCACTCGCTGAGAAGGCTGGACTCTTGACCCCTATTTTCTTTTGGGGTTGTAAAACAACAGTACTCCGTTTATTTCCTTGTCTTGGATCCCTGTCTTGGATTAAACCTACAGGAAAGGCTTGTAGGAGTATGACAAAACTTGGAAACACGGCCCTGCTGATGCCTTTGAACCAGGAAAGTCATAGCTCTGAACCACAGTGTGCCTTTGCCGTGACACTGACCTTGAGAATCAATGGTGGCTGCCCATCTCCCTAAGGATAAATGGTGTACCTTGAATGAACCTACATTCCTGGTAGGTTGCCCAACCTCTCTATTTTTTGCTTAATATCAAAGGATGGAGTGAAGAGAGTCAGATATCTCAGAAGTGTTGGCAATGAGTCGTGAAATGTATTAAATTCATTCAATTGTTTTTTGCAATCCAGGAGTGTTAAGTTCTGTAGATATGTTTATATTAAAAACTGTCTTGAAAAACACCATGAAAAATTCCCAGAGTGACTTGTTGTAGGATAAAAATGGTCACTCTGTCACAAGAGGCTCACTGAGGCTTTTCAAAGAGATCTTTTAAACAAATTACCTCTTAGAGACAGCTCTCCCCATCTGCAAACCCACCGCTGTGGATGGAGGGCGGGTTGGTAAAAAAACCCTCTTTCTGTTCTGAGAGGGGCTCTGGTCACCCTCTTTGTACCTCAAGGATTTCTTTTCACAGCATCACGGGATGGGGAGGGTTTGAAGGCACTTCTAGAGCTCACCCAGCCCAAACCCCTGCTAAAACAGGTTCCCGCAGGGGGCACAGAACCTTAAGGGTTGGAATGGACCTCGAAAGCTCATTCAGTGCAACCCCCCTGCCAGAGCAGGACCACCTAGAGTAGATCACACTCATTCGGGTGGCGGGTTTGAACGTCTCCAGAGAAGGAGCCTCCACAGCCCATCTGGGCAGCCCCTTGTCCTATCAATCCTCCAAGATTTCACCCGAGGAGGGGGACACAACCCCTCAGTGAACGCCTGAGGGCGGGGGGCGGGCGGGAGGCGCCTGAGGCGCCCCTCCGAACGGCCGCCCGCTTTCCGCCCTCACCTGTCGGCGGGTGGTGCCGGGAAGGGCGCGGAGGCGGCGCGGCGGGCGGTGCCGGGAAGAGCGGCCGGGCCAGGCCCGGGGAACGCGGGGCGGGGAGGCGCCCGGAAGAGCCCATTTCCTCAGCGGGACGGGAGCGGCGTCGGGAGAGAGAGCGGAGAGAGGAGACAAAAGCGGCCCAGGGCCGGACCGAAGCGAGTGAAGCGGCGCTTGAGGCGATCCTCCAGCTTCCTTTCCCTCGCCGGTAAAGTTGTTGAGGGTTTTGGGGCGGGGGGATGAGGTTCCGTGGCCTCCGTTTTTTCTCGCTTGGAAAGTTGTTTTGAGCGGTGAAGGAAGGTCGGGCCGCGGCCCGGTTGTGTGTGAGAGACGGTGGGGGGTTGAAGGAGGTGGAGAAGTGGCCCGGTGCGGTGCAGGGGAGCGGCCCGCGCTGCCGCCGCCGCCTGGGAGGCGTGGGCCCGGGCCTGGGCTGGATGGCGGCGGGCGGGGAGGGGCGGGAGGGTGCGGCTGGAGGCTCGTTCGGGGGTGGGTAGGGGGGAGCCGGCTGTGTTTTGGGTTGATAAAGGTTATTTTCCGGAGGAAAAGCGCAGGACGAGCGCGGTTCCTGGAGAAGTTTCGGTTGTAGAGAGAAGCTCCTCCCCGCGCAGCCGGGCACAGTCCGGCGGGGCCGCCCCGGCGCCGGGCCCGGGCAGGGCGGCTCGCCCGGCTAGCGAGGTGGATTTGGGCATGGCCCTGCGTGTGCCTCGATCCCCCGAGCTTCTTGTGGGGTGCAGATGAAGTGAGCCCGACTTGGTGTTTCTGTTTCAACTCGCAAAACACGGCCTCGCTTCGCTGGGAACATCCCCCTCTTTCCTTTAACTTGCTTCTGCCACGTTTTTTTACACCCACCTCTAATCTTGTATGCAGGAAGGCGAGTGCTTCTCCTTCACTGACAAGAAGTTTTATGCTACTTTTTACAGTGAAAAAGTAGGGAGAGCGATTCAACTCTCAGCCGTTGGTTTATGTGTGACCCTTGTCCCCACTGCTTGTGGCTGCAGTATGTATCAGACAGCTTTTATTCATTGCTCACACTAGTTCAACGCTTGTGGAATCTTTCAGGCTGAAAGTTTGCAGGAAAGTGGGTGGGATACTTATGTTTAGTGAAGAACTGGATGTGATCAAGGCACATGGGCCAGCCTGCCCTGCCCGGGAGGCAATGGGTGATCGATCGCTCACCCAGTCTGGGGTAGGAGCCTCTGTGACCGTGTCATTGGACCAGCTTTCACAGTTATGACTCAAGGCATGTCTGGGTTATCTGTATTGAGCTAGTCTGGGAACTCTTTGCTGCCCAGCCCCACCCCTGTTTCCACCCCCTCCACTTCCCTTCTCTTTTTTTGGTCTGAGGCTTGTGTGAATAGTGCTGGAGTGATTTGTTCCTTGCATTTTTTGTGCACTGTCAGTGTGGAAGCGGGGGGCAGTGGGAGAGGCTCTGTGCTAATGCCCATCCTCAGTCCTGCTGTCTATGCCAGCTTTACAGTACTTTAATCCCCAACTAAAGGCTCTCCATTTTTTCTTTTTCCCCCTGGCTCCTGGGATGGTTTGCAGTCAGGTTTGTGTTTAAATGGAGGTGAAAACCTGGCTTACTTTACAATATGTGCAGTCTTTTATGTCCCCTTTACCCTGTCTTGGGATGCTAAGGCTGTGTTAGTGTGTCTTAAGACTTGTTTCTCCCTGCTGAATTGAAACTTTTTGTTTCAAAAGGGCATGATTTTATGTTGAGTCACTATTTCTTTATTTACAGAGAAACAGTTCTTCAAACATCAAGGAAATGATTTTCCCCTTTTTTTCAGCAGAAAGAGACAAAAAGCCTATTAGATTTTGTTATGGAAAGGCTTTACCCTAACCTTTCACATAAAAAAACAACATGCCTTTAGTCTTTGAGGGTTTTTTTTTCATCCAGTTCTAATAATAGGCCTCTGCATCAGAGATTAAAAGTTTATGCAAGGTGGCTGGGGGGGGGGGGGGGGGGGGCACAACAGGCAGAGATTACAAATCCTGCGCCCAAAATGAAGGTTTAAAATACCAATGTAAACATTTACCTCCCTATAAATTGTCAAGTTTTGTGGGATATCATCATTTCTGACCTGACATATATAAAGGGGACATTAATGTGCAGCTTCTTGTAGGGCTGACAAAGTTAGCTGAAAGATGTGATAGAGGAGTAATTTGTGTGTTTTCAGCAGCATGGATATATCATCCTTCTGCAGCTCTAAGGTTGAGAAAGTGGCCTTGCCAAGGAATCCACATCGGTTTGAGCTGAAAATACACTTTAGTAGGACTTCCCACCCTGCCTTGAAATGATATCAACTGTTAGTATTTGATTTCTAAATTACCTTCCTTCTGCAGAGAATTAGTTAAGCTCACAAAAATAATTAGGGGCAAAACTAGTCTACTTGTCGTGAGTGGATAATAAGACTGGTTTGGAGTGAGAGTACCTGTGTGGCTGTGATGTTTCTGTTAAAGGACTTGTATTTGGTTTTACTGGCATCTCTTGGCTTTGCTGGGAGCAAAGCATGACGAATAAGAGAGGACGGAGTGTTATTTTGTTAGGTCGGTGCCATATTGAGATGGTCATCCAACATGGTGATGAATGGCTGTTGTCGTTTTCTACTATTGTGCCTTAACTGGAAATCACTCACATTCACGTGCTGTGGAACTTTAATGTATACAACCCTGAGGATCTGGATCCTTTGCTGCTCTGGGAATTCACCCTAATTTGGTTCTATAGCTAATCTGGAAGAGTTCTATCCAGGGAGTTTACAGCTCAGGCGTTGGTTAAACAGCATTGCAGCTTTGCAGAAGGTGCAGATGTTTGATAATTGCTGCTTTTACCTCCATACTATTTTGATTCAGCATATGAGACTTAAAGCATACCCACAGAATTGTACAGCAGCATCCTTACTGGAGGAGCGAGGCTGAAGAGACAAGCAGTGAGTAACCTGCTGTGCTGCAGAGCAGGACTGGGCACAGGCAGGCTTACTGAGGTGAAGGAGTTGCAGGAGGAATGCAGTCCCTGCCACTCTTAAGTGGGATCCTTCTCCTTGAATGACTGAAGCTCGCTATCTTCCCATCAGGGTGAGAATGGGTGTTAACTCTGGTTTCTGGTGTGCAGTGGGTTAGTAAAGACTCTTCTTTTGGCAAATCCTAGATTTTAAAAATGATTCATAATTCCTCCTTAACTTGTTTTTTATTTAAAGAGCCAGCTACCTTTTCTCTAAACACGGTTACATACTTCTGCTTGCTAATCCCACATGTATTACAGAAAACATCTGCTAGTCCTTTGACATGTGTTTATAAATAGCTGTGGTGGAATCAGAGGTGCTTTATAAAGTGATAGAAATTATGAGACATTCAGATCTAAACTAACACAGTTTGCAAAGGGGAATTCTTCCCTAACCTATTGATGTTCCCTTCTGTTATTATTTTCTCACACAACAGCTACTTGATGAATTGTTCAGACTGATGAGAATCGCTTTTGAAAGGTTTTAAGTTTAGGCATCTGTGGATGGAAGAAGCAGATTTGGGGCCAGCTGTAGCTAAATGGGTAACAGAGTGGAACGGCACTGAGAACATGAGGCCAAACTGCATGGCAGTTGGATCCCCAGTGGATCTGTGTTAAGACAAGGGATGGCACAGAGAGAGAGGGGTGTGGATGTACCTTACAGTCCAAGACTGAGTTAAATACCTATAGTGTTTCCAAGACAATGAGAGGGTTGAGAGCAAGTAAGCAAAGGAACTAGTGACAGTGCAGCATGTACGGTTTCACTGTTGATAACGTGTGAGAGAACTTAAGCTAATGATGTGCCTTTTTGCTGATCACCACCCAGTTTACTGAACCATCTGTGTCCGTTAGGGATCAGATATGTGTATGACTGTGCACTTCAGAAGAATTTCTGTGTGGAGGTGATGTTGGGGAGCAAATGAGATGTTGGTAGAAGAGGCTATAAGCCCGTTGGTTCATCTTGTTCTTCAGTAGTCTTCAACAGCTACTTCAGGGAAGAAACTAGTGAGCTTGTGGATAGCTGGTGAAGGATCAGGAGAAAAACATGTTAACTTTTCTTTTCCTGGAGAAGGAAATAGGGAGAAAGAGTAGGCCAGACACTTCTGTCCTTGTTGCTGTTCAGCACAAGATTGAGAAGGCATTTAGAGAAATACTAGGTTTACTTCTTTTTGGTTAATAAGAAGCCAGTAAGAATTAATGCTGTTAAGAACTTGGGGCCTTGATGGCACATGTAGTTTTTTGCCCTCTCCCTTCTACTCCCTTTCTCACTCTTCCAAAGATTTAGCGAATTTTCATTCACTGGGCATTTTTATAGGTGATATCTGGGCAGGTCTAAAGGCTCTAAGGGGCAAATTTTTCTTGACGTGTCTCTTTCTGGATAATACAACCTTGTTGCAGAAGAAGTACTTAAATAAATAGTGTGCACAAGGGCTGCACTAGCAATGTACCTTCACAGAGCCAAAAGGGTCAGTTTAATTTTTCATGTAAGCAAGGGTGAGCTGTATGCCTATAAACCAGTGTTTAACCTATGTAACACCGTATAGGTCGGCATTCATCTCTGCAAGGTGCTCTTGAGGTCTTCAACTGAAGCTGTAGATGCGTAAATATGTTTTTTAATTGCCTAGAATAATGAATTCAGAAACTGTTGTTGAGCAGAACTGGCAATGTGCTGAGATGCAAGAAGGTGCAGGGGGCTGTTCCTCTGGGTGAACACAACTAATCAAGATGTACAAGCTGCCTGTTCTTTACCCGTTTTCTTGCCAGAATGTCCTTGTAATGTGTACTTGTCAAACTAATTTCCTTTAGCATTGACTTGAAGACCTAGTGAGTCATGTTTCTTGATGTTGAAGACTTGCTCATGATCTTGGATAATCCACGATGGACAGTGAACATGTATGCAAGTGACAAGCCTCATATAAACTTCATGTACAATTTACCATAAAGTTTCTTTTGCCAGTGGCTGATGTCCAGGTGTTCCTTTATTCATTTAAAGGATGAAGAGTCGAACAATGAGCTGCAAGTCATGTATGGGAGACTTGATGCAATCTGATTACTGTAGTTGAAATATCCATCCAGCCTAGTGTCTTGTGTCTATGACCCTTGTCATGAGGCTTTGTTGTCATAGTTCTATCAACTTCTTCATAGTCTAGCCCTCGTCCAAGGCCCTAAATTACAAGCCCTTCACCTGGCCTTGGCCAAACTGGTCATTAACAGAAACAGAAGGAGGGAACAGGACAGGACCTTGGGAGGTTGTTTCCACTCTCGCTTGTCACACTGTTGAACAGTGTCTTCTGATGCCTTTGAGGATGCTCTTGGATGATGTCTGGTGTCCTTTCTGGTTCTCTGGTCGTAATTACTGACTCTTGTCACGCTTCTCTTTTTTGGTCCTCACAGTCATTTGGTTTCTTTCCCCATATCCTGCCCCCCACCTTTTTTGTGGATGATGGCAGTGTATAAAGCCATCTCTAAAGGGGAAAGCAACAGGCAAGCAATAAGATAAGCAATAAAACCATGAAAAAGGGCAAACAGGCAGCATTGCTTCTCTAAGGTGCTATGCCAAGCTCCTGCAGTGCAGGAGTTTCCTGAGCCAGGAGTCCAAGCCTGGGGTGACTTCTGTTCTGCGGATTTGTCCAGTGACTCTTGTGGTTGGTGCCCAGTGCTGGCAGGAGCCTTGCTTGGCTTCTGGCACCCTTGTCTGCAGGGGCAGGCCGTCTGTCCCTTCATTGTGTGCAATAGGCTCAGTACAAGGACTTAATTTTGTTTAAATTTAGAAACCTGCTTGAGAGTTGAAAGCAACAAGCTACAAATGAAATGAAAGACATGACATCCCTCTTTTTTCTTCAGAGAGAGAGAATGAAAAGCAAGGATTTGGTTTGGCTGCATGGAAAGCTCTGGAGTGGTTTAAATTTCTGTACAAAGTGGGGCTTTGTAGTTCCTGCCACTTCCACTTTTTGAAAGATGTGTTTAATTACAAACCACTGCCGTTACAGCTGGAAATGCCTTTCCTAACTGACGTTAAACAATGCATCCTGCAAGTAGGGATGTGGGGAAAGCTTTCAGGAAAGCAGGCAGAGCCCTTATTTGTACCTCCATGACACTTCCACTGCTGGGCAAGTCCTCGATCACAACACTTTGCTTTTGTACTGGGACAATCAATAGTGCAGTGGCACTATGTGGATGGCTTTTTCCACCTCTCTCCTATCTGGGATTAAGGAGAAAAATAAGGACATAAGGTGCAATAATCAGGATCCAAAAATAGGAAAACATGAAAAAAGCTAGTAGGTTTATTTGTAGCACAACAGAGTAATGCAAATGAGTTGTGATGGGTTAAAAGCTTATCACCTCGAGGAAACAAGAAAATTCGTTTGTGGCCTGGGTGCCTCAATACTTCAGCATCAGGTGTTTGAAGCTGTTTTACTTAGTTTGCAGGAATGTGTTAAGACAATTTGATTATGTTTAACAGAATGTTATCATGGGCCTAGGGAAAAGTCAGTGGTTATTGGTGAAAGGTGCAGTGTTCAGCAGAACCAGAGGCAAAGCACCAGTGTAAAGCCAATTGAATGGGATTTCTTAGCTCATCTGTTTGTTTTTTGTTCAGTAGCTTTGTCTTGTTTCCTGTTCCTGGGAGTGAGGAGAAGGGGTGGAGAAAGAAAATGTGTCTTTAATCAGATACAGGTTGATTTCCACTCTGTAAATGTCTGTGTTACTGGCTTAAAATCCCTTTTTTCCCCCCAGCAAGACTATCCAAGCAGTGACTCCTTCCTCTCAAACCTAGTTCCTTCCTGTTGCTTTTATGAAACGTGGGTAGGTCCATGAAATTTCTGTTGTTTTGTTTTTAAACAGAAGTTGCTTTGATTGATTCTGCATATGCTAAGGCAGTGACTGGAAACAATTCCTGTCCAGGCGGATCGTTGCTAGCTCTGATTCCCCTGCACTGCTGTGCCCCTTTAGCGAGCATGTACTTGACTGAAGGTAGTTCTGGCGACTCACTCTGGGAAGCATCCAAAAATTAATCACACCAGTGTGTTTTTATTATTGCTCGCTTTGCTCTCCTGAAGAGACAGCAAAGTTCTCATCAGTCAGTGCCCTCCGTGTTCTCGGTGCCTACAGCCTTGTTGGCAGTTGGCGGGGAGAGGAGATGGTGTGTGGTAGAGCATCCAGCCTTATATATTCTTCCATATAATTGCAGTCATTTAAAAGATACTTAACTCATCCAAACAAATGCTTCAGCATTACATTTGTGTTCACTCTTCTTCCTGAGGTTTATTTTTGTGATGAATTTTTTCTTCTCCCTTCTTAACTCACAGCATCTATTGGTGGAGCTGCAAATTGGGAATTGTCTGGGGATGTGCAGTAATGGCACAATTCTTCTTCCCATGAAACTAATTCATTGTTTAGAGCTAAGGGATGTCTCTGAAGGCTGCTGTGAGCATAAAGTGAAATTCTCAGCCTTATCACCTGTGGGTTTTGTTACTTTTTCTTTCTTTAAAAAATAATGACTGTGTAATTTTTAGGGAAGACTGACAGTGTTCCCAAGTCAGAGGGAAGGACTGAAAAGGGAATGCTTTTTCGAGAAACTGGGAGAAAAACTTTACTGTGCAGGGTCTTTAAACTCATGTTCTCCTTTGCTTCAGTGCCTCTTTTTGCCTCTTAGTAGTTTTTGCAAACAGAGAGAACTAAAGAAAACCTTTTTTCCCCCTCTTGTAACACTGAAGTTTTGTTTAGTTTTCAGTTGCTGCTACCCTGAGCATGAAATTGAGAAAGAATGTCTAGTCTTTTGATACAAGACTGTCCATTTCTTCCCATGTTTAAGCAAACTGTCTCTTATCAAACCTTTAATTGTATGAGTCCCAGTTCTTCCAAACACGTGTGTCAGCTCAAACAGCACCAGTATTTTGTATTCTTCTGACAATTTTAGACTTGTTAATGAAGGTCTGGATTTAGAAGATGTGGTCAGCTAAAAGCACTGAAGGGTATTGCATAACAGCGTATCAATTTAGGAAGGAAAAAGCGGTTTGAGTGGGGTCAGATTCTGGTTATTTCTGACTCTGAAGCTTAAATGATGCTTTTTATTGCAGATTGAGCACTGAAGAAGATCAGAACAAAAATACTCAGGTTTTCTTTTCCTTTTATTGCCAGCCTTCACTGGGGTTTTTGCAAGCTAAGCAAGAATAAATTTTGCAGCACTGGCAAATTCTTGTGCCAGCTGATAAAGTCGACTAATTTATATCAAACTTCTTGTCTTATTTGAAGAGTACTTGTGGCAAAAATGTAATTTATTAAAAGGCTGCCCGTTCTTGCATTCATTGCTAACTTAAGGGTGGCAATTGGGGCCTGTGCTAGTGGAGTTTGGGGTTTGAAGAGCCATGCTCTGTAGCCCCGGCCTAGTTATTACATCTTCACTAATGGTGTTTCCCTAGGTCTTGAAATGCTTGCTGTGATTCTGAGAGTGACAGTGAGCTTTTCTTCCATTCTTTCCTAATGGTTTTAGGGAAGCTTTGCAGGGTGTTCTGCCTCAAGGGTGGGAAGAGACACTGTGAGGTTGCAAAGGCCTTCAGTACTTGGATCACAGTGGTCCAGCAGACATACAAAACTCACCTAGGCTATACTATCCCTCTTTCCAGACTGAGCTCCCTTGTTTTGTTTACAAATGCTGTCACTATAGGCTCAAATGGGAGCAATGAGGTTGAGAGAGGGCTATGTTTGAGAGTTTAAATCAGGGATATAAAAGTTAGTTGAAAGTAGTTAGAGTTGGGTTTTTTTTCGCTTGAAATGCAAGCGTGTTGCCTTTCTGCATGAGCAGAGCATCACAGTCCTGATCCAAAGAGCACACAGCTGAAATGCAGCAGTTAAAAATCCAGTGATTGCTTGTTCTGATTTTGGAAGTTGTCTTTCATGGTGCTAATGTTGCAGGTGTGCACCGGTGTTATTGTGCAGGGTGAATGGATTTGCTATTAATAGGTGCCTTTCATGAAAGGTTGGGATTTGGGGTTTTTTTTGAGGAAAAAGTGTTTTTTAGAAAACACATTAAAAAAAAAAATCAATTTTCTGTATGTAGTTGAAATGCTGTTTGAGTTTTGGGAACTTAAAATGGTGCAGAAGTAAACCATTGGGACATACAGGGATATCAACCTGAACAGTTGAATGGGCATGAGCAGGAGTTTGATTCTTGCATTCTTTCGGGGTGTCACCCATGAACTGGAGCCTTAGTAGGACATAAATAAGCTACTAATTGCCTATGATTGCTGTGAATTGGCTTGTTGTGGGCCTCCTTTCTGTCTCCTTTGAGGCAATCAATCCTGGCAAAAATAAAATGATCAGAGCCTAGTGCTTATGTAACTGAAGACAAGAGGCTGCTGTTAGCACTGATGTCTCTCCAAAACCCACTTCATCTCTATTTGTGAAATCGCTGTGGTGGTCTCAGGAGCACCACAGTGAAGCTCCTCGTGCAGAGTGTGCCTTCCATCCTCTTCATGATAGCTAGACCACAATGCAGGCAAGAAAACCTGTTGTTACAGAGTGTGTTCCTGGTATTGGAATGAAAATAAGTTCAAATCCACAGTCCTGTGGTGGCTGGGAAGCTGTTATGAGGAAGCACATACTGCTTTGGCAAGTGTGTTGCATCTTTGGTGATATGCCCCATATCTACTTTCATGTGGTGGTTCATGATTTGGGGTGGGCTGTGCTTCCAGAGGGGAAAAGATGATAGGCACTCTTTGACATGCTGCTGGCTTTGGTAACAACGCAGCAGATAACACCCATATGGAAGAGAAAACAAGTATAAACTTCATTTAGTTTTGTAGGGACACCAGATTAGATTGTATCTATTAACCCAGTAGCGAGGTGTAAAGATTTGCTAAACAAATGGAGAAGTAGAGAAGGATTTATTTGTTCCTGGTTGTGCAAAGCTTTCTGATGAGCAGTTTCAGATGCCTCTCTATAGGCCTTAACTGCAACAGAGAGAAAAGCATACAAAACCAGATGATGAGAGCTGGCTCTGGAATGGTACTGGTGATAAACAGCCTTATCTGAACTGGAATTTCTTCTTTTTGCTCAGCTGGATACTACAGCCTCTGGAAAAGTGTGTAGCAAAGTTGAATATATTCAAATGGCAGAAATGTTTTGATAATCAAAGAACATGGTAAGTGCAACACCTGAGTTTACATTGATAGTTAAGATTGTGAAATTCTAGCAGTAAGGATTTCTGAGGAGATGGTGCCTTCCTGGCATTTGTGGTGGAGGAGATTTGGTGTCTGAGCAGACGAATTTGAAGGTTGAAGACTGTGTTAGGAAAGGATGACTGTTTGTAATTGTGTATACCTGATGTTAAAGAAAGCCAGCTTAAATCAAACTCACCAAAATCCTCCTTGAAAAGCATCGTGTATACCAAATATAGTTGACTAGCAGCTATTCAGCTTGTGAGAGGAGCAGTGCTTTGTTTGTGCAATGGGGTGACTAATATGGAGACCAAAGGGCAAGAATGAAACTTTGTTTTCCTTATAACTAGGAATATGCAAGAAAAAAGTTTTGAGTTGTCAGTGGGGCAGGATATGAAGCCTCTGCATGAGAGCTGGATTTAATTTGGAATGTGCCTGAACCTTTTTGAAACCAAAAATGTGCAGAAGATTTCTGTTAGTGCTGTATGTTAGATACCCAGTTCCCAGAGATACTTATCTGCTGTCTTCTGTTGTCAGCAAGGGTAAAGGATCCCTGCTGCTTATCAGATGGGTTAGGTACTTAGGTAACCAAACAAAACTAAAAAGATTCCCTTGGAAACAAGGACACCGGTTCATTTTCTGTCTGGAAGATGAAGCTGGATCATTGTGTCTGGAATCACACTGTGTTCCATCCTCATGACCTGGGTGATGGAGTAAGGGCTGTTGTCATTGCATTGCATAGTAATAGATACATATCATAGATACATATCCAAAAGCGGTCTGCAAGCATGTTAGAGAACAGGGTTATCATTCAAACTGACTGTGGCTGCTTAAAGAAATATGAGAGAAAGAAGTAAGCTGCAAAATAATGCAATTGAGTGAGTATTACAATCAGCTGTACAAAATGGGGACCAACTAGGTGGGTAGCAGAAAAGGCGTTAAAATGGAGAATGTCCTCCTAGGTGTAAAATGTTCTCGTACTGTGCTCTTTTGTTGGCTATTTTGGCTAGCATAATACTTGAGTTCAGCATGCAGCTTATTGTGCAAGCCCAGGTTAGCCCCCTGCTCTGCTAGAGGGACCACTGTTTGAATACTGGCTTCCTTAAGAAAGAAAGTGAACGTAGTTGAAAAGCTTTTAGAAAGCAGTCTGATAGGATAGTTAAAATTTGAAGGCTGATGGAAGATGACACGTAAAAGACTATTCAGATGGGACTGAAGTTGCAGCACAGGAGAGATGGACAGTTAGAGATGCTGTGTAACTGCAGATATTTGCTCTGACTCAGATGCTAGGAGGCTGCAGGGTCTCATAGCATGTTGAACTTACTGGTTTAGTAGTGCTTGAGATAAAGCCAGCACAGCCTTTGAGTGTGCATGGGAGTACAACCTGGAAATAACAGGACTATGAGCACTAGGCCTTTCATGAATCTGTTGGTTTGCAGAGCTCAGTGTTGAAATACTACTCCTTCATGGGCTTTCTGAAAAGCTTTGGGTACCTTCAGGACAATTCTGCAGAGAAGCCACAGAACTACATTCCTGTGCTTGCCAAAATCTAGGAATTATTTACGTGCCAATATTCTGGAAGTAGGTGTCTGAACTTATCCTTAAAAGCTTGAATTGCCAGTTTTTGGAAGCACTGCAACCTTTAGCCATGGCTTTTGGGAAGACTGCTGTACACATATCACCTTCAGTGTGTTCCCAGCAGGCCAACTCATTCCATGTGGTATAGAAGTGCAGCCCCAGCAGTTTAATACATCCTGCTATGTGCCCTCCCCTCTCCTGAACAGGGCTGAGGCCTGCATTGCATGCAGTCTGGGGACAGAGTTCATTTCAGTGCTGCTGCAGTCCTGTCTTCTTCCCTGTGCAATCTCACTTCCTTCTTCAGGACAGTAATGTGGCAAGGTAATTTTGATTTCAACTGGCTCACCCTTGAGACCATTTGGGCTCCCTGAAGTAGCTCACCACATTGGGGTGTGCCAGCGTAGATGCAGGTTTCAGGTAGGTTTGTGGCAGCAAAAGGATAGGTAGGACTAAGGCAGCGTTTGCTTAAAAGTATAACAGAGACTTCTTGGTCTTAGATGTTGACAAGATTTTGCTTCTTTGTATAAAGTAAGGAGCAAGTTGTCCTGCAATGCCTCTGGGCTGGAAGTTGTGAAGTTTCTGGAGGTACCAGAGAAATTTGGAAGTGTTGTCCCTGAACTCTTCTTTCTCCACTCTCACATCCTTGCAAGCTCACTGAACTCTCAGTGAGATGTAATTGTATTACTCTTGAACCATCTACAACAATAATGAGAACCATCAACAACCAGTGTAATAACCCTTGCAGGGTTTACAGTTAATATGCTGGACCATGAGCATAGTTTAAGGTTGGGGCTTCATGTATCTGAGCAGCAGATATACTAGGAGGGCATTCCCGTGCTCTGCAGTGCCACCTTTGATGCTGTGTTTTCAGTGGCACTTGATTTGAGCTTGGCTGGGACATCCAACATTGCCCTGTTTCCACTTGAAGTGGTTTGCCATCGGTGCCAGCTGATGTAGCCATCTCTCACCAAAGCAAGCTTTGCTCACAGCGGTATCTGTGGTGGTAGGGTGAACCAGATGGGGATCTCAGCCCACCCTACAAAAATGGATTTCTTTCTCTCCAGCCAAATCAGCTCTTTCCCCATCTGGTTAATCACTCAGCCATGGGGAAAGCTGTGCCAGTACAGAGAGGGTGTGACGTGAGGATGGGAATGAGTTCCTAGAGTGGTGTGGGAGGATGAGCGTCGGGTTTTAAGCAGCTTTCTTGCTGCTTATGAAACCACAGGCTGAGCAGCCCCAACTCCTTGTGTGGTGGTGTCTTTCTATATATCCCAGCACTTCAGATTCTATTCCACTGTGTTCTCTGTGCTGCTTTGTCCCTGAAATTCCTGCTTTGAGTGCATGTGCTGCTGTGTGTCCTGCATGTGGTCAGTCTTTAGACTGGAGAACCCATTTCCATCCCAGCTGTCTGAAACCTTTGCTGGCCTGAGTTTTACATCCTTCTTCGAGGGAGATGTCCTCTTTATGAGCTGTTGCAGTTATTGCAGGCATTGTGAGAATTGTGGTGTGCTCTTCAAGAGCCAACAACTAAACTGTCTGCTAGAATATTGTCTCATTTGTTGTACTACCTGGTGCCATACTTGAATTCAATGAGGCAAGAGTTCAACGGTCAGAGGGACACAACCCATCGCAGGGAACTGGGGCATTCTCATGGTGGGAGTGCAGCCCTGCTTTAGCACAGCCCAGGCAGTTGTCCTTCTGTCCCTAAACCCACCCCATTCACGTGAGTATTTGTACGCTACAGCCTGTTTCTGTATTCTTCACGAGCATTGAACTGAACAAATATACTACAATGTACCAATGATAGCCAAGTCCTCGCTACCAAACAGTGGATTTGATATCCTATGCTTTTCAGATAAATGTCAATAAAGTTCATACTAAGTGGTTTTATAGACCATTACTTTTGGCTAATTCGTCAACTATCATACTAACGTGTTTGCAGATTAATTGCCTTCATTATCCTACTAATACAATTAATGTATCTTCTCACAGTTGCCTCATCCTGCACTTTTGTTTCTGCAAGAGGCATAACAGTGTTAAAGATATAGAAACAGCTTTCACCAGGAAACCTAATGGGCTTTCCAGAGCTCTGGGTATGTTTCTCAGAAACCATAAAGCCTTTCAGCATCTTTTTCTTGGCTTGTTATGTAGGAAGCATTCATGCTGAGCTAATCAAGAGGGAATAAACCAGTGAAATCCCTTGTGAAGGGTAGGATATTGCCGGGGTTAAAGAGCATTTCACAGCTTGCCATCAGCATCTGGATCATGCACAAGCCAGTGCAAAGCAGGACCAGAAAAAGAAAAAGAAAGTGTTAGGGAGAGCAGGAGAGTTAGTGAGTTCGCAGGACTCACTAAAAGTGTCAGAAGTAGGGTGAGGAGGAGGAGGAGGTGGCTGTCATCCTCCACCCTCAGCTCACTGGGGGTCTCTGCAGCCTAGTGTACCTCTGCCACTGAAGCTAGAACCCTTTATCTCTTTAAGCTTTTTGATGTAAAATAGTCAGTAAAGTTATGTGTGCTGGCATAGATCAGTCTCTTCCTATTTTACGTTATTTTTTTCCCCCAAGCATTCAGCTTCGTAAGTTTCCTTTCTTTCCCACAGTGTAGGCACTGGGAGTGTGGGCGGAAGTGGAAAGCTGAATGCAGGTTAGGTGAATATTCCTACTTTGCACCTTGCAAAGTTGTACTTTGGTGTGTGACAGTGTGTAGGTTTTTCAGGGCAAAGAGGCGTTTTTCAGTAGTGCAGCGAGTATTTAATCTATTGTGTTGCACCTGTGCTCTGAGAGAATCTCTGTAATGTCCAAGGATCAGCCTGCCCTGGAGGTGCTGTGGCCTGAAGCCAGGCAGTGTAAATCCCTGGCTTCTTCACACCCTCGCAGGCTGAATTTCTCAAGTGCCCAAGAGGTTTTATTCTTCAGTGGGAGACGAGCAGCCACGTCTGTGCTGTTTCTGCATGTTTAACTGGCAGTGTCGGTATAAAACCGTTGGTTGTTGGTATGTATCGTGAACATCCTCGGTTACCAAAATTAGTGCCTTGCCTCCTGCTGCTTGAAAATAATGGGACGTTGTGCTTGTCTGGCAGCTTGGGGACATCTGGTGCTGTCAGAGCAATCTGTCTGCTGAGATGCTATGCAGACAATGCCCTGTCCAGAGCAGGATTTAAAATTACCAGCTAATACCACTTTAAAACAACTTTAGCAGTAGGTGCTTAGGAAAAGGGGTGGAAGGAGGCTTTGGAAATGTGCTTCTTTTCCTGACTTTTAAAAAAATATAAAGCTGTAGATGTGGGGTTTAATCTGATCTTGAATTTTGGGGTAACTTAAAGCGGGAAGAGCTGGAGTCTATTAAGTCTGAAGTGGTATGAACTGGTTTTATGGACTTGTAAATACTGAAATGATGGTTCTGGTTATTCCTCTAATACTGTGATGCTGTACAGCATGATGGTCTAGTGATCTCTTGTAGTTTAGTATTTTTTTAGACTGCTGGTTTTGAAAGCAGAGCTATTTTAGTAGTTTCACTAAACTTCTCCCATAATCATATTTGCTGTTCCATTGGGATGTTGATATAAAACTGTAGCGGGAAGGAACGGCTCGGTGACAGCTTTTAACAGATCTCTTCATGCAAATCTGCTTTCCCCTGCTATGTAAATGTTAAGGGGAAGTGAAGTAGATACATAAGCTGTTAAATAAGAACCAACTGGATTTTCTGGCTTTATGAAGCTTACACTCACTGTTTTACCACTGTAGTTCCAAAAGGTGAATTGGATGAATAGGTCAATTGAATGAGTTGTGTTTAGAAACTGCCTCCCACTTCGACAGTGTTTGGGGTAGTGACTTGTGGAGCTGACAAAACTGTCAGCTTTCTGGTGCTGTTGATGTCGTGCCGCCTTCTGCTCCTCCAAGACCGTGGGCAGGGTCTTGAGGCCAGTCTGGGAGCACAGGACAGCTGACCCTGGAGAGAGGCAGCAGAAACTGAGAAGGGATTAGCTGTGTGGCCCACAGCTTTGTGGGTAAACTGCCTCCCTACCTGTGAGGTCCTTCTTCATTGCTTGGGACCACTGATGAGTTGCCCACACTTCCATCTTTTCATTACTCTGAAAAAAGTCTTGTGACTTTTGAATAGATTTTGGTGTGCTTTTGTTTTGTTTTTCTCTAACCAAACTGTACAGGTAATGTCTGTTTATTGCCATAACAGGTAATTGTTTAAACTGTTGCTGGTTGAACCAAAACTAATTCTTCCATAATATATGCTGCATGGATGTGTTGAGTGTTTAATGGCCTCCACTTTAATTTAGTTTTAAAATACATTCCAAGAGCATTAATACTAAACTGTAGTCATGTAACTCTCTTCTGCTTCTAGAAATGACTGCTGTTACTGCAGGCAACGTTAACTTCAAATGGGACCCGAAAAGCTTGGAGATAAGAACTCTGGCAGTTGAAAGACTACTTGAGCCTCTCGTAACACAGGTAGGAAAAAAAGGGAGGATTGCAAAAACCCCACCTTCATAAGGATGATTACCTGATTTGATCTATTATTTCAATTAAGTACTTTCAAAGCTTAAATTATACAACCAAAACCACTGCAAAACCCAAGATGGAAAAGAGTGTACAAGTGATTTCTGTGTTCAGTTGTATTCTAACAGTTATTAGGCATGAGTCAGGAAAGACTGTGCTGCTTCATCACCTGGCAAGACACAGTATTGCAGTTCGAAGTGCAGAAATGCATGTTGGCAAGTAATGTCACTACTACTGCAGTGCTGTTTCTCACTTGTGTTTTGAGTGGTATGCAGCTTAGTTGTTGAGCCTCTAAAACGCTGTGCTACGTATCATATAGAAACTGGTATCTGGGAATGACAGAAGTCCTTTACCATGAGGATATTAGTGCCTGCTAGAAGCAGGGTCTCTGAGTTTGTTGGTATCTTTTTTCTTTGAGATTACCTGTGTTTAGAGTTCCTTTTGGAAGGAGACTTGAGTTAATGGTGAAATATATTATGGGAATGCTTGCAACCAGTTGAGAACAGCCTTGTGTTGTAAATAGACCTTGACTGACCCATCCTAATCAAATTCAACTCAAGAAGTATGCTTTCATGGCATTCAGTAGTGTTTTAGTATATAATTTACAAGACATAGGTACTTTCTTTTAATTTCTATGTATGTTTTCTGCTGGATTGGTGAATAAAAGCTTGTTTCTGGGTGGTGTACATTGCCCAGCTAAATGCACTGGAGAATATAGGGAAGCTAGAGTAAGCTTTGTGAGTAAATGTAAGCTGTGTGTATCGGGGGTTTTGGAAAAGATTTTCTAGCAAATCTGGCAGTGAAGGTGTGCTGGAGACAATTAACTCTTCTCCAGCATTGTTTTCCTGAAATACTGGTATGAACTGGATGCAACTTCTGCTAAGCTGAAACCCCATCAACTGAGTTCTGTTTCCAGTATTAACAGCCTTTTAATCGCCAAGCTGCTGGCTGTACCCACCCTTGGTTCTCTCCAGATACTCAGATGGGCAGCTGGATGAGGTACTGTGTAACTTTTTTAGTTGGAGTTACTGATGGAGTACTGCCTTAAGAAAAATTGTCCTAATTTGGCAAGTTTAACAAAGTAAACTTGTTTATAGGATCTTCATGTCCAAGTTCAGTGTCAATTATTCTTCAAGCAGCGCAATGGCTGTACTGTCAATCCCAAACCTTGTGAATGATGTGACTGGGAGAATACAGATAGGAAAGGAGAGTAAGTTGCCTTGATGCAACTTATTATTTATTTGTAGTACATGGTGAAATGAGACTACCTGATACAGATTCTCCCCATTAACTGACAGCAATATTCACAACTGATGGCTTTCCCTCTCTGAATCCACCTTCTGAGAAGATGGATTCTGCTCTGAGGACCTTTTTGTCAGCAGTCCTTGGGCTTTCCAGCGTAGTAATATTTTTAGTGTTGTAATTTAATGTCCCTCTGAAGTAGCTTTGTATGTGTTTTCCTACACTGAAGAAAAGGAGATGAGGAAGGGGGGGGAACGTGAATGGCAAAGCACGTGTGGATTCTGTGACCTCTCTCTGTGTTTGATTAAAGGGAACAGATCCTGATCCTGAGCTGAAGGAGTACCTGGTGGCCAGCTCCTAGCAGGGCTTCAGTCTAAATCAGAACTCCTGGCAATATTTGTTGATTGCAGGAGGATAATGAAAGTTCAATTTTGGTTGTTCTAGGAAAACAGTGATCTCTAGGAAGCTCTTTGCTCTGCTTCTAGTCCCTTGGCTGTAGTACTGTTCTGGTCTGAAAAGATAACTGTGTTGCTAGATTTCAGTAGATAATGACTTCAGTTTTGTTTAGGGTCTTAGAGGCCTCGAGAGCTATCAAACAGTGGTAGGGGTTGGAAGGAACATTTAGAGATCATGTAGTCCCAACTCCCCTGCAGAAGCAGGTCCACCTAGATCAGGTCATATAAGAACATGTCCCAGACTAATTACTCCCAACTTGATTTCTTCTTATGTGGTGCCAAGTAGCTCTGGCCTGTTCATGAGATTACAGTTTATCAAAAATACAAATAGATCTCAATTCTTAAAATGAAATGTTCAGGTCTGCTGCCAATAAGAAAAATCTCTGAGCAGTGTAGCTAAATTTATAACGCTCATTTAAGGACTCAAGAAGCATGGTAATGTTTAAAGAGACGTGAAAAACACTTGTCTGTGGGTTTAATCTTCAGAGCTGGCAGTAGTGCAGTTATTAGCTCTATGCTGTCTAGAAAAACTACGTGAGGTCTTACTGTCTTACTGATAAACTTCTGATTTGCTTAATTGTTTTCATTTTATTCCTTCTACCTATGCCTTTAGGTAACAACACTGGTTAACACTAGTAACAAGGGCCCCTCTAACAAAAAGCGAGGACGTTCTAAGAAGGCCCATGTTTTGGCTGCTTCAGTTGAACAAGCAACAGAGAATTTCCTGGAGAAAGGAGACAAAATTGCAAAAGAAAGCCAGTTCCTTAAAGAGGAGCTGGTGGCGGCTGTCGAAGATGTTCGTAAGCAAGGTGAGAGCTACATATCTTATAGCGTGGAAACCTCTGGGTTTCCAGAGTAAGTAGAACTGTTCTCATTTCCCTTTTGCTGTTGCTTCTGATGACTCTGTGCCTCTCCACTTTGCCCGGACTCTCAGCTTGTCTCGCTGGCTTCCTTGCGGAATAACACGAATGGGGAGATCTGGACATTGGATGTCCCAAGCAGAGATGAGAAGACAAGCAGGAGGGCTGACTCTTTGAAGGGCATTTAAAAGCTCAGTTTAGGCTAAAAAGTGAAGTTCCCTCTCTGCTTATATATGTCTCAGATATGTCATGAACTTCAGTGTTCGAATGTATAGGAAATAGCATTGGAGGAGGAGGAGCTGAGTGTTGACTTGACAGAGCTGGGTGTCTTGAATATGCAAAATGTGAACAGCTACAAACAGAATGCAGGGACCTTGATTAAATATTCCAGACTTCCTCCTTCCACATCTACTATTGATTTTTATCATTTTCTTTTTTACTCTCTCTGAAAGACCTGCAAGAAAAGCCTATGGAGCTGACTTACTCTAAAATATGCACTAGTAAATATTGTTGCTCATAAATCATTTATCATTCTTTCAGTCATGAGCCTTTTCTCTGCTTCAGTGAAACCCAGTCAACTGGTATTAATGGTGGCTGCTGCTACTGCTGAAAAAAAAGAAAATACATTAGCATTAATTACTTGTTTGTAGTTGAAGTTGCATAGTGATGAAATATTAGTCGAAAATGGTTCTAAGTTCCAGACAAGCCTGGTTGACAGACCAAAGAAAGATCAACATAAGAAGGCTGCAATATAACTGGCTAATTGACTTAGCTTAATTTAACCACAAAAAAAACAACAGCAGAAGAGACCCCTTTGTCTTGGAGCCTTTAATTCTTGGTACTTGCTTGATTGCTGCTTGGAATTGAGAGTCTGAGCTCATCTGTGAGTACCTTCAAATGAGACTCAGTGATATTAGTGAGCAAGGGAGCCGTACTCAGTCCCTGAGAATGAGAAATTCCATTAGCTGAATTTGTAGTTGCATATTACAGTGAGAAGCTGGTAGCAAGGAGAGACTGATGTCAAAACCTTCAGAGTGACCCTTTCACTTGTTTCTTGGCACTTCCTTGATTTTGATGTTACACGTAGACTTGATGTCAGAAGTTTCCTGCTCTGTAGATCTTTGATAGAAGAGGTGGAATTCATAGCTGAGAGGTGCTGGAGTGAAATAACTTCCCACCTTGATGTCCTTTCAGTTCTTCCCTTTTTACTGTCTATAACTTGCAGGAAATACGGTGCATAGGGAGAATAACTATCTGCTTTCTGAAGCTGGGTGGATGATTAAACTTGAGTGATTTGCCTGCCTGGTGCCCACCATCATTTTGGGAGACACTGTTGCAGAGCTGAGCTGCTGAGCCAGCACTACCAGGAGTCTGTGCCCTGTCTTGCTGCCAGAGTTTGGTCAGATTTAGCAGAGCAACTCTTTGTAAGGAAACAAAACACCAAACAAACCTTTTGAGGAAATGAGAAGCAAATGGTGAAAAATGAGATACCACAGAGGGAAGGCTTACTGCTGCAAATGCCCAGGGGAGGATTGCAGTTCTCAGTAGTGCTAATAACAGCAGGGAGATACAAGCTCTCAGTATACATGTTTACATACAGTCCGTGCACTTCAGAAGCGTTTCCAATGTTGCAGTAGACCAGTTGAATTCATGAACTGTAGGAATGAGGGAAGTGCCATACACAGCCTGAGCTTGTACTTAGCAAAATTGCCAGTGTTGGTGCTTTTATCTGCCTTTTGCAATGTGGGACAAGAGCAGAGAGGAGACTCTGGGTGCCTTGGTCACCAGTAGGGTGATGGTGAACCAGCAGCATCTGTATGTCTGACAGCAGCAGTGGGATTATAGATGTACAGCACAATTTATCTTCAGCAGCAGATCAGAATATAGAATTAATAATGCCTCTATTTAGAGTAGGGAGAGGTTTAGTTACTATATTAAAAAAAGATGAATGAATGTAGACAAGAGGTTATGAAGATGATTAGGACAATAGATAACTTGTCTCATCAGAGAAAATTAAAATTGTTGGTTTTTTTAGCCTAGCAAGAAGATGGAGAGGGTACATGATTGTACTGAGCACGCCTGCTCATAAAATCCCATTTGTTGGGGGTAAAAACAAAGAAGTTAAGAGCTATTCAGAATGAATGATGGGATGGCTAAATACTAAATCAACAGAAGTGGATCTTCAAAGTCTTCCTGATATTTTTTTTCCATAATGGAAGTATAAATTACAACTTGATTTAAACATTCATAGACTCATAGAATGGTAGGGGTTGGAAGGGACCTTTAGAGATCATCCAGTGCAACCCCCTGCAGAAGCAGATCTCACCTAGATCAGGTTGCGTAGGAACGTGTCCAGGCAGGGCTTGAAGCCCTCCAAGGAAGGAGCCTCCACAACCCCTCTGGGCAGCCTGTGCCAGGGCTCCGTCACCTCACAGTGACAGAGTGTTTTTGTATATTTAAGTGGAACTTTTCATCCCATCACCCCTTGTCCTGTTGCTAGCTACTATAGAAAAAAGGGATGTCCCAACCTCCCGACACCCACCCTTTAGATATTTATAAATGTTAATAAGATCTCCCCTCAGTCTCCTCTTCTCCAGACTAAACAGCCCCAGTTCCCATGAAATATCCTGGAGTAAGATTTTTGGCCCCTTTAAAGCTTTGGGCTGTTGACTTCTTTTAAAGCAGTGAAACTTCTTAAAATTTTGCACAGAATGATGGGGACAAAGGCCCAAATTGGTGTTTTTGGTACAGCTCCTGCTGTGATTATATAAAAGACACAGTGCTGGGAAAACATCTCAAGTGAAGGTCTGGGATTTCAGCATCCTTACAGTGTGTCTTACGTTAGTTTGTGCCATTGGAGTTTTGTTGGGTGGCAAGAGGGACAATATAGGCCTTGCCCAGTCTTACTCTCCTCACTCCGAGATCTTTGTAGGTTTTTACCTTCTTATGAAGCTTTGAAGAGTGATTGTACATCAAAATGTCTCTTCTGATGTTGCTGGGAGGTCTCTTCGAACTCAACCAGTTTCTTACACAGGTGCTTGGCACTGAGACAGGTTGCAGACTCCAGAGTCGAGAAGGACATTCCTTTCAGGTCAGGCTGACCAGGCTATTGCTGCTCCTGCTTTCCTGGAGCAGTGATGACAAAGTTCACTGCTACTAACTTATCTGTACGTGAGTGTGAGGATCCAGGGTATTGTCTTTGCTCCTATTGTTGTGTTTCTTCCTATGTTAATTTGACATAAAAGACCGAAAATGAAAGCTTAAGCCCATGCATAGGGTTTGAGGTGAGAGAATACACGGATGCTCTGGCCAATCTTGTGGCTTTTGGTAACATTTCATGACTGCAAATGCAGGGCAGTGACCCTGCTGATTCAGCATGGTGTCGTTCTGCCCTGTGTTTGCGTGAAGTTTCTCCAGAACTGGGCAATGAGGCAAGCTATGAAAGAGGAAAGTATTTCTTTTTTCTGCTGGAGGGGGCCAGAATAATTTGAAGTGGTTTTGAAAACTCAACTCCAACATTCAGTTGTGACCAGTTAGCTTAATTTCTTGGAAGGATGGAAAGAGTTCTCAGTTCTGTTCCTGCAAGAAAAATGTTTTAGGAGTGTACCACTTGTGTTAGAAGAAACCCTCCAGCCATTGAATGAGATCTGTGAAAAGCCATAACCTAAGAGAGCTCTGAGACTACTCTTGGCAAACTACACAAGTGTTGTAGGCATTATGTGGGTTGCATTGAAGACAAGAAGCTTTTGTTGCTGTCTGTTTACTCTGTTAATGTGACATGTTGATATGTCAGGAGGAGATACAGGGTCCTGTCCTTTATAGTAAAAAGCAAGGGCAGTCTGTTGTGATACTCATGGTGGACATGAAAGGTGGCATTAGTGGTAGAATAAGACTTCAATATGTGGAATTACAGAGTCTTGAAACTCTGATTTCATGCTTGCCTTCATTTGATAGGCAGCCTTTAGGGAGCTCTTGTAAGGTGCTGTGAGCAGATAGAGAGCTGGCCTGCTGGCAAAGCAGCCTGGAACCGGGCTTGGAACTGGAAGGTGCCAGAGGGTACAAGGTGATGTGTGAACACCAATTTCTAGCTTGGGAAAAGAAAGCATCAGTCCCTGTATGTATCCCAGGTCTTCCCTGCCTTGCCTGTATTCTGTACCACTTCATCCATCCGTGTGCAGATAGGGAAAGCCCTCCGTCATGGTCATTGTGTACCGTGCTGCTGAGAAGGATTAATAGTGGTGTCTGAAAGTGCTGTCAGACCCTGTGGGCATGGTGGGAATGAGACTAGAAAATGGTAATTTTCTTTTGATGGACTGAAATCTTACTCTTTCTGAAATGGGCTTTGTTCCATTAGATTTAATTGAATTCTTAGTGCTTTATTGACAAGATCATAGTATGGCTACCATTGCCTCTTCTTTTCTTGACTCTGCTTTATTATCTTTCCCTTGTAATATCTAGTGAAAATCTAAGGTTATATTGGAAAAACAGATTACTCATATAAGAATTTGTACCAGCTGGATAATCTGAGTCTCATAGTCTGACTCTTCTGCAGTGTATTTCTTTTAACTCTTGAAATCCTGCTTTCAGACTTCACCATGTTACCTCTGGTTCAAATTTGAAAACCGGAAGATCATGCTGGATCCAGTTTGAACTCCTAATGCCCACACCATGCAGTAGCTGCATCCTTAGGCCAGGACAGAGTTCCCTCTTACTCCTTGAATCTAGCTAAAAGAACTACCTCATGTTGCTCTTTCTTGTGTAAAATAAGTCTGAAAGTTGTCTTTCTTTAATTTGCAGAAAAATACATATATGCAGCAACTTTAAATGTTCCTTTAATTCTGGGAAGCTGCTTATCTTTTGACACTCTGACAAGCTGTTTGAAACTCACGAAATCTTTTCAAGTCTCCTGTTGAAAGGGAATAGCATTTTATTTTGGGACTAGCTTGTAAGGTTGCAGTTGGGGATGGGTAGAGGATAACTTTGATTTTTAACCCTATTAGCAATTCCTGAGATTCAGATGAATTGAGTGGCTACCTCTCTGAGTTGTCTTAAATAGGAAATAAATGAAAACAGCATTCTTCTCTTGGGAGCTGGAAATGTAGGAATTTTACATATAAATAACTAAGGGTGGAAATATTTGTAGGTTCTGGCATATATCCTTAAATCCTGAGGTGATGAAGAGATTTCATACTTGTGGTGGTGACATTAATTTCACTATTAGCCTCTTCCAGAAGGGATAAAGATAGGGATGTGTCAGCTACGGGGGAGTTTTTGTAATCTCATGGCTGGTTGCCGTTTCTCAGCATTGGAGGAGATGCATCGTCTTTCACCCATTTGCAGCTCTTAGTGCTTGTAAAAACAATGAGTTATGTCCCTCAAAGTTGGGTAAGGGATAGCTTTATATTTATAGCTGGTCTGTACTTGGACAGAAGCTTTTTTCACGTGTCACAGTACTAAAAGTAGCGTATTTTTTATCTTTAAATGTTGTACGCCGCTCTTCATCGTATTATTTAAGATGATGGAAGGGTGTTACATAGGAGGGAGCATTTGAACAAAATCGAGTATCTTGATGGAGTTGCTTGGACAGGCTGGCAGCTGTGTTTGGGCTGTATTTAGCTATGGAGGTGTAGAGTGCTTGGATGCTAGAAACCCTTTCAGTGCAGGATATTAATTACTTTAAGTATGTGGTGGGTTAACCCCAGGCTCTCCAGTTGCAGGTATTTTTGAGTCGTTAAAATAGTAGTTTAACAGAAAAAAAAGTCATTAAAATAAAGTTGAAACACTTTACTAGGGATATGTTGTAGAGATTGCCTAGGTGTGTGAGCAAGGTGATGCCACTGCATCACCTTGAGATTTAGGTGCAAATCTTGCCAGCCTCGTCTGGTAACGGGCTCAACAGGAGCCACTGTCAGCTTTCACTTGGGAAGCACCGTTTGAGGTTCTTTCGGCATTCAGCCACTTGGCTGCTTTTCCATACAGGTTTGGGCAGCCTCTGACACAGCAGTTAGTTGAAACACAGCTCGCCTGCTTTCTGGGCACCTCCAGAAAGATTTGCTCGCCTGCAAATCTTTGGCCTTGAGTACCTAACGTTTTCTGAGCTAAATCCTAGCTGTTCAACAAATGTTTCTGAAATGTGAAGAGATCCAAGAATAATAATGTGGATTCCAAAACTTGCTGCTGTGTAGGAACTGTGGTGCTGGAAGCAAAATGCTCCCCCAGAAAGGAGGGGTAGAAATCCAAAATTTCCTCCTGACTATATGCAGAGATTCCTTTTATGCTTTCCAAATGCCTTCTGGAGGCATTTCTCTAGCTGCGCAAAGTGGCCTTTGCTTTTCATATGTAACCAATTGCATTGTTGCCATCTGAAACCCAAATTCTTTCCTCCTGCACCAGATGCAGACCCACAGGCTATGAAATGTTGAAGCATTTTTGTGAGCTGTGCCTTGCTTTGAATGCAAACCAGGGCATATCCAGCCAGGTCATCGCTCTGAGTTGTTTACAGTCCCATGAGCTGTGGTGTTTCCTGGTGTGTTTACAGTACTTTCAGCTGCTTTCTGCTTAACTCCTACATGCACACAAATTTTGCTTAAGCTTTGAAAGCATTGTAGTTTGTGAAATAACTGCAGTCCTGAATGTATCAGCAAAGGCACACTGAATTTGCCTCTCCAGCGGATTCTGATGTGTCAAAACACCCGTACAATTGGAAATAAGGACTAAAATGTTACTCCTCAGCCCTTCCTCCCTGCACAAGCCCCTCTGTCCTGACACCATGAGAGTATCTACATGCAATCTGAGTTGCTGGCCATGTTTAAGCAAACACACTTTGCTTTCCAGACTTAGATTGACTTGCCTAGGAACCCTTAAGAAATGCTGTGTGATGCTGAGGTCAGACCATCTTCTCCCCTCGTGCAGGTGACTTGATGAAGAGTGCTTCGGGGGAGTTTGCAGATGACCCCTGCTCCTCGGTGAAGCGGGGAAACATGGTCCGAGCGGCGCGCGCCCTCCTCTCGGCCGTGACTCGGCTGCTGATTTTGGCTGACATGGCAGATGTCTACAAGCTGCTTGTTCAACTCAAAGTCGTAAGTGTAGTTCTTTTGCTGTGGCTTGCTTTGCTGTTCATGCCACACCAAGTGGCTTTGTTTGGAGCCCGTGTGCTGACCCCAGTGTATTCACTGTCAGCAGCTTGCTTCTGAAGCAAGGAGGGGTTTAGGCTTTCTCCTCCGAACAAAATGTGGGGAATGGATGTTTTTCCACCTTTTTTTACACTCCTTGTGCATAGCTTTTAACGTTGTATTGTGCTTTATTCTCAACTGTAAGTATTGAAACTAAATGCACTGTGATCTGCAACTGCAGGGGAGAACCAGCTTTTTTCATCTTAAAAAGTAATTTGGCTTTCTTGTAAGCATCCTCCCTTGTAGCTCTAGGAATGAGTAGCTTTGGTAGACTAAATAAAGTGAATGTGAAATATTTGAGGAAGCCTTTTCTTCCCACGAACAAGAGAGTGGGTGGGTGGCTTGTACAGAATTTGAAATGAGGTTTGATACTGGGCCCACTTCTGTGTCAGGGCTTTGAGGACTCTGTACCCTTCAGCCACTGCTGTAGCTCTGTCATGGTCCTGGACCCCTTCATGCTCTTCCAAATGCATGTGTTTGGCTGTCTGGTAGCTGGTGACCATGAAGTTGTAGCTAAGCCCTGAGTACTTTGATGTATTTTGAGTCTTTGATGTATCTCTCAAAAAATAAAAGGAGTCATTGCTTTCTCTGTGTGCTGTGAAGTATGTTCTGAATTACTTCCTCAGCTGTGGACTGTGTTACTTGGAAAAATGTATGAAAATGTATTTACTTGTTTTTTTAGGTAGAAGAAGGTATCTTGAAACTAAGAAATGCTGGCACAGAGCAGGATTTGGGTATCCAGTACAAAGCCCTCAAACCAGAAGTGGACAAGCTGAACATCATGGCAGCCAAAAGACAACAGGTATAGCGGTGGCAGCTCTCTCTTCTAGTTATTACTTCTTTTTCTTATTCAAAATGAGAACGTGAGGAAGCCTTGCTGCCCTTGGACAGCACTAATACTTTTTTGTTAAACTTATTTTTATTGTGTTGCACTGTGCCAGGTTTAGGAAACTTGAGCTTGTCTGGTAAGCAGAAAGTCTGCTCAGCTGTAGTCTACTACTCCTGACCAAATTTGTTCTGGTAGCATTTGTTTATGTTAACGCTGTAGTACCTTACTGAAGTGCTGCTTCCCAAGACTTGCACTTCCCATTGTGAAGCATTGCAGATGTGGGTGAGGAAGGAGAATTGGGATGTGACTCGGTGCTAGGTGCCCTCCTCTCCAATAGAGCATGGTACCTCTGTGATTCCCACAGACAGGCCGAGTGTGCCCCTTTAAGCAGGGAGCAAAAGTCATGGCTGGGCACAGAATTCCAACTCTTTCCAAGAGGGTGAGTGGTCTTGCACTGAAATGCCTGTTTAAGAAGGGATTTAAAACCCTGTTTATGTGTGTGTTCTGTGTTTGGATAGTGTGTGCTTAACCTTAAATTGCGTGTGAAATTTGCTTGGTTCAACAGCACTGCTGTGACTCATTCTTGTGTAGGTAAGCTTTCAAAAGAAGGCAGAGGTGTGGGCAGTCTCATTTATCAGAAATAGCATAATTCTTGTAGAGCATTTTTGTTTGTTCTGCTGATATACACAAACTGAAACTGCTTATGCACCTCCACCACTGCTTGGATGTTTTTGCACAGATTCATCTTTGGAAATAAACTGAGTAGAGTCTAAAATGGATTGCTGGCTGGTTATGTATCTGAAATCTGATTGCAGTAAATGGGAGTAGGGTTGTGATGGCAATGCAATAAATGTTCTTAAACTGCTTCGTGATGGATTGTTCCACACTATGGGAAGTGGTTGTATTAAATCTGTAAGCCTGCCTGGAGTGCCCTCCCTGCTCAGTGTGTATCTTACAGAGGTCACATATTACCCATTCATTTTGAAGAGTCTGTCAGCCTGTTTTTTCCCCTTTTCTCAGTGAGGCAGTCCTCTTTATTTTCCTCACCTCTTTATTGGATTTCAGACATGACTTAAAAATTATGATACTGCTAATAACTGCATTCATTCTTCCTTTTATAAAATTACTGCTCATCCTGGACTCAGAAGTTTTACCTAATCATAGCACTTCTATTCCAAAATTGGGGCTGGACTAGATGATCTTTTGAGGCCCCTTCCAACCCTTAAGATTCTGTGATGATGCTTTAGAGAACTGCAGCAGTGAGTGCTTGGGGAAGGGCATATGGACTTGCTTGCTAATCTTAAATTACTGGTAATTACAGCCATTGGATTAATTTTGTTGCAATGGAAATGAACAAGTAGTTCAACGAGAATATATACTACTACTTCTAAAATTAAGTATCTGAGTCTCTTGAGGAGAGTAAACTCCATCTTCTAAGTGTGGTTAAAGAAAACATTCAGGTTGTGACTCTTGGAGTGTAAATTAAAGATCTTGCTCCTCACGTGCAAGTGCGAGATCAGATTGCAGAGGAAGCTTCTTGTTCATTTCATAGCTCAAAGTTAACTTGATTCTTAAATTATCTAAAAATGTAAAGTATTCTGCTTTGAGGATTTAGGTTTCTTTGTGGGTTTTTTACATGTAATGTTAACTGGAAGGAGTGGAGAGAAAAATGTGTGCTTGCAAATTCCATGTCCTCCTGATTTACAGGTGTTACCAGCTTTCAAAATGCTGGTTCTCTGCTGTGGAGAGGAGTTGTGGAGTTGTGAATTGCCCTCCAGGACTTTATTTTTTGGCTTTTTGAAGCTGTTGTGTTTTGAAATTAGTTGCACTCTTAAGAACAAAGATACTGTATCAGAAACTGGGTAAAGAACCTGCCTGTCTTTCGAAGGGACAGTGTGTGGATATTAAATGTGGGGAATGTTCTTAAATGCTTTTCTTTAATTTTCCTAATAGGAATTGAAAGATGTGGGTCACCGTGACCAAATGGCAGCAGCCAGAGGAATTCTGCAGAAGAACGTTCCCATTCTCTACACGGCGTCCCAGGCCTGTCTGCAGCACCCTGATGTAGCTGCTTACAAAGCCAACAGGGACCTGATCTACAAACAACTTCAGCAGGCGGTCACAGGCATCTCAAACGCAGCTCAAGCAACCGCGTCAGATGACACTGCCCAGCAACAGGGTGGAGGTGGAGAGCTGGCTTATGCCCTGAACAACTTCGATGTGAGTTTTAAACCCTTTATACAAGAGACATTTTAACTCCAACTCTTGTGTTTGTTCACCTGATTTACTAACAGCTTGCTTTTATTTGTATTGCCCGCAAGATCATTTTCTACTGAAACAGAGCAGTCCCAGGTAAAGCAGGCTTTTATTTTTTAAAGACTTTTTCCAAACTAGGATTGATGGACTAGAGAAAGCTATGTATGTGGTGCTTGGTGATTGAAGGCTGTCAAGTTAAACTAGCTCTGAAATAGCAGTTAGCCTGCTGCTATGTGAGATGTGAGTCCTTGGTTTGTTTGAAATTGGTTATTTCATAATATATTTATGTAATGTATTCTTGTAGGTGACAGAAATTACTTCTTAAAACTGAATAATGTGTTTGGAATTGCCCAAACTTCCTGCTGAGAGGAAGAACGCCAAGTGGGAAGTTTAATATGATCTTTGGTTGGGAATTAAGTCATTTCACACTGCGTTGTACTGATCTGTCATATTCTTTATCTTGCATTCAGTAAGTTACTGAGGATCACTGTGCATTTTTACTGAGAACACTTTCCTTTTGAAGCCAGTATTCTATGTCTACTACTGACTCAGCCACTGAATTTAAACACCTTGGCACTAACTTACCTCTAAAACTTTATTTAATGTTGCAAAGCGATCACTCAAAAGGTATTTAATACTTTCAGTTTTGCCAGGTATTGCTCCTCTTCTCTTTTTTGTGCTTACCATTCTTGGTGTTCCCCTAAAGTATCTGCCATTTTTATTTTACCAGGATAAAGTAGTGCTCAAGTTCTCCCTGTGCCTGATGCGAAGCCTTTCTGTGGGATCTCTTGGGTGACAGGAGGATCTCGTGGTTGTCCCTATCTGCTTTTAGTTTTAATTCTGCTTTTCTGAAATGCCATCAGTTGTATGTTCAGCTATATAAGTCTGAGTGTGCCTTAGGTTAGCACCCAAGTTTTGAGCAGGTACCTGTGGGAGGGGAAGGCAGGTCATGTAACAGCACACGCTGTTTCAGACTGACTTGGGTGCCTAGAAATGAAGAAGCAATTCAGTTCAGGTTCATGGATTGGCTAATCTAGCTCAAACCATTTAATGTGATTTCATATATATATATATGGTCACATTTTACTCTATGAACTCTCTAATGTATGGCCAAAGATTTTTTTGGAGTGTTGTAGCTCACATAGAGCTTTTGAGCTTTTAGTTCCGCTCCATGAGGCTCTCTAATAGCAGCAGGGCTTGTTCAGCAGGCCGGCTTCGGTGTGCGTGGCGTGCCAGAGCTTTGTCATCTCATTCCTGCCAAAGGAGACTGACAAAACAAATGTGTTCAGGTTCTTGGCAGATGTTATCCCTGCACTTCATTTCCTGCTAACATTTCAGTATTATTGCACTCTTATGAGAGAGAAGCTTTGCACACCCTCCCCACCAAATACTCCAGTGTTTCTAGTGGGATGGCAAAATAGTAAATGGCTACCAGAAGATAACAAGATAATTGTTATCTCAGTTTTTTGATGGTGCAGTTCTGGAGTTGTAGCATGCTACCATTGTGTTACCTATGTGGCTAAAAGTCTCAGAAAAAACAAGGAGCACGTTGGAGATGATGTGCTGTGTTCTAATCCTGCTGTAAAGACCGTGTGGTTACTCCACAGGCAGATGAAATGTACTGGCTGAGAGGAGAAGTACTGCTTGTGTTGTTGCTCAGTTAGCTGGCTTACAAACTGATGCTGAACCACTTCAACTTTGGGGCTTCTTTTAGAGAGAGTTAGCCACATCTTCCCCTCCTGCCCCCACAGTGGGAAGAAAAACCACCCAAACTTTAACCAAACCACCAAACCTTGAAATGGTCAAATAACTTTTCCTTGGTAAATGTATAAGCTGTTTAAATCAATCACCTGAAAGTACTCACAAGGTGAGAAGTCCTAAACTGCTGCTTCCTAGTGAACTTCTGTGGCTGGTGGTATTGGCCCCTTGAGAAGCAAATACGTGAGTACTGTTTCTGCCCTCAATCTCTCAGTATGAGCTATGCTTACTAATACTCTGTCAAGATAATCGTGTGGTAGTTTTCTGCCATGAAGAAATTGATCTGTGGACTGTTTGAAACATTTGCGTTGATGTTTCATGATGAGAATCTTTGAGAATGTTGTTGCATTTACGTGCATAACAGCAAAGGGAAGAAAGACTGAGTAAACTAGGACAACAGAACACTATATATAGGGCTAACTTTGGACACTTGTTTTCCTTGTTTTTTTTGTCTGTGATGGGCTAATTACATCTGACAAGTTAATTAGTGAAGGCATGTCTGGATTGACATGTAGTTAGGAAGAGTTCTGTACTTTGAACCTTATTTGTGCTGGCACGTTTGATTTTTGCCATTCGTGTAATGAGGCTTCCCGTGGCCAAGTTGTGTTTAGCTGTCAAAGCAGCACAAGAAATGACTAGCAATGTAATCTGCTGGAGAAGGTTTTAGTAATTTCACAAAACCACTCATGAAAATCATCCTTAGTGCCAAAATTACGTGTTTGCCTTTTATGCCTGATCAGGGGTTTTGCTGTAAATGTTGGTTGTCTTGATGACTTAACAGTAACTCAGTGCTTGGTCTGATTACTAATTTCTAAAGAACCCTTTCTTTTGCTAGAAACAAATTATTGTGGATCCATCAACCTTCAGTGAGGAGCGTTTCAGGCCTTCCCTGGAAGAGCGCCTGGAGAGCATCATTAGCGGAGCGGCCCTGATGGCTGATTCATCCTGCACACGTGATGACCGACGGGAACGTATCGTTGCCGAGTGTAATGCAGTGCGACAGGCCTTGCAGGATCTCCTTTCAGAATACATGGGGAATGTGAGTATCTTCTGTTTGTTGAGTTTTGTTTGTGTTTATAACTCCATGTGATGATCTAAAAACATGAAATCGAGGCTGCGTGTCTCAAAGCTGGTTTGTTCTGTTCGCAAACACAATTTGAACAGGAACCAGTGGTCTTGAAAGGTTTGTCAGGAGGCAGGATCAAACATGCTTAAATCATCAATGATACTTACCTTAAAATTGATCTCTGGTCTTCCAGGCAACTGTTCTCGTCGTAAGGTGTTAACCCTTTAGCACTGTTTTCATTTTCTGAGTGTTAATATTGGTTTGTGTAGAAATCCAATAGAATTAGTCTGGTTTTCCACCTCAGCTAACATAAGGTGACTCAGCTTATTGAAAAAGCAGCACTTCTCTTCTGTTGAAGCTTGGAAAGTTTAACTGTGCCAGCTGGATGTGTTCCTGTGTGACCTGATCTAGCTGGACCCGCTTTAGCAGGGGGATTGGACTTAGATGATCTCTAGAGGTCCCTTCCAAATCCTTCTGTGATACTAAGATCTTTCTGCCTGAAGGCATAGATTCGCAGAACCAAGTCAATTTACTGTTGCTACTCAGTTTGAGTAGAGGTGATACACAAGTATGAAATCCTGAGAGCAGTTCAGTGTAAATATTGGGCTCTGAGCAGTCTTTTCCAGTGTTTAGGCATTTAATGTGCAGACAATATTTGAAGCCTGAGAGTGTTTCTGTGCTTGGAGTTCGTGGTATGTCATGCGGATGAGCTTCTGTGTTTGAGGGCATCATGATACAATACAGGACTCTTTCCCCTCCATTGCCTCTTTGTTCTTATCCCAGTGAGTTTTAATCTGAATGGGTCTTCCTATGTTGAGAGACAAGGTTGGGATATCCTAAGATTTAGCCTGTATCTAGTGTTTCACCTTAAATACTGTTAAAGTTGATTTCTGAAATAAAATTGTGGCAATGGCAGCAACTTTACTGTGTAGCTTCTAGTACTCTGCAAGTAAAATTGGCTGAGGAAAGCTTAATGGTATGAAGCAAAGCCTTATTTATGCGTTTGGTTATATTGGAGGTGAAACTTGGTTCAGAGAGACCTTTTTCAGGCAGCAGAATTTATTTAGGAACATCACTGTGTTGTATATCTTTCCTTCAAGTCTTGTGGCGAGAACCACTTGAACACAGAGTGAAACTGGTCCAAAGGCCACTGTGTGGTGTAATCTGGAGAACAGATGCAGCGTGTGCTAGAGAGAAAGTAGGGTGAGGATTTCTGTTTACCAAAGACAAGGACAAAGTAATTGAACAAAACTGAAAGGCAAGTCTTATATAGCCTGCGGGCTGAGCTAGGTACTTCATGTAGTCTGTCTTAATTGCTTGTGAAAGTAGCATTGACATTATATAGAATGTAAGAGTGCAGCTGGGAAGCAAGCCGCTAAGTTGTGTCATTTAAAATTCCTTTCAGAGCAGGCTGTTTTATTAGTGTATAATGCATCTGTAATAATCCCTCAAACAAACGTGCTGCTGGATTGGATGAAGCCCTATTGGCATGATTCGGGATAAAACATCCACCACACTCCAATTAGACGCATGGAAGAGGTGAATGCTCAGTCTTGCACGTGCGAGTTGGTTGGCATTTCTCTTCTTGAAAGCTGGTCAATAGCTACATGAGATGCAGACTTTGACTTCCTGTCACAGAAACGCCTGTCCTCCTTGGCTGTGTGTAGTTGTCTCTGATATGCAAGTTAAAGCAATCACGCTGGGATGGAAAGAATGTATTCCCTCTGTTATCTCCTTCAACACATTGTGAAATTAGTGGAGCGTACTGAATTTTTTAAAGTCACTGCTATGTTATGATTGTAGACAGTGTAGTTGGGGAAATGAGACTAGAAATTCAGTGAAATGGAGTGGAAAAGCAATTGATAAATTATGGTGAAAATGTGGGATGGTGTGTAAAAATCCATACTGAGGGTAGAAAACCCCCTCAATGATTAAGCTGAAGAATGAGTTATAGTGGGGGAAGCTAAACAGTGAAAAAGGTTCGATACATCTACAGGAAGAGTAGGGATGTGCTGACTTACAGTAGTGGTAGAGGAAATGTCACATCATGTATATGTATGATGTTCCCACAGCTACCGTACCCAGCCATCTCCTGTTGTGCTTTTCTGCAGTCTCCCTTTGAAGAAGGGAATGAATCAGGCATTAAATCTGTTAATTGCACAGCACTTGCAGTGCATCATAAATCCTATCTGAGTGCTAGAATAAGAGGTATTTATTGGCCAAGTATAAAAACTCAGAGAGAAGATTGGATGAGGATACACTGGGAAGGTTGAAGCACAGGAATGTCTTCAGGCAGATTCCCTTTTAGTTTTAAAAGCCGTCTGTTGTAGTGACTTCCTCTGGCTTTTGGGTTTTCTTTCAGATCTCTGGCAATAAAAAGGCTGTTTCCTAGATAGTTTATAACTTGAAGTTTAGTGTTTTGGACCCATAGTTTAATTTTCTCTGGGCCAGCCTCAACTAAGTCTGGAAGCATTTCAAGCTGTGTTACAATGGAGGGCAGAAGTTTCTATCTGAATAACAGTTTTCAGTAATAAACTGAACTGTAGGATCTCTTGACTCCCGCTGCATCTGCTGGCATGGTGATGAAGCCTGTGATTATGCCCCTAAAAAAAGGGGCAAGATTTGCTTGTTCAGTAGGTTGTTACATAAGTTTCTATCACCTTTCCTGACAACTGGTGTGCATTTTATTCATCTAGCACATCTGTTTTGCCATTTTCAAGAGAAGCCCAACTTGGTCAGACTAAATTTTGTACATCAAGGCCAGTATCCTGCCTTGACACCTGTCAGCTGTAGATCCTACAAGAAAGAGAGCAGTAAGAGTGGAGATGTATGGCTTTACTTCCACAGTATTCCCCAGGTGCTAGCAGTCTGCAGCTCGGGTACTTCCAGAGCTAGCGGTGCTCTTGATGGACTTTTCCCCAGTGAGTCTATACAGTTTCTTTCTGAACCTTATAAACTTACAGCATCTGTAGTCTTTGTTAGCAAGGAGTTCTCATGCGTAAATAGGTACTGTGTGAAGAAACAACTCTCCATGTGTTTGATATTTCCTCCATCTCATTTGGGAAAAGATCCTGAGCAGTTACACCTTGCTTATCCTTTTCTATGCTGCTTACATCGTTTCAGAGCCATACCACACAGGAGATGGTCTTACCTTCCCTAGAGGCAAGTGTCCTAGTTTGATTAGGTGCACACAAGGTACTCCACACCACCCCTCAGCTTTGGCTGTGTGCTTGTTATCAAACAGCCTGGTGGGATTAGGATGAGGTTTGTAGAGTGAATTAGGACTGGATGCCTGTGCTTATCTGCTTTTCACGTAAGTTTTGCATCACCTGATTTTGGCCTAGTCTTGTGGGCTGGGTGCTGGTTAGCATTTGGTGTGCTAGTTGCTGTCCCCTTGTATAGATTAACTCGGAGAATCCAGCTCAGGTGCCCTAAGTAGACTCTGAGATGAGAATCACAGTGCATGACGCAGCGGCAATTGGGAGATGAGTTTCAGAAGTGCACTTCTGATCTGGGCCATAAAGCTGGTGCCAACAGATTCCATGTTCCTGTTCCTTGTCTGGATCTTCGGATTCCCTTCGAGGTTGGGGGGCAGAACTGTGCCTGCTGCTCAGGATTCAGACAGTGCCATGGTATCTTCTGGTTTTATTCCTTAGTCCTGTCCTAACTATGCCTAACGATTTGCTTTCTGATAGCTGCTGAGTGCTGAGATGTTACCTTGATGAAACGACTGCCATCAAGATTTAGCTTCTGGGTCACAGTGGTAGGAGTCTGTTTCTGCAAATGTTAAGTTCAATGGTCTTTCCCTTGTGCATCACTTACTGCTTATGTCCACTGAACTTCATCGGCCATTTTTATTACCCAGCCTCTTGGTTTATAAGCCACATTCTTTAAAATGCCAGCTGTTCATCCCTTAATTGTACCATCTGATTCTTTAGCTTTATCCCCTCATCTTCCCCTTCGCCTAGGGACAACTGGTTTCCATTATGGCTTTTGCTCACTTCTCACAATTCCAACACAAAATACTTTCTCTTTTTAAACTTGCATTTCAGATCCCTCCTGGATTGAAACAGCAAATGCAAATGTCTATGTGTGTTTGATTTCTTTCTTCTTGCTTGGAGTGAGTTTGATTCTTACTGGTAATGCTGAATGGCAGAGCAAGAATGGAAAGAAATAATGATTGATTCTGACTAGCATTGTAAAAGCAGAGTAATCCAAGGTCGTGGGTCTGAGAGAACTGTCTGGAATGCAAGAAATTGACCACATCAGTTGTAGCAATGCTTGTAATGTAAGTAATGGATGACAAGACCCAGATCTTTGTATGATCTGTTGCAGTCAGACATTCTTAGTGTGTATTTTATTAATTAAATGAAAAAAATTTCAAAGGATATTTGAGTTCAGTTGAACATCAGTACTAGACTTAGGCAGGAGAAGAGGACAGAGCAAAGAAACTCCTGAAATAATGTTCAAGATTAATATACAGCAGTGAAGAAGTTAGGAAGGAAGCTGGGATCCTGAGTGCAGCAATGTCACAAAATGCAACAGAAGCAGTCTTTAGTGTCTGACTCCCACGTTCTTGTGTGGATAGACGTTGACTGTTTGCAGCTTGCTGCAAATTCAAAGTATAAACCAGAATATTTGTTGACACTACCACCAAATTATCCCAATGTTGCCTTTGCACTAGCAGCTGGTTTAATGCCTCTCCCAGCGCAGGGAGCAGCTACTGTTCTTGTCAACATCTCTGCTTTTCTGTACTGTACTAGTGAACTCTGCCTCAAATTTAGGTGTGTAGTTTTCATTGCTGTTAAGTTATCTAAGCTGCTTCAAGTGAATGCATAAAAAACCACAGTGGGCTGATAGAGCTGAAATATTTCTGCATTTCTTATAAGCTGCTATGTAGGATGGAGAGATACAAAAAGATGCCTACAGACACCAAATCCACAGGCTGTAAGTCATGATAGGGTATGTGCTCCATGCTGGAACTCTCTATGGGTGTTATTAGCACAGAGCTTGGGCAGCTGGCTTTGATTTTAGCTGCTGCGTTACATATGGGAAATATAGGAGATTATTGTGTGTTTTGAGGCTTGGGTTTTAAAGTTGGTTTTTTAGTGGGTCAAAGTGCCATTTGTTTGATGGAAACTTAGTCAGTTTGACCACACAGAACTTGCAGACAACATCATGCATCCCATTGAGATGTCGGACTGGAAATAAAAACTTCCTTAAGCTTTTGACAGTCCCTTTTTATTGCTTCATGCAAGTGCCCTGAGAGATGGGGATGGTTCTGCATCGTCCCACAAGTGCTGCTGTAGAGCCATTCCCCAGCAGCGATCAGAGGTATCCAGCTGTAGTACACCCAGAAATGTGCAGAGAGCTCTCATCTCAAGTCTATTCTGTACCCCATCAATTTCTAATGCATGTAGCTACCATTTCATACACACACCAGTAACTTGGACATGTACTACCATAAACTTTGTCAGAAATGCTAGTTTGGCTGGTGTGGAATGCGAACCCAGAGCCCCACTGTGTACAACATGCTCTCGTACAATAAAATCCCTTGTTACTACATTTGGAAACGATAAATCATGTTACATAAAGTAGCTTGACAGCTCCTATTTCAATGGGAATTTTAATGCTTTCATATTAACATTCTGACTGTGTCCTTGACTGTCTGGATTGCATTAGAGGTGCTTGGCAGCAAATAGAGAAAAGCCATTGGGGGCTGGTTTTGGAGCAGACATTCCAAGCACACATCATTTCAGATGACTTTTTCTTGCTTCCAGTTTCCATCTTCTGTTTGGCCTCAAGTGATTGAGTACCATAGCTGGGTGTGTTTTGGGGTGAGAGTTGTATTTATTTTAATGTTAGATTTTAATCTAATGTACAATTGTATAGCACAACTTGACAAGTAAGTGATATGGTTGCTGCACTGCACTGCCTAGTAGGAGCTCTGGCATGCTGGCCAGCGTGGTTTGGCTCTCAGGGTATCTGATACAGCTCTTGACACTTCTGGTTTTGGACTTGGTGGTCTCATAGCTTCCTAAGTGCTTGTTTTGCACCCTGTTTCTGTGTTTAGTGCACTTAGGAAATGTACTACTCCAAACAAGTACTGTTTCCTTCATCTTAATTGTACTCCTTCGCTTTTCTTCCCTAAGCTGCTTAGAGCATCTCTGATGCTCAAAAATGAATGAGTGAAAAAGTGTCTCGTTTATCTATTCAGTATCTTTTGGGAGAAATAATTTTGTCTTCAGAACTCCCAGCAAAGGGCACTTCTCCTGACAGACTTGTGATTTACAGAATGGAGATGTGGTTTCATTATGAGTTTGCCTATTAATAAAGTTGATGCACAGTTTTGTATTTCCCTCAAGGGTTCAGGCTTGGGAAGGGAACACATGTGATTGTTCACGTGACTGTAAAACTTATTTACAACAAGTATCTATATATTTGAAAGGATTCTTGCACAGCCTCTAATGAAAGCCACTGTTTCTGTGGAAATAGATGTGAATTAAAATGGCAGACTGATCTGTATTTATGATAAAGATGCTGCTAAAAATCCTGCCTTGAGATAATCTGCACTTTCTTTTTTAATATTGTTTCTGTCAGTTTAAGATGCTTGAACGCTGATGTGATGGATGCAGTTGGAAAGCCTGGATGGATTTTCCTGTCATGGACTTTGCTGTTCAATAGAGAGCTATGCTGTTACGCTGGGCACTAATTTCCATAGACATTATCAGTTTGACAAAGATGCTGCTTTTCACAACAAAACATTTCTGAGCTGATACAGTTTTTAAGTTTAATGCTTCCAGGCTGACAAAGAGTAAATAATTCAGCATGCTTGGAGTGAAGCCTGATGAAGAAGATGAGCTTCACGCTGCATCAATTGGGCATTTTTGGGCCACAGAAACGAGCTTCCATGTTGCTTACTCTGCATCATCCTGGTTTGGGACTTAGAATGGGCTGTGTTTGCAGAAGACATTCTGGGAACTTTAATTTCTTGGGCAATAATGCAAGGGCATGTGGAAATAAATGGAGGCCAGCTCATATAAAGTTTTATCGGCTGTGTGAGCTTTGAGTTTTCATGCTCTTCAGAGCTCCTTGTTATCCCAGTGGTTACTCTGCACTCATCCTGATTTGGAGATGCCAAACATCTGCTGCTGTGAGGGTGCTTAGCCTTGGAGGACAGGGAGGGCAGTGCGTCTGGGCTTCAGTTATTTGGCATGGCTGATGGTCAGTGCAGTCAGCCTTTGCTACCAATTCCTTTATGCAAGTGGCAAACATGAAAGTCTTGAATGCTTTTTCAGGCTCAAGTTAGCATTTGTGTTACTGGGAATGCTTTTCTTGTAGAAGCGTATGGCTGGCTTAATACCTTCTTAAGAAACCCAACGGAGCCCAACACTCACACTTGAAGTTCCAGCACAAGCTTAGCAGTCTATTGAAATCTGAAACCATTGCTCTTCATCTACTACTTCCAGCCTTTGCCGCTTGTTTGGCACAAAATTGCTAGTCATAACTCTTAAATTGCATAGGTTTGACAGTAGCTGGGATGTAGTCTAAACTGTCTTTACAGCAGCATTTTTGTTTGCTTTGCAGCATTTTTGTTGTAAGCTCTTAATGTATGTAAAAGGGTGAAGGTCGCTGCCCTCACTGACAGTGCTTACTCTGTCCATGTGTGCAACAGTCTAATGCTGTCTCTAAACTTGAGAATCAGGTCCTGTTGTTACCTTGTATGTCAGTGAAAGCTTGCTTCCTCCTCAATCCCTCCTTTCCTTCCCCATCCTTTTAGGTTTGTATTGATGAAACAATCTATTTTTCTTGTCTTATTAGACATATGTCTACCTCCAGGGTTAACACATACCTAATATATTACATTATAAATCCTGACCTTTTGTAATCTAATGTTGATCAAATAATGTTTGAGATGGGTGAAAGGAAGACCTGAAAGAAGTGCACATTCTTGTGATGTGGCAGTTGGCATTTAGCAGCATTTTATTTTGCTGAGCTGTAAATGATTTTACATGCATATGTTGTGATGCTATGCATGGATTCTGCTTTAAAATTCTGTGTATTTGTGACTTAATTCACTTGAAACCTACTGTTCTGTAGCAAAATATTTGAATTCTGTCTGCCTACATAAGATTAAATATGTAGTTGCCTCTAATGAAGCTGCATTTGGTGATCCTTGAGTACTCTCTCAAAGCTAAAATCAAGGAGTACAGACGGAACAGAGCATCTAAGTTTGCACAGTGACTACTGATCTGTGGATAAACAGTTTTTTAGCCTCCAGCAGGATCATGCTCCCAGTGTGCAGAAGTATTACACACACAACTGGGCTTTTGAATTCCTCCTGTTGGAGGAAGGGGATAATGGAATTATTACCAAGTTGAAATAACACAGTTCTTGCATTACAACAGAATATTTGGATTTCAGGTCCTGGACTTCCCCTCTTTTTCTTTAATCCAGAGATTCTGTTAGACCAAGGCTAAAGTTCCTTTCTTTCTGTGAGATGAGATTCAGAAGGGTAATGAAATGAGAAAGTGAGGAGAGTTGCTGTGTGTGTGCACATGCCCCTGTTACTGTCTGATACCGCTTACGTCCTCTCCAGTGATAAGCTGTGCCTTTTTTTCTTCTTTCCGGTATCTCTTTACCATTTCAGCAAGCAGTAGAGGTCTTGATGGGAACACAGAATTTCTATTCTAGATGTGGTGTTTAATATCTAGATTGTGCTCTTTGCCTAACCTGTTTTATCCTGTGTAAGAAAGATGATGTTCTGTAATGCCCATTGTGTCCTGGAGCTTTAGACCTACTTTGTCCCAGAAAGTCAACTGAATCAATACAGAATAATTAGCATTTGTGGCTTATTCAAGTAGTGGCAGCCCTTCTGAATGTAAATAGAGGGAGAAAAGTGACTTAATCCTTCTCATATCTGAAGAAAGGGTGAGGGTTAAGCTGGATCTTGGAAAGCTGTTGAAACAGAGGAGAAAATTTTATCTTCCTTCTGATCTGCTCAGGGACGTGTTTCTTCAGCAGGAGGCCAGGAGTTTAGAGGTAAACCATCAGAGGAGAAACAGAGCAGAGTCAAATTGTATATATCCTAGGGTTAAAAATCCTTCTGCTCAAACCTATTTGAAAAGACTATCTTCATAACTTTGGAGACTGTATATTCTTGCTGCATTGGGACTCTTTTAAGTGGTTTCTTTACAATAACAACTACAAGCCTATAGGGTCTCAGGCCAAGACCATCCTTGCGAAGGTGTGCTAACAGATGCATTTTCCTCAGTGCCAATTAACAAAAGGTTTTTTTCCTGGGCATCAGGCCATAAGAGGAAAATCTGGGCATTTGCAGAGTAAGCAGTAGTCAGTGGAAAGGCAAAGTCACATGATTCTGAGCTTGCTTTCAGCAATAATAGTGCCTTTAATAAATGGGGTGTATTTTTCTTTAATGACTGTGTGTTTCAGATTGAAGGCAAATGTGACACCACGTGCAGCCGTTAAGGGATTATTGGCTCATACAGCATATATGTTAACCTCTGACTGTCAAGAAAAAAGGGTTTTGCCATTCATTGGGTGCTCTTCTGCTGCCATATGTGGCCAGAAAAAAAACTGCTTCATGGCTCATGCTCTCTTCTGTATGCCTGAGGTGCTGTCATCTGTGGTTTGCCCAATGTGATAACTTGAATTGACATTATCAGTTACTTTATGAAACCTGCAGAAAGCACTTGGAAAATGAAGCCTGGTAGCTCTTTGGGGAAAAAAAAAAAACAAATCAAAAGGCTTTGAAAACAAAATGTTCTTGGTTTACAAAGTGTTTACCTTTGTAAGTGTGGTATCTTAAAAAGCCAAGCATCCCTGTGGAGCAGAGGGAATGCAGGTGGTGTGGGAGTGTGCTGTGGAATGACTGGTAAAATGAGGTACAGTTCCTGGGGATGCAAAGAAGTTAGTGGTGGTGGTTGGAGACCTCTTTGCTATCTCTGCCAGGCTAAGGTGTTCAGACAGCAGGCACATGCCCTTGTTGGGACTCTGAGACCACTGAGCCCTTTCTGCTTCTTGGCAGCTCCAGATTTTCTTTCTAGCTTGCCTTTTGTCTGCTGCATTTGAGGGGAAGGTATTGTGGTCTTGTATTTAAACATTAAGCTCCTTAAAAAATAAATGTACTTTTTATTGCCTTTTTGTGAAGTTGATTGAATTTTGGAGTAAGGTTCCAACCTACAAGCAAGACAGGCACCTTTCTGGTTTGTTTTCCTTGGCTTGGGGTTTGTTTAATGTTTTTAAATAATGGTAGATAAAGATTTGTGCAGTGTGAGGCTGCGCACAGGGGCAGTTTGGGGAAGTCAAGACATTTGACTGCATTAAGCTAGTCAAGATTTCAGACGCTTCTGATATATGAATGGAATTGCAAAACTTGTCTCAGAAGAAATACATATAGAAATATGAAGGAATGTTGGAGATCCTGAAGTATCTTCCTCTGCCTTCCTCAACGCACCCCTCAACATGCTTGAGACTTAACCTGTATCGTGAAGTTTCTTTTTTTTTCCTAATATCAACTTGAGACCACTTGTATTGACAGGTTTCAGGTTTGTTCCAGATATTAATCAGCAACATTGGGATATGATACCTTAAACCTGCCCCAAGGTAATTCTGGGACTTGTGTAGCACACAGTCTGTCCTGTATCTAGTGTTGATGGGCATTTCTCCTTTTCAGGCTTCCTGGCAGTTGAATAACAGCTGTGAATGTCAGTGATGGCCCAAGTCATATAGCTCCATTTATGTGCTAGCCACATGTTTTTTAACCTAATATGATGCATTAACTGTAATCAGAACAACTTAACTAAACCCCAGCAACTTAATTCTGCTGGTGTGGAAATTGGACAATGGGCTATGTTAAGTTGCACAGATGGCTTCTGTGTCTGAAAAGGAGGAGATGAAATGGGAGTCACAAACATGTGTATCTTCCTCAGCTCACAATCAGCTTCTTGCACTACATAGGGAAAAAATTGTAATATGGGGCTTGCTTGTGCTTCACTGCTATGCCTTTGAAGCTCTCCTTTAAGGACTGTCTTTATTGAGTCATTTCTAGGGAAGAAGGTGACATGAGAGCTCTGATGTCAAGTACAAAATAAGACTGCAGTTATATCATTTGATACTGTTCCCCTTAAATGCCAAATTGTGAATTTCCTTAGAGGCGGAATGAGTTTTTGGGCACCTCTCCAGGAGTCAAAGAATCTCAATTCTGGAGGTCACTGGACTGAAAAAAGCCAAGAAAATGGGAAGTTAATGCAGAAATAACTGAAATGCTTAGAAGAAAAAAAGTTGAAAGTACCTCTGGTTTGCACCTGAGCTGTTGACCCCTTTGGAGCTGGTACCCTGCAAGATGGTCGTGTTTCTTCCACTGGGATCATCTAATTGAGAAAGTCAGGGTCTTCACAAATGTAGCAGTTTCTGTTCTCATGTTGGGAGAGCTGCCTTGAAGCAGATTTGACTCTCTTCTAGCTGCAGGTAAGATTGCTGCCCAGGCTCACCTGGGTATGGTGATCTCCTGCTCATCTCTCACTTCTGTTGTCACACATAACTTATCTCAGTTTGCTCCTGGATATACAGATGCTGTGAGACTCTGTGACTGAAATAATGAGCAGATCCTATGGGGATGATGTGTTTAGAGAAAAAGGCAGCAGTTAAGCAGGAAATCCTCCTGTCCTGATACTCCCCCATACGCTATGGTGAAGACTTAACTCACAGGGGATATAAAAGTGGCTTTTTAGTGACAGGTGCTGAAGTCTCCAAACTTCCTCTCAATTTTTATCCTCAAGAATTAGTTTTATAGGGCTGTGGAGACATAGAACCATAGAATGGTAGGAGTTGGAAGAGACCTTTAGAGATCATCTAGTCCAACCCCTCTGCAGAATCACCTCACTCCAGCTCACAGCTAGAGTTTAGGAAATCTTCTGAAAGAACAGCACTATATCAAGGACACAGGGAGCTTGTGTCTCCTGGGACTATCCCTGGTGTCATTTCCAGTAGATGGATTAGCTTATTTTATGCATTTTGTAAACTTGCTGTATGCCTTTGGTTATATTACCCACGTCTGGAGCAGTGCCTATGCAAAGGGAAGGGTGCTTTCAGTACTAAACTGCAGTGAAGTGTATATTCAGGTAAAGGGGTTTTTTTGGTGTAAAAATGAATTGAACCAGCTGGGGTTTTCAGATCACTGTCAGCTAAAGTACATTCAGTTTCCCTGTTTTTCTGTGACAGATTGTACAGTTCTGTACATTAATTCTGTTTGTTTGGAATAGCTGCCGCTTTATCATCTATCTAAGGCTAATTTAAGTCATCTATCTAATGATTTCTTTACAAGCAGGAGGCTGATACAATACAAATGCATCTCATCACTCTCTGCTTCATTCTGCTTCCCTTTTTCTGACCGCTTACCGTAGGTGATGCTGCCTTCCTGCATCCCCCTCAGATGTGCTGGTGGTTCCTAAATGGCTTATTTCCTTTGCCATTCGTTTTCTTTTGAAGGAGGGCAGCCACTTTGTATGTGTCAGGCTTGTGCTGGAATTTTAAATACTTTAATGCATTCTCATTATCTGCAAGGGTGGCTGGCTAATTAGTTAGCTTAGTAAATAAGGGTTTGATAGTGTCTCTCTAAAGGATGACGTGATGTGTGCCACATTTTCAGTGCCTTTTTAATCCTGCACGGTTCCTCTGAGTCACTTGCTTTAGGTACATGGAGGGGATGCCAATAAGGTTGCTGGCTTTCTTGAACTGCACCCACTGGTGTCAACCTCGTAGGCAGTGAGGCCGTGCGTCTTTCAAGCAATTTTGTCTTCTGTGCAGGCAAGTGAAGTTGTGTGGGAGGGAGAGCAGATACTTCTGCTTGTTGGTGCTGGTGAGGCTAGAAGTGTTGGGTAGTTAGTCCCTCGACAGCTAGGCAACTTTTGGTGCCATGTCCAGTGTTTCATGCCTTTTTGCTTCCCGTCAAAGGCAGAGGTATTTGTGTTTCTGCAGCTCTGTTGCAGGTTAAGATTGCTGAATACCTTTCTACAGAAACTACTTAAAACCTGTCACAAACTAAAGCTATTTATATTTCTAATAATGAATAAAGGGTACTTGAATTCTAGCTTTGAATGTCTTATGACTGTATTGGTAGGACTGTTTTTATTATCTGTTTCTCCGAGCTGTCTTGCCAGGAGTTAGGTGGCTTTATTCCCAGATTTATAATGCATTCCCTTCCTCTTGGAAAGGGCATATTCTGTCTTGGCTCACTCTTTTTAATTTGAGTTTTGCAGGGGTCTGTGTTGTTCCAATTTTAGTTGTTCTATTTCTAAAGCCTTTCACATGCATGTAAAATACGATAAAAACTCAAATACTTCAAGGCTCTTACAATTATTGCGGGTGTAAACTTCAGCCTGCTTTTCATATTTCTAGATATATCTATTAGCTCATGTAATTTGCAAAGGAAAAACTCAAGATATTCTTTAGATAAGGTTACTAATTAACATCAAAATGAAAAATCAAGGCTGTGAAGGCAGCTTCAGTAGCGGATTACTCACCAGCCCCAGCAGCTGTCTGGTGGCTCCTGCAGAAGCGTTTTGTCCCTTTGATTTGGTATTCTGAGACGTTCCCCCATCCATCCTGCTACTCCCATCTCCCCAGCCATACTGAGAGTGAGATGAATTGACCTGTAGCCAAGCTTAACTAGTCGTCATTCAACAGAATCGCTTGTGAGGAAACAGCTGTAAGTATTGACAAAACACCGTGCAGCCCTCTGTGAGCTCCTCAGTTGTCATTGGCCTGCAGCCTGCATTAGGCCTCACCTGGCTGCACAGCAATCAGGGGTGCTTCAGTGTCATTTTCACCTGCATGCTGCGTGAAGAAACGCTGTAGGTTTAAAATGGAGCTTTTATCAGCAATTCTGGCACATGTCTATGGTCTGGATGGACCCACATCGTGAGACTTTGGAGGCTGTTTGCTGCAGCACAGTGCTGCCTCGCCACTTTTCCATTGCATGCTTCCTTCTCTGTGCTGGGCTGGGGGGGAGCTGAGAAGTAGGGTTGTGGTCTGGGATGGCCCGGGAGGAGACACTCGCCTGGTCAGCCCTTGGCCTGGGACCCAGCTGGCCTCAGCAGAGCAGATCTTGGGATGTTGGAGCCTTGAGTCCCAGCTCTGGCACATAACCTGCATGCTCATAGTAGACAGGGAAGAGAAGAGTAACAGAAGCTTGCAGTCTCCTGGAGGAGCAGGATGCCAGACACTGCAAAATAACCTTTTTACAAGTGGACATATGTAAAACGGAGCCCAGAGAACTCTCCTGCCTCTCTTCTGTTAATTAGGCCTGAACTGCTGTCTCATGGAGACCTCTGGGGAGGAAATGTGCCGCTTGAAGGGTGTGTGGGGACCTGGCAAATGTAACCAGGTGCAAGTTATAGCCCTTCATCCTGGCTCTTGGAGCTCTACTATACAGACAGGAGTTCTAACTTGGCCCCACCATCATGACTTAAAGGCAACTAGAAAAACCTCAGTTCATTGAGATCTCAGTCTCAGCATCTGATGTATTATTGCCAATTTCAGTTTTGGTTTTGAGCTCTTAAGGAAAAGATTCATGTTGTTGCAGGATTATTTACTTGGCACCTTGGAACTTTCCTACCGTTCCTTATCTGTATCAATAGATATTTTTTTCCTCAGTGATGGAAATGTGTTGCAGAGATATAGAACTTGTGTGCACTACATAATAAAACCTATGCTGTTAGCTTCTTTAGATGTAGGAATAAGCATTAAGAGAGCACTGGTAGCTTTGTTACCTGGTAGGGGTGCAAAAGTAGTACAAAATCTGTTTATTTGCACACGAGACGGATATCTATCTTCATCTCTTCCCCTCTTTTCCTACATCACAGGTGAAAGTAATACTTTGTGGTGTTGCAATACTTGTTCCCCTCAAAAAATGATACCTTGATAGCACTAGGCAGGAAGTTTACAGCTTTGATTTCACCATTGTTTAAGAGAACATACTCAGTTCCTGCTGCCAGTGAAGACATTTGCATAAAACTGCTCCTTGCCCCCACATAGTAGACAGGGAAGAGAAGAGTAACACAAGCTTGCAGTCTCCAGGAGGAGTAGGATGCCAGACACTGCAAGGGATGTGTGGATGTATGGACATGTACAAGTTAGTAACTAGGTTCCTACGTGGACTGGGGATGAAATCTTTCACTTCACATGGATGAGATTTGATTGTCCTTAAGATGTGAGCTGCTTTCAAACGAGCCCCAGTGCCTGCTAACCAGACCCAGCGTTTTCCGCTGCTCCTAGCGTTGCCCTCGAGTGGGAATTGTGGAGCAAGTTACAGGGATTAAGAATGAATTTTAGCCTGCAACAATCCTGAAAGTTTTGGGCAGCTGCCATTAAAGGTAAAAGATGTTACAAAATTTGGAAGACTAACCTGTGGGTTCTCCTGATTTCCCTTTTTTGTTTGTTAGAGAACAGACTCTGCAAGAGTGGAGTTGCAAAATAAAGCTCTTGTATAAGGAAGTAAGAACTTTGGAGGAGTTTTTTTCTTACATTAACAAAGAGACTGGAAATATGTTACTAATTTGGAATATCTGTTTCAAAGGCAGTGGAATGCATTTGATAACATACTAGTGAAATAGACCCTTCCTGAGTATAACTGCATTGTATAAAAAAGGTAATAACCAAGCCACTTATCAAAATAAAAACCAGACCTTGTAAAGATTTTGGTTTTAATAGTCACAAAGAAGTTCTCTGCTCAGGGTGGATGTGGGCTTTTTTCCTGGCTTAGATAACTGAAACCTGTTCATGTTCTTTATCATATTTTTCACCTTGTGTCTGTGAGTGATCTGCATTGATTTTATGAACTTGTCATTTAGTCCTAATCCTATCAGTAGTTTAAAACGTTTTCCTTGCATAAGCAAATGTAGGAAACAGCATGTACACTATCAAAAAAAACCAAACAACCCAGGATAAAAATCAGTAATATTTCTGGCATAGTTGGACTAGATGATCTCTAAAAGTCCCTTCCAACCCCTACCATACTATGATTCTATGATTTAAATAGCTTCTGGTAACTGAGCAATACTTCAGCTGGAGACTTAGACCCAAACTGCAAGATGAGTGACCTGCAGCTGGTAATGGGTACTAAAGCTCAGAAGAGGCAGTTGTGAAGTAGTAGGCATGCAATTTTAACAGATGTAGGTTAGAATAAGATGATATGGTCAGAGACAGTGGTGTACTTCTGCGTAGATAAAGATGACATTAAGTAATTAACTAACACGTAACAGGGAAAGCTGTTGCTAACATAATAGTGTTTGTAACCCTGACACTCTCTGTGCAGAGGATCCCATCTGCAGGGGCCCAAACCCTTCTTCAGACTGAATTGTCAGAAGATTTTTGCCTTCCATGGGTAAACTTCCCCTTTAGATAGTGCTTTCAGTCAGAACCCCTGGATTGCTGTTTCTGTGGATTTACTGTGTCACATCTGTTATATTATCCATTCCTTGCATGTTTGTGCATAATTAATGTTTTAGAGGAGTGGGATAATTGGGTTGGTTTGTTATTTACATAGACTGTTTGGAGTGGTTTCTTTGTATGCTCATGGTTCTGGGCCAGCACAGATTAAATTCTGTTCTTGCCTGTTAGAGCACATGTTGAAGTCGTGAGTTGCAGTGAACAGAATGTGCTGCAGTGTAGCTAGGTTTGCATAAACAGTTGACACTTTTTTTAAAAGTGATGATTCCTTACTAATTTTCCAGATGAAGATTACTGTTTTTTGAATAAATGAACAGCAAAAGTAAGTGTCAGATCCTGTCTTGATGATGCAGCTTTCCTCTGGTATATTGAAATGATGGAGTGCCCACTAAGAGGAAGAAAGCAGTCTGCATCAGCTCATTTGAATGTAGTATAAAACTTTTTCATGTGTCTCTGGACACTCTCATTGGCACGCTTTGTCAAGTTAATTGTTGTCCATAGACAGTTGTAGATATGCAGGGGTAATATCCCTGGAATTTATCTGCGTGGTGCGCTGGTGTCATTTCCCACTCTGTCAGTACTTTCATTTGCCCGCCGTGTTTTGCAGCGAGCTGTCAGACAGCTGTTAGTCATGGCAAGGTCCTGGAGCAGGTGGGGGTTGCCTGAGAGGAGAGTGCTGAGCACTTTCCAAGTCTCTACTCAATGTTACTGCTTGTGTGCAAGCGCTGTTTGCACAAGAACCTCACTGCATGTCAAATGGTACTTGCTGTCCCAGTCCCCGCTGGTAAGGGAACCTCTCTGCAGCATGGGAGCAAGAGCTTTGAATCCTTTCCATAAACACTTCTCAGATTTGGAACAAAGTGGTGATTTGTCTCCAAGTTTCACATTTGTCAACAACTATCAGAATTACTGACAGCTCTGCAATGCCTCTTCCACTCCCAAGCGTCAGCTTGCCCAGCAGTTCCCAGCACTGAGAGTATACTGAAGTTGCAAGTGTGGTGTGTAAATATCTGAAATGCCATAGTCCCAGTTTCATTGTTACATTATGTTACACGGTGGATTGTGTGGGTGTTGATAATTGTTTTAGTTATGGGCAGTGGATGTGCTTCATTCAAAGGACTGACATTTTGGCCAGCCTAGAGACTTGCTCTCTACCTGTGGGCAGACAGTAATACCTGGCAAAAGCTCATTGCACCTGAAACATTAAGTGTGCTGCTTTGTAGTTTCAGTAATGGATGTACAGCCAGCTCCTAAAAGATAACTGTCACTGTAGACTACAGTAACTTGTCAAATGTGACTGTTTGTTTCCCTCAGGGGTGTAGTGACCTCTTAGACATGTAGTACCTGCCAAAGCTTACTGTATTCTTTTTCTGTAATTCAACCTAATTGAATATCTAACCTTAGCCTTTTTGGAAGTTTCTGATGTCTTAGGACAGCATGCTAATTGCAGGCAAAAGGCATCTGTCATGTAGTCAAACCTCTTTAAATTCCAAGTTCCCCAGCTGCCATAGTGCTAATACATGTCCCAGAGCTAAACCGGTTGTCCATAGAGAAGAATATAAAGTAGAGATGATTTGCCTGCCTGCCTCTTCAGTGGCAGTTAAATTCTTGAAGGCTTGAACCGTAAAGATTCACACTTGATATCTGTAGAGCTTCCAGCTGTCAGCAGGAGTTACAGACTTGGCTGCCTATGCTCTGGATCTGCCCTGCAGTGGTCTGCTGCTCTCCTGGGTGCTGATCTTGGTGTCTGTCCTACCTGGAAACACTGACGCAGCCATTTCCATCTTCAAGACTAGATTGAGGAGGAATTCCTTAACCTTTGAAATTCAGCCAGAATTTCAAGCATGGAGTTAATGCTAAACCTCTGTAGACTTTGGTACAGCAGATGTTGCTGTTCCTTTGGGGATGGCATGCTTCAGGGCTAGACTCGATCAATAAGTAGTTCCACGTCTTTATTGAAGTATGTTGTCTTATCCTGAGGAAAACACAGATGATGCTTTAATATCTCTTGCTCTTTTAAATGAGAGGTATAGGGCTAAGCCTAGGGGCTTGCAGAATGGTCTGCTGTGTGGTTTTAGCAACTTAGTAGTGTGTTCCTGGCTTTGTTTGTTAGTAGTTTGTTCCCTTTGATAGGTGCAGGCTGAGGATGTTCACTGTGTGATTCCCTTCTGGATTAGGTCAGTTGGCTTGGGGAGCTAAAATCTGACTTACTCGAAGCAAAGATAGTTGACAAATCTTCAGAAAGAGTCTGCAGTGCAGGGGAGTGCTAAAGTGGTTCCCCTCATTAACCGTGGTGTGGTGCCTTTAGAGATGGAAGCTCACTTGTAGTCAGTGTCCCTGTCCCCTTCCCCACGCTCCCGCTGCTAACAGATTGTGTCATGATTAACTTTGCTAACAGCTCTATTAATTTTACAGGGATTTTTTTTCTTCTCTGAAAGATTAAAAACTTAAGGTGGTGTCAGGGTTGAAGCAATCTATTTGAGGGCAGAAATTGGTAGTCCCAGCTAACAGCACATGGTGTTTGAGGCAGAGATTCTGGATATGTGATGGATTATTTAGGAGTTAGCGTAAGAGAAGAGAGCAAATGCATCCTAATAAGAATACTTGCTGTAGGGTTGAGCTGGATTCCACAGTAACACGCCTTTCAAGGTTTTTAGCTCTTTGCAAACATGTAAGGAGAACTGCTTTTTGCGGTAAGCTTTTCTGCAGTGTTTTGTACACTTCATGAAGGATATTTCAAGAATTTTGGGAGGTGTGTGGTTGAGAAGTATCTTGGAAGGACCTTTCTACTTGAAATGCGTTTCCTGTATCTAGTACTGTGTTTAATCTCATGTGGTCTCACAAACCCCTTTCTACCTATTAAATATGCAGTAAAGCTGTTCTGTTTGGTAGAAGATTGTATGTTTAAACAGCACAAATCCTCATTGCTCCTGTATTTCAGTATTAAAAATTCAGCAGCAACACTACCTTCAGCTTCAGAGCCATTAGAAAGGATTTTTCAGACTTATTCTCCTGATTAGAATACAGACAATTAATTGCTTTTGACTGTGAAGAATTATGACCCATTCATTATTTAAGAACTTTCTTGATGGATGAAGCTTTTCCACTACTTTTCATGAAATAAGGCTGCTTTTTTAGAGTGCTGTAAAGCATAATGCACCTGGATCAACCAGTGGATGCACTGCACGCCCTTTAGGGGTAGGGACTGGTAGAAAAGGAAAGCAGCCTTTTCTCTGTGTCTAGTTCGCTGGAGCATTCAACATGCAAGCAGTAGAGCCTGCAGGGAGGAAACAGGAGTAAGTTGCTTCAACAACACTTACAACTAAAGCTTTGGAGTTTTAAAAGGAGGATTTATTAGTTTCTTGAAATATCTTGGTAGCAGACAACACCACTGTAGCTTTGTGTGTGTTGGAAGCGTTTGTAAATAGTAAGGTTAGGGCTTTCTTTGGGATGAACACTGGCACTGGTTTGTGTCCCCTGGCCTGGACGCTCCCTGGAAAAGGGAGTTGCTGCTTTGTCCTCTTCAATCAGATTCTTGAGGCTCAGGTTTTTTTGCACTTGTCTTAACACAGCCTACATTTAAAAGTGAGTGGCTAGCGATGTTGACATTTCCTTGTTACTAATTGGATTTTCAGGTTTTGCTTAGACTATTCAGAATATCATTTTTTCTCCTGTATCTTACCTTTGCTCGTGGAAGCAACCGCTTTGGCATTTGAGAGAGAACCTTCTGTCTTAAAATTAGTCTTTGAGAGTTTAAGAAAATAGATTTATCATGTGCTGCTTTGAAGTATTAGAAGGATTTGAGAGGCAGTTACCCAACTGACATTTAAAACCCTTGAGAACACCTTCTAGCCAAACCTTTTGCAAAAAAGTAAATGCAGCTAAGGCTTAGTTACTAAAGTCATTTTAGCTGGCAGTTCAGTGCATGTAATCGTCTTGGAACATCCTGAAACTTGTTCTTTTGTTCAGCTCTTGTATCAAGGCTTTTGGGTTATGTCCGTGAACTTGTCACTTCTTGAAATCAGAAATGTTTCTTGTGTTACTGAAGCACTGTGATTTTGAACATTGCATTCATTGTGTAGCCCATATAAAGGAACACTTCTTGTACAGGCAATGTATGTATTACACTTTCTAGATGGCTGTGATTCAGAGCTAAAGTTGTCTTTCTAGTTTGACGTCTCTAAATGATACGGATTACTTGTCCTTGCTGCATTTTTGGCAAGGTGGTCCTGTTGGAAATGCCATGCCCCTGGCTGGCACCGTGACCGACAGTGGTCATGATGCCCTACCGAGCAACCCAAGGGGAACACCCAGGGTTAGAGCTGCCTCAGCCCTGCAGGCAGCCTCTGCCAGGTTTTGCTGAGGCTCCTACTTTTGTGCTACTGCCTGTGCTGTTCTGATGCAGGTACTTACAGGGCTTCATAAAGCTTGGCTTTAGGTTGTTTTTTAAACTTTCATAGAATCACAGCATCATTTTAGTTGAAAAAGACCTTTAAGATAATAGAGCCCAACCGTTACCCAAGCGCTGCTACAGCCACCACTAAACCATGTCCCTCAGCATCATAGCTACATGGCTTTTGAATACCTCCAGGGATGGTAACTCCACCTGGGCAGCTTGTGCCAGGGCTTGACAATCCTTTCAGTGAAGAAACTCTTCCTAATACCCAATTTAAAGCTCCCCTGGTGAAACTTGAGACCATTTCGTCTTGGGCTGTCTCTTGTAGCATGTGAGAAGGGACCAACACCCACCTCCACAAACAGTTTTTCCAAGTTGAGACACATCTTGTTGGGGAAGAACCCATGCAGACCAACTCCTTTATTGTAGTAAACCAGAAGGTGCTGTATTTTATTAATGCTGTGGCAAATGGATGGGCCTAAACTTGTCTGCTTTGGATGGTGGATGTTCACTTGTCTTTTACATATTGTGAAAGAATGAGCTTTTGACACCTCTGAAAAGGGAGGAGGAAGAAAGAGGCAAATTCAGTTTTACAGTATACACAATTTTAATAACAAAATTTTTCTGTACACTGCACTTTGTTTTACTCCATTGCTTATGCCCCCTCCTGCCAGAAGCTGGCTCTTGAAACACAACTTCAATACAGTGCATCTAGGGCTCTTTTGAATCTCTGGTTGCTAAGCTGGTAGAATAGTTCACTTACTGCTGTTTTCATTAGTAAAATTAAGAGGAAAAAAAAAGAAAGAGGTGGGTTTTGTGTGGATTTTTTACCAAGGAATAGTTGAAGGACAGCAAGTGTAGCTTTGCAGCACTTCACTGAACCCAGGTTTACGAGCTGCAGGGTGTTTGGCCCTTAGCACAAGATTTGCACTGTGTGAGGGGCTTGATCATACCCACCAAAGCTACAGTTACCTTTCCCTAGATACCTCTCAGGGGGTTTGATAGAAGATGTGAAAGGCAGAATTTGCAGCTGACTCTGAAAGGACGTGTGAGCATCCTGCCAGCGTGACGGCTGAAAAAGCAAAGCCTGGCACCAGTTCTAGCGTGTGGGACTTTTCGCAAGGGAGAGAGGCGTGGGGAGGGAGGAGCTGCTGCTGGGCAACTGCCTTTGAGTTTTGTTCTTTCCTTGCCTGTTCCTTTTTGGAGGGGAAGGAGTAATACTGTATCCCTCTCTGAACTTTTAATTTTTTTGTAAAACTTCATTAAAAAAAGAAAGCAATTCAGCTTCTGGGTAGATGTTAGGTCTGAACAGATGGCTTTTGATAGCTACACAGATCACCAAATTAAATCAGCTTTATTTTCATTAAAGTAGCACAGAAATTAACTTAGACACATTAAAAATAAGTGTATAGTGCAGATTCCTAGTTTAAAGCCACTGGATATTTCTGATTTTTACATGTTGGCAGTAGGCCACTGTCTAAGAGGGGCAATGGAACAGAAGCTCCAGAGGCTTGGATTTGTGGGCAGACTAGGCTTAACGCTGAGAAATCACATCATTTCTGCTTGGGGGAAAAGCAAACAAAACCAAACATTGGTGCAGTGGCATTAATTCTGATTCTGTGTGATAAGAAAGGGGAGCTCTGTGCGAAGGAACACTTCAGCTGGACACTAAATGCTAACCCATTTGACTCTATCCAGTAGTTTTCAGTCTTGTGCATTTAAAGGGTGATCTAATGCAGAGCGACTAACGAGAGGGGGACTGAAAGCATTAATTCAGACCCCTGAGGATTCAAACTGAACTTGCACTGCTAGGTGTGCATTTCACTGAGGTGAGAGTGGGGAAGAAGAGAAGCTGTCTGTGAAGCTGAACGAGGTCTTTGGATGAGACAAGGATCTCGAGCAGTAGAGGAAATTTTCATTTCTCAAAGGCCCCGAACACTTGTACAAGGCTGTACAAGCCTAGTGGTGCTGAAGCACCTGTAACACCATTTAGTGTCTGTAGAAGCTGAGGTTGTGCAACAGAGATGACATTTGAGGAGAGCAAGTTAGCAACCTCTTGTCATCAGTCAGTGCTCATACTGAAATACGATTAATTTAAACGAAATGATTCTTGTTCCAGAAACAAAACCAATCAGAGAGTGCTAACACCATTATTACACTACTCTCCTTGCCTGGAAGAGTTTCAAGCAACTGAGAATGGAAGACAGGAACTATTGTTTTAAAAAAACAAATAAACCAAAATGTAATAGCCTGTGGTTGTGTCCTTGTGTGGAGTGATGGCTGTGCCTGCCGTTCGCTGTCCCTCCGAAGGGAATTCAAGTTGACTTCACTGCTAGTGTTTGACATTCTGAGTTTTATGATGCCTGTTACCCTAACTGTAATGTTTGTGGAATTGCTTTGCTTATGCCTGGAACCTGGCAACAAATGGGTTTGGAAATGGCAGACGTAAAGCACGGCATTTGGGAGATTGACTGCGTATTAACGTGTAGTACAGAACGTCAAAGTGAAATTGAATGGTGCCGTGCTAGTCTGTGTCTGCCAGCCTCCTGCTTTGCTGTCTGCAAGTCAAAGCAGCACTACAGGACCAGTGGAAACTGGGGATGCTGGTGGGGGAGACGAGTTGGGTGGCTGGGTGTGTTTGCTTTGAGGGGAAAATGGTTTGAGTGGCTGGGATGGAGAAGAGGATTAAATCCAGCATTGCTGGAGCATCTGTCTTTAGTCTTCTTGGGCATAATTACAAGCTAATAAAGATGGAGGGAGATTCTGCACAGAGCTGGGGTGCTGGGAAAGCACCTCCTCAAGAGGAACCTCAGTGCTTCTGTCAAGCAGCCATGTGGAAGACTGACATGGTACCTTTTGAACTGCAACGATTTCTGCTGGGTATGGAGGAGAAAGGTGGAACTCTTGCTCACAAATGCAGCTGAGGGTATCAGAGTTCAGTACTGATGTCTGATGATAGTGTAGCTGAATTATTTGTCTGCCACTATAATTAATGAGTTGAGCTATAACTCTCTCCCTGCTGTTACCCTGCAGCTGTACTTTAAAATTATCCCCAAAGTGTCTGCTTTCCAGTTTCACCCCCTCCTTGCCCCTCCATTGCAGACCATGGTGTCAGTTAATGCAAGGTAAGAGAGGAGCAGGGGCATGGCACTGCTGGGGTGATGATGCACGATTGCCTGTCCAGAGCAGAAGACTTAATGTAAGGGAAGAGCTTTGAGCACTTGAGATAAGGAATGAAGCAAGTCTTTCTACGTGTGGCTAAATGCCCTTGGATACATTTTTTTGTATTTATCAGCTTAGGTTTTACCTTCCAGCTCACATGGGATTTAATCAAACAAAATATGTTCTCTTTGTCCACCTGCCCCCACAGGGTTTATTGCATTCAGTTAAAAGCAGTAATTGATTTCCTAGAATAGGTGTAAATTGGCTCACTGTGATATAAACAGTTACGAGGGTTCAGAGGTATCTCTATGCAAAACCCATTAAGCTTCACTGGATCTCATCCATTAATCTACAGAGTTGCAGGAAGTAACCAAAATATTTGTTTTATAATAGGAGCACTGGATGTATAAGTAAAACGAAGCAAATTAATATCTTCAAAATGAGTAATTGGAAAAACCTTTATGTAAAATCTTAACAGAAGTCACACTTGCTATAATTGCCTTGGACGAATTCATTTCACAATAAAACATCAAACTGCTGTATAACTGCACTCTAAATACCTCACTAAGTGGTAACACAGATATAAAAGCAGAGTGAAATAGCAAACAGCTTTTTATGCAGTGATTTTCTCTTTTTTTTTTTTTCTCTCTGTAAAAAGTTTGCAGAGTAGTTTAGTACAACACAATGAGCATACTGCAAGTACTGATTTGTCCAAGGTATGTCAACACAGTGAGGAATTTCCTTTCTTGATCGCTGTGTGCTGGTAATTGTTTAACACCGCAGCATTGGACACAACACATTTGTTTTTAGTTGTACATACATGTGTATATATATATATATTAAAAAAAACTTCCATCCCTCTGGTCCTTTTAGCTTTGGTTAGAATGTTTACAATATTTGAGCAGTTGACTTAAAAATAATATCATCCTTTGCAGACCCCCCCCCCCCTACCCCCCCACCCCCGTGGCATCCGAGTACCACCATCGCTGCATAGATCTGCAAATATTTACATAGACTTTCCTAATACAGTATAAATAGCAATATGGTACTTCTGGCTAGAGAACTCAAATTACTCCATAGGAATGAGGTGCATGTGTGTGTATATATTTATATATGGGTTTTTTTAAACAACATACTGGTTTAGATTCCGTCCCATGTCAAGTAAGAAACAAAACATTTTTCAGTGAACTATTCTATAAACTAATTTTCCTAACTTATCAGAAGATACTTTTCATTTTTAACTGGTAATTACCTTGAATTTTGGAAGAGGAGGACAAGTGAGAGCTTATATTACAGGGGCTAATTCTGTCTCCAGAGAAACCGGTGGAGTTAGTGCATGAAAATAGCTTCCAGGAGAGAGGAAGCCTCAGCTGGGGGGGCAGCGGGGGGACAAAGAGAGGCTTCTTCCTTCCTTCCCTTTTCTCCTTAACCTCACGGTTGATACTTGCTTTTAATTAAGAAAAACTTGCATTAAGGGTATTTACACATGAAAAGATGATGAAATGCCATTTGTTCCTAGTCCTAAGTAATTAGCCCGAATTCATGAAAAGCATCCTCAAGTCAAACCAGAGAGCCGATAGGAATTGAATGCACTTAATATTTAGAATCGATCCCCTCCTCCTGCGCCTTCCTAAATGAGCTGTGCAGCCCACTTTGTGAGTGCCTGGAGAATCGTCCTGCTAATCAGTGAACTGCTCCTTGTATCTGTTAGAAAGCTTCAGCAAGGTCCGTGTAAGGAAGCCAAACAGTGGCTGTGCCCGTGGGAAAACTCTTATTTCAAATAAATTCACCAGTCCCCAGTGCTCTTAAATCCCCACCTGGACCTTTGTTGCCCTTTCTCTTTCTCTTTGCTTCCCCTCCCCTTTTTTTTTTACTGGAGTTAAATTATCAGAGGAGGAAAATCTTCCTCTAGGGCTGCCTTTAGAGTGATCGGAGCCAGCTGGAGCGTTTGGGATCCTACAGCTGCAGTGGAACAAGCGGAGCGTATGTGTTCACCCCCCCTCAGGTCTCAGTACACATCTCCAGCATCCTTCCCCTCAGACCCTTGTCATTGGAAAAAGTAGAATGTGGAGACTCGGGTATAAACGTTTACACACAGTCATATAATTACATAACATGAAACATTTTACATAGTTTGAAGTGAGCATCGTTGTAGACTTTTAAACATCAGGAGTGCAAGTTTAATGTAATCATTGCTTCTTCAACACTCAGGATATTATGGATTCATTTTAAAAAAAAAAGCCAACAGAACCAACTTAAAAATACGGCACCACTCCATAAACAATGTTTCCATTAAGTAGCTCGGAAAATTAGGCTGTATGTCAACATTTGTAAAAATTAGAATCTGATGTAGGTCCCCTACAATTTTAAAATAGGTTACTTATCTGATTTAATCTTTGATGGCATGTGGGTATTATACTTCACATTCTTTGTAGGGCAGCTGCTGGCACTTGCACTGTCCGTAGCCATTAATGATGATGAAGGGTCCTTCGTGGGTGGGTTCGTACTCGTTATAGGGTCCTTGGTCTGACATATTTGCCATATGCAGCCGCGTTTGGGATCGGAGCTGCCTGTGGTTTTGAATCATTGAGCACTGCCTAATTCTTCTTAGTGTGGGAGGGCAGCACTTCCTGGAGATGAACACTATAAAAATGATAAAAAAGAAAGAAAACAATAAAGCCATTGTTCCTGTAATTACCCTCTGAGTGAAGATGGCATTGTTTGGCTCTGGGAAATGTTCTTCGGTGGTAACGACCATGCCTGCCGTGGTTGGAATCTCTTTGTCTCCCATATGGAAATGAGAAGAGCTTATTCTTTTCGTGTACTCAGTAGTGGGAGCTGGGTATGTCGTAGCCACGGGTGTAACAACAGTTGATAAATTCCAGCAAAGCTGAAAACCATACACTGCATCCAGAATATCCTCTCCCTGGGTGTGGTCGGGGCTGTGGCAGAGGATGGAGTGCTCCCACCGACCTTGGAAGCCACTCAGCCATGTGGCCAAGGAGCAGATCTTTGAGCTGCATTCCCACAGATTGCCGGAGAGGCCCACGGTGGTGAGGGACGTCAGCGAACTTAGGATCTTGGAATCCAGAGTGGTGAGCTTGTTGTTATCCATTAGGAGGGTTTTAAGGTTAGGCATAGTTTCAAAGACGGTTAGGTCGATGGCTTTGATTTCGTTTCCAGTCAAATCGAGCTTTTCTAAGGTGCCCCAGCTCCACTCCATCCCACAGGTCAAGTTGCTAATTTTGTTCCACTGCAAGAAGAGCGTGCGCAGGCTGCTCAGCCGGAGGAAGTGAGCAAAATTAATCTTTGTCAGCTGGTTGTGCTCTAGGTGAAGCTCCCTCAGCTTGATTAATCCCGCAAATCCGTTGCGAGCCAAACTTCGCAAGCGGTTTGTGCTCAAATCCAGGAACTCCAGGCTACGACAGTCCCAGAACAGGCGGACCGGGATGGTCCGCAGGGAGTTGGATCGCAAGTGCAAGGTCTGTAGCTTGCGAAGGCCGTAGAAGAGCTCGGGGTGCAGAGAGGATAACTGATTAAAAGAGAGGTCCAAATTCTGCAGGTTAAGCAGCTGGCTAAAAGTTGTGTTTGGCAAATGAAAGATTTTGTTGGAACTTAAGACTAATTCCTTAAGTTTATACAGTCCTTGAAAAGAATCTTCTCTGACTGTTGCAATTTGATTATGATCTAAGTGAAGCCAAGTAAGTTGACTGAAGCTTGCAAATTGATCCCTTTCAAGTTCAGAAATATAATTGTGCCTCAGTGACAAACCTAGCGAGCCCTTTTCAGTGGTGTTTGGCACTGAGTGAAACCCCTGAGAGTCACAGTAAAAGAGCAGCTTCTCACAGCGACATTTTGGTGGACAAGCCATGCCCAAGGCAGGCAGCATTTTTAAAACCATACTCATTGCATATAGTGCTGCCAGCATACGAGCCCCTAATGGCCACTTGAAATGTAAGCCTGCAGAATATAATTTAGGAAAACAACAAGATAGGATAGCCTGATCAGTACACTTTGAACATCACGGTGGAAGATTTCACTGCAGATAACATTGCCATGCATTTCCGACAAGCTAATTCTAAATGCGAGAAACAACTTACTACAAAGCACAGGTTACTCAGATATTACACTTAGGAGGAGTCTTTATCTCTATTACGGAGGATTACAGTGTCACGATTGGAAAACATTATCTATTTGGTGGGGTTTTTTCATAAGGTTCAGTGCAGAGAAATTAGCATCTAGCTGCTGCTTTAAAGCAAAGCCGGTCGTTCATTATAAAGGTAGATAGAAACGCAGGAACTTACCCATTCTTTTGAGTACATTGGAGGGTGCATTCAGTCGTAGTTTTAGACTCAACGCGGTGAGTCTGTAAAAGGCTCTAACGTAAGGTAGCCTTTGAATAATTTACTGGGCTCACTGTCCTCTGATACTAGTGCAAAACTGAATCCACGGTGCTCTCTGGGAATATTCCTTGGGAAATCACCGGCTTGCTCTCTTCTGGCAGGTTTGCAGTTTTAAAACCAAGGCTTAATGCAAGTTTGCGTCCTCTGTGGCTGCTCAGCTGTTTAATTGAAGCTCACGTTTTCTTCTTCCGCAGCTGTGGCTTCCCTTAGTCCTAACTTGTTGATGGCAGATGGGTGGCTTATTGCTGAGAGAAGCTCCTGGAGTAGCATGAGTGCATTTACTGAAAAGCTTTTCAGGGAAGCGGTACAAGAATGGATTTGCTTATGCGCTGCGACCACACAGGGCTGTATATAGGCTGACGTCACCTGGTGACGTTCCTTTTGTTTGGGTTTTCCAGAAGCTTTGCTGTTTTAAAGCATTGTGGTGCATACTGTGATCGTGTTAAAGACCACTGATAGAGGTGGGGGAGTGGGCGAACAGCGGTAGGAGAGCCCTCCGTCCCTGCGATAGAAGGAGTAGGACAGACTCGCACCACCCCGCTGCCCCCCTCCTACATCTGCGCTGGCTGTATTCAGCTGGCGTTAAAAGCAGCGCAGAGCTGCGGTTGGAAGTGCCTCAGTGCTGGCTGCTGCCAGTTCTCCGTTAAATATCGCTGCATGAAAGGAACTTTTAGATGCAAAATGTGCCCAGTTTGAATAGAGGATGCTGGTTAGCGCCAGCTTTTCACGGAGGTGAGAGGGATTTGGCAGCTCAGAGCTCCGCGCAACAACTGTGTGCGACTGTGGTCCCTGCAAAAGTGGTGAAGGGAGAGAGCAGTCATTTAGATGAAGATGGTGTGTCAGAAAGTACAGCACACAGCCCGGGAGCAAAGGACAGGAGTGAACATTTCAAGCAATGAGAAATTTCTGGAAGAAGCAAAGCTTGCGGTAGGGCACAGGAAAAATTTAATTGGAATCCAACTTGACAGCATGCAGTTATGAAACTAGAAAATCTATTTTTTTCTCCCCAAATGGTGCCTTTTGTACTTGCTTTTTCCTGAGGACTGAAGTGCAGGAGAAGAAATTGTGAGGCTGGCATTTACCGTCGGGGCTCGGAGCGGTTCGAGGGCTCCTTTGTGGTCACCGATCGCATTCTGGTGTTACGTGGTCCCCTGAAAAGCGGGGACGTGACTTCCGTCAGCATCTCCCCGTGGGTTAAGGCCGTAACGGTTATCCATTGCAGCTCTGCTGTGTGTTTAGGGTTGCAGACATTTGCATTTACAGAAACAGTGACCCTGCAAAGCTGTCCATGCTCTTACAGCTGAGCCGGACGCTGTCTGGAGCGCACACGTACAGTGTGGAGGAGGCAAATGTGCTGTCATGGCTGCTGCTTTAAAAGTTCATTGCCCTTCTATCCAGAACAAACTCCTCTGGGACAGCTGGTTCATGAAGGTAAATGAACAGACCATTTTTTTTAGGATTTTTACAGGAAAGCTTTCAGAGCAGAGCTGGATGGGGGTGAGGTCAGAGGGGTGTTAGCTTCCCGCTCCAAGCAACTTGGATTAGCTGCTTTTGTTTTCACCTTGAGACATAAAGCAATCATGTAGTAGAAAACACTTGCAAACGTTCGCTCTGTGGCAGTGAGGTATCACGACCTCAAGATATAGGATGAGCTGAGAATGATAAACTTCATGTGCTGATGGAGGAAGGTGATGAATTGTGTCAAAAGAAGGTTTGAAAATCAAATGGCCATTTACCTTTGTGTAGTGCTTTAACCCCAACCAGCAACTGAGCACCACACTCGCTCACCTCCGTGGGATGGGAAGGAGAATTGAGAGACAAGGAAAACTTGTTGGGTTGGGGTAGAACAGTTTCATAACTAAAATGAAATAAGATACAGTAACAAAAGTAAAATATGTGATAGTAATAGTGAGAAGTAGTATGACCAAAAGATAAATACAACTCAAGGAGAAAACCAAACAAACCACCCCAGGTTGACCTGCTTCTGCAGGGGGGTTGGACTAGATGATCTCTAAAGGTCCCTTCCAACCCTACCATTCTATGATTCTATGAAGTGATGCACAGTGGCGCTGCTCAGCACCTGCTGACTGATGCTTCTATCCCAACTGAAAGCAGGACACTCTGTTATTAAGCTTTTTACAACTTTCTTAGAGGAACTTATTTAAGCCTTGTTGTTTTCTGCCTGCTCCTCCCTTGGCTATCTCACAACACTGAATGTGATGTTTCCTTTCTGTGGTGGGCTGTTCCGTCCAGAGCACACTGAGGGGAATAGCAAAGCCGAAAGGAAAGGGATGGAGAAGGTGAAGGTTGAAGTCTTTAAAAACAAATAAATAAAAAGAAAACCTCAAACCCACCTAAAATCCAAACAAACACACCTCCAACTCATTAGGAAAGTAACTGTCTTTAATGATAAAGCTAAACATTTCTCAGATTGCTCTGCCATAGTAAACATTTTCACATTCCTCAAGGGTGAAAGAAATACATGCCAAGGAATTCCATAAACTCATGTAAAGAGTTTCTTCACATTTAATGTTCGCTGTGTGAAAAGTGGAGAAGCTGAGATCCAGCCTTAGCTGTCATCTGCCAGCTGTCTGCTGGAACTGCTGTACCAAAGTACCTGTGCTTGTGTCTCCCAGAGCAACTCATCTGGTGCAAAATCCTGAACTGAGTGTGTCGATTTGAATTTTAATAACATTAAAATACGATAACATAATGTTTAGAAACAACGGTCCAAAGGGTGTCATTGATACAACAACAATGGCTGTGTTAGTCCAATGTTACTCCTCTCCTCTACTATCTCCTTCCACTAGGAAAGAGGCTGAAACTGGGTGTCTCTTGGAATCTCTTCACAATCTTTGGGTGTACTAGGAGGCTGGAATTGGATATGTTCTGGAAACATTTTGGGTTTTTTGCATCAGTATCTGTTGGTAGGTTCCTCCCACATTAAGATTGTGTAATTTGGCACGGAGTTAAGAGTTAATGTTCAAGCACAGTAAGTCGCTTCCTTTCTAAAGCTCTCCATTCTTTGGCCCCTGACCAAACAAGGGCTATTTAGCACCTTGCCAGCGAGTTTCCTGTTTGGGAAACTGTTAACGAGAACTTTATAGGTGCTTTTCTTAGCGAAACATGTTTTTATCTGCACTTGTCGAGAAATAACAGACATTACTGAAAGCGTGCATCTAATTCTCTTAAGTCTGGACCTTCATGGTGATGCTCCCATTCTCCCCTGGGCACTGCCTAGGGTGTCGAGGTATATAATAGGCTGGGAATAAAGCCCAGCTGCCTGCAGGACTGACTTGCGTTTCTGCTGAGACTAAGAACTCGCTTGTATGCGGAGTAAAACCACGTGTGAGTCTGGGGACTTCTGCCAGAACAGGCGCTTCGAGGTAACAGCCCCAGTTGCCACGTGCAACACAGAGAGAGAAAGTGGCAGGTCTGCCTCAGGAATAAGCTTGCTAGGACCAAATAACCCTTTCCAGGGCTTCTCCCTTACCCCACTCCTCCAGCAGCAGCAGAACTGGTTTTCCTGCTAAACTGCAGGCCTTAGAAAAGTAGACTCACACCCTGAGGCTAGTGTTGTCATTTAGTTAGGCTGACATCTTGTGGAAGCCTTCCTAGTGTATTAGAACAACAAATAAGCTAATTTTACTTGATGTAGATGTGGGCTGCGTGACTTTCTTGTGCTGGGAGCTTGGAGATGCAGGCGAGGCTGGCGCAACGGGTACTCACAGCCACGTGTGTGGCACTGTGCAAGCAGACAGCTCACCCTTCTGCCTAGAGACGTGACTCCCTTAATTTTTGCTGGATTCAGGGATCATAGGGGTGTTTGCTGCTTTTTTGCTCAAAGATAGCCTTTGTGCTGAGTCAGCAGGGCTGTGAGGCAAAGGAGATGAGCACAGTGTGGCTGTAGTGTTACTGTGCACATACTGTCAACTCAAATGCACTACCATGGAGCTGGGTTACCAGTGAGCCCTGAGAAATGGATGCATGAGACAAAGTGTTGTCCAAGGTTGTGCTTCATCAACAAGATGTGTCCAGCTCTTTAGGCTAGCTCAGAGGTCATTTGGGCAAGGGCAGTGGGAGGGATGGGACCACAGGTTGGGTGTCATTGTCTCCCCGGAAGCAAAGGACGCATGTGCTGCAGTGTAACATTGTCACCTCCTTGTCTGGCAACTCTCTGCACCTTGGCACTGGTTGCACATTTGAATTCCTCATTGTACCAGGGTGAATGCAGGAGCCAGCCTTCCCATCTCTGTGGGCACTGAAGGGAGTGTGGGGCCACTGTGGCTGCAGTCTGGCAGTTGGCAGGGATGTCAGGCTGGGAGCGGCATGGCAAGGCAAGCTGCACAGGAAGGGGAGTGCGGGCATCTGTGCTTTGATTCAAGTTCTTGCTGAACCCTGTGCTTTGGTGAGCTGTGGGAGACTCCTTCCTGCAGCAAACCAGTGTGCAGTTCTGCTTCCTCAGCCATCAGATCTCAGCTGAAATCCCTGTATATGAAATTCATGCTTTGCCACTTACCCTCCCTGGTCTCGGATCAGTGCTCTTAAATCTGGAATTTGTTTGCAGCCCTTGTATCATAGTAATAGGGGGGTATGGATGGTTATCCTTAGCAGACATGTAATTAGGTTAGACGTCAAGGCAGAAATTAAGCATGTGACAAACTGAATCTGAGCACTAAATCTCCCACCTCCCCACAAAGCCCTGCTCAGCAGTGGCACGCTGATATACAACTTCCTTTGCCACTGCCTGCCAGAGGAAGGTGTGCCAAGCACTCATTGCTCACTAATTAAATAACCATCGTTAGCCGCGATGCTGCCTGTTGTACAAACAGCTCGGAAGACAATCCACAGATTACCTGAAGCAGAAACTTCTGTGTGAGCTGTCTTTCTTAGGTAATTGCATACTGAGTGGCAGGTAGGGCAGTGGTGGCTCTGACTCACACAGCGGTGGCACAGCTGGCTCACATCTGGGTGCTGCTTTGAGGAGGAGGAATGCCAGGATCTGCAGGAGTGGGTGTACTGCGAGGACTGGTGCTGGACAGGAGGCACTGTTTCTCTCAATAGTTCTGTGGTCTAAGCTTAACCTAAACTGATGGTGACCCATTGAGATTAACAATGGAAGTTTCTGATATTTAGCTGTAACTACCTGGCTTTGTGAGTAACTGACTGTAACATGCACACTGTTAATCCTGATGGCTTTAAGACAACATTCATGCACCACCACTACCACTCTCTGCCACCTTTATGAATCAATTATATTTAACATCAGTAGCTCTGGGAAAAACTTGATTCAGGGTTTTTTTGTTTGTTTTAATTCTGCTGGCAGGCCTACAAAGGGAATGCTTTGTGACAGAGATGGTGATTCCCATTCCCTCCCTGTATACAAATCCCCTTTCTTTGCTTTGAGCTATTAAAACCAGCTCTAGTGAGGATAGCTGTGTGAGCTGGAACAGCAGGGATGTGACAGTGACTGCTTGTATTGCTTCCCAAGCCGGATAGCAATGGTGGTGGAAGAGCAGAGACTATGAGAGGTGGGGGAAATGAGCAATTCTTAGCACCAATTCTAGCCTCTTGGATAAAGATCTGATTTAATTTAAAGCAAATTTGCACTGTGGCTAAATTTATTAGCCACAATGCTGGACAGAGCTGTGGTATCATACTGCAAAATGACTGACATGGTCAGCATGACCCTGTTAAATCTACTGCATCTATTAGCTACTTACTGACCATAGAGCTTGTGATTCCTTCAGCAGAGTTCTGTGCTGAATATCTGAAAATCCTATTAGTAATCTGAATATTCAGGCTTTGTTATTGTGAGTCCTCCTAATCCTATGGATAAGAGAAGCTGATAGCTGGGATGTGTTGTGCTGCTGGGTCATTAGCTGGCTTCTCAGTGAAAGTTTAGACTACAAATAAAGATGAGGTTTTTTTAATAGTAAGGATAATTGGTTACTGGAACAAATTACCCAGAGGTGGTAAACTGTCACTTGGAGCATTTAAAACACAATTTATTCCTTGAGAGAGAGAGAGAGAGACAGGACTTGTTGAGCTGCAGAGTGGAACCAATGGGTAAAATTCATGGCGTGTGTGGGAGCCTCGACAAAGTGACTGTTGTGGTCAAGGAGGATATTCAGTGGTTTTATGTGCCCTGGAGGGTTTGTGCAGCCACAGGCTCTACAGCTGCTCGTGTGCTCACACTAGCTGCATCCACTTGGATCTAACAGGGTGTAATTGGTCCCACGGTGGTTTATGTTTCGTTTTATGCAAAAAGAGGTCGAGAGGCTTCAGCTGAGCAGAACTTGACACCCTCGTCTCCAGGACAGGACCTTGCTTAGAATTGGCCGTGATGATTTAAGATGTTAAGGACAATGAGGTCTCAGTAGCCACAGAGGTACAGGTTTGTCCTGCTCTGCCTTGCTGCCCCAGCCCTGAGGAAGGAGGTGGGTTAGTTGCTATGTGCACTACCCTGTTAAATCACTGCAGCTAAATCAGCAGGGTGTTTTATGGGGCAGCCTTCCCAAGGAAATTCTCTTAATGCTTTTGACGAGCTTCTGTACTAACATTTCTGAATGCCAACAAGGTGGAAATAAACTGGAGCTGCCTTGCTAAAATCTAATGGCTTTAGATTGTACAGCTTTTTCTATGCTAATGTGTGGCATAGCTTCATAGGAATGGATCAACGAGGTGAAACTGGTGCTGCTTAGGCCCTCGTGTATGCGTTGCTGCTTTTCGGGGCATTTTACACAGGACTGCCTGTGGTCTGGTCTCATGAACAGAATGTCCATTAGTGGAAGCCATCTCTTGGTTTTCCTCTGATCTGAGGGGCATCTGGGCCTCATGCACCGAGACTGTGCTGGGCTGTGCAGCCAGGGACAGCAAAGTGGAAGCGATGGGTGGACTCGCTTCAACAGCGTGGCTGCCGCTTCGCCTTAAAATGGTAATGTAGAGGCACCCAGGGAGAGGTAAAATGGCACTTCTTGGAACAGCTGAATGTTTGGCTTGCTACAAAATAGATGAGTATGTATCTTACATCCAAAGAGATTCCTGGAAAAAAACACCCCAGGTGTACAGGGGTGTGCCGTGGGCTCAGTAGAATGACCACGTTGCAATGGGGAAACTGATGTGAGGGCATCAGAAGGAGCAAGCAGCTGCAACTGCAGGCTTCTATCTCAGAGCAGGCTTTTGGGTTGTGCAGTGCCAGTCAGCAGGTTTTAGGTTTTTAGGTGCATTGCCTACTGCCCAACTCAGAGTACAGGCACTGCCACCCCAGCACCCACAGCTGCAGCTTGGGACCATGGTCACATTCAGTGCAAGCTGCACTTTCTAGCCCCACTGTATTTTGCTTTCCATATCCACCAAGCATGGGAACAGCAAAATCTTCAAGAAATAAGTAGCATTAATCTTCACTTTATTTAGAGCCTTCGGCTTTGATTTTTGAATGTGAACAACAGGCCAACGCTGGGTCTACTGAAGGCTGAGGGGTGGTGACAATGAGCTTCTGGCTTTCATTTCAGTCACTTTTCAGTTACCTTTTGTGATGAGAACAGAATTACTTGATCAGGGAGGTGACAACTCAAGAATTCATTAAACTATAATGACATTACAACATCCTAATTTCCCTCCCCCCCGATTTTGTTTAATCTTTATTCCTGCTGTAGAGTGGACTCCCGTGTTTTAGATTCAAGGCTGCTCATCCAGGTATTTCAGACCAGCCTGTCACCTGGAGAATTGATAACTGGCATACCCTCGCTTTAGTGCTGCTAAATGGTTTTTCTTCTCAACAGGATAATTATATTGATCGTGGCTTAGAACTTCAGAAATTGGATTGTGGTTGCATAAAGTGTTTCAAAACTCCAGTATAAGCTATATTATACACAGAAAACTCTGGCCAAAGCAAACCACCACCATTGCTTTATAGAATGCTCCCAATTTGATACAAATTTGGAATTTTTTGTCCCAGTGTCTACTTAAAATGAAGGAAGCTGCTGCAGCTGCTTTTTGGTCCTTTGCCCTCTCTAATAACAGGGCTAATGCAGAACGCACTGTGTCAGACCTTGGTGAAATCCAGCTCTCAGTGGGTGGGCATGGATACTGGATGTTGGATTTTCCCCAAAACAAATGTTTTGTAAGGATTTTACCTTTAAGATCATAGATTTTTGATTTCTGTGTCAGTTGGGTCAGAAGGTGTGTAAGGGAGCACTGTTGCCTCAATGCACAGCACTGTGGGCTGCATGCATGGTGTTCATACCCACAGGCTGAGGGCAGCTTGTGAGGTGTTTGCCTCCATCCATGCACTGGCCTCGGGCCATCTCCCCAGCTGAGGCTGTAGAAGGTTGAGGGCTGAAGCAGGGCCATCCTGGCCTCGGTGCAGTGGCAGCCAGGGGGTGGCTGACAACCAGCAGAAAGAGAAATCTGAGGTTGAATATGGTCTTCAGCTAATTAGGAGCAAGAAGATGTATAGTTTATGAAATCGGGTGATGTTGAAGAGAGCTGAAGAGTGTTAAAGGTAAAATCAGGTGATGTCAGATGTGCCTGTGCTGCCCACACCAGGAAGAGAGTGCTGTGTGGGGGAGGTGGGGACATTATTTCTGGTGTGCATAATTACTTTTAAAAATAAAAACAATCCTAAAGAAGTTGACAATGCACTTGGAATGAGTAATGCTGGGTTTCCTCTGAGACCCTGAATACCTGCTTACGTCTTTGCCTCTTGTTTTTCAGGCTGGGCGCAAAGAAAGAAGTGATGCGCTGAACTCTGCCATTGATAAAATGACCAAAAAGACCAGAGACTTGCGCAGACAGGTAATTAATACACACAGCTGATCTCTGCTGAGACAAAGGAGTGTGTTTCTTCTTGTCAGCCCTCTTGAGAATAAGGTCTCTGTTGAGTTGTTTCTAGTGAGCAGGAGGCTTGGCTGCTTGTATTTAGTGAATTAAAAGCTAGAAGCTTCCCGTGACTGGTTCACAGGGAGGCATGGGATGAAAATGTAATCCCCTGTTAACTGTGTAATAAAGATGTTGGATTCTTAATCATCCTTATGGCAAGACAGATTTAAAGAGAAAAAGCCTCAACTCCCATTGTAGGGATTTTGAAGATGATCAGGTATGTTTTATAATTCAGTTGATATTCGTCTCAGAGCCAGTTCTCTTTGTATTTATGTAACATCACTCTTCTGTCTGTTTGGTTTTTAAAGCAATATATTCCCTTTGTCAAGTAAATGTGAATATGGCTCAATTTTGTTGAAAAATATTTTTATTCTAGTAGAAAAATAGAAAAGTTAAATCAGCATGTTGTTTAATCAGCTGAGGGAAAGCAGCACATTTACTCAGACAAAACCAATATGAGCTGCTAAATCAATATTTGTGGCCAAACTGGTGACTTGCACTTATAGAACTAATCCATTTTTTAAAAGAGATTTCATTTAAATTGAAGCCTAAAGTGTATAGGCAAGACTTAGTGCAAGGGAGAGCCTTGGTCACACAAAGGAAAAGGGATCAACCACAGAAGCACTTGAAGCTTTATGTATTAATAGAGTGAAAGGAAAGCAGCAGTGGAACACTACTGAAAAATAACTGCCTTTCTTTTTATTTTAGCTCCGAAAAGCTGTTATGGACCATGTATCAGACTCTTTTCTGGAAACAAATGTTCCACTTTTAGTATTGATTGAAGCTGCCAAGAATGGGAACGAAAAGGAAGTTAAAGAATACGCCCAGGTTTTCCGTGAACATGCCAACAAATTGATTGAGGTAAGGTGGCACAAATTAAAATCAAATCATCACTAGTTAAATTAAAGTCAAGGCAAAGCACCATTTTCTGTTGGGTTGAAACAAATAGGAAAATCTGTAATAAATCTGCTTTTTACATTTGATTTTAGTGCATTTAAATTCAGTTTCATGTTTAAATGATTAAAAAATGTGAGCTTGTCAAAAAGCTGCAACTTAGCCCATGAGGTTTTAGCTATTATACAACGTGTGCATATTGTGTTGTTACCTTTACTGGATTTGTTCATTGGAGATGATGATAAGGAGTAAGAGAGAGCATGGCATGAGTGTTCTACTGGACAATTTGACCCTTGGCTTGAAGCCTGAAGTGTTTATGTTTTCAGTAAAATACCAGTGAATATAAACAGGACTCTGCGTGAAGACTTTCAGAATAAAAAGCTGCTTGTGTGTGTTTAAAGAGCAAACAGTAGACAAACAAACAGCTCTCACAACAAAACTGATCCCTGCTACCTTTTTCTGATAAAAACCCAAGGGCTCTTCAACTGGTGTTACTGAAGACTAAGGGTAATCCCTGGGATTTAAATGGGATCCACTTGTCTTAACTAAAAACCTGTTACAGGTCATTAGCCTGCTGTTAAAGGTGACAGTTTTCCAAGTGGTAGTATGTTTATAAAGAGCAACATAAGGTCATACCCTGGATTCATGGAGACAGCTCAGGAACCTTGTCCTCTTGCCATTGTTTTCACATGAGGGCTTTGTGCTTGTTGATGTTAAATGGCAAGGAACACACATCTGTAGGTACTGTTGAAGAAACATGCCGCTAGGAATAAACTTCAGAGACTCCTCCTGTGTACTTCAGTATGCTCTGAGGCATCAACCAGCCTGTGTGCTTGACCTCAGCAGCTGCCTGGGAACAGTCAGAGATTGGTTAATGTGGTTTTTTTGTGCTCTCTCAATGTCACTGTGCTTGATAATTGAGTCCATGTGTCTGCTAGGCTCATTGGGGAATACTTTCACACAACTTGACAGATTTAAATTACTGAAGAACAAAACTTATCAAACATCAGTAAAAGTAGTTTCTGACTCTTGCTCAATGTCTTTTTCTCACCTTTTTTTGAAAGCCCTGGGGGCTCTGAGCGTGGTGAGTGACTGCCTCTTCGTCTGGGGTGCCTCAAGCTAGTCCAGCTCTTCAGAGTTGCTGCCTGAGCAGTGAAAATCTTGTAATTCTTTGAAGGTCTTTGAAGGTATCATTTCCTCACTGTTGGCCTGCTACATTTCAGTGTAAAAGCCATCTTCCTATAGTTTCAGAGTTACTCTGAATTTTAAATGGCTAATGTTGTTCAACAAACAGTAGGCAGAAGACAGTGCCACTGTACCTTGCCTTGGCAGCAGGATACAGCCGCTCCACGTGCAGTGGTGGGAGTGCTTTGAAGCGGGTTTTGTCCAAATCCTTCCTTCTTTGTGTCACAAGCCTAATTTATCTAGAAGATCATTTTTAGGGCTTGTTTACAGGAGAAGTTGACTGGTGTAACGATAGCAGTGCCTATCTTGCAATAGTTCTGCCACCTCTTCAGTGGAAGTATGGTGTCTACATGCAGAAATTATCAGCATCATTGCAAAGAAGCAGTTGCACTGCTCTGCCTGCAAGCTTCTCTCCCACCCTCATTAGGTGAGCCCTTATTCCCTGCTCCTTCAGAAAACGTGTGCTGTCTGAAAAGCAACGAGTGACTGTCCTCACTAGCATGGAAGAGTGATTTTTACTGACCTTACCTTGTGTGCAAAATGCCAAGCTACAGATGAGTTTTACAGAAGCTCTATTCAGCCAAACAGTCTTGTCTTTAGACAGATTATTCCCCTGAAAGTATCCATTCAACAGTATTTCTGACTGGCATCAAAAGGTTCTGCTAAAATGATATGCTGCTGCAACAACTTTTTGAAGGCTGCTTATTGCTTTTGCTCTCTAAAATGTAACTATAGCTATAGAGTAGTGTGATCTAGATGGCTTATAAACCTCTTCCATAAGTGCAGATAGATTAATATACACACTTAGCTTTGACAGAGGGGAATAGTGCTTCTGCAGAGCCCAGGTCTCGAGGGGCCGGAGAGCCACTGTGGAGTCATAGGCAATGTCAAATTTACTGTGAAAGAAGATAGGTTGAGGTAAGTTTCTCTTACAACATCTCGCTGTGTTGCTGCCAAAATGGAGAAGGATGTTTGCAAGTTCCCACATGATTCTGCTCGTGGGCAGAAATCTCAACAGCAGGTTTCTGGAGAAATAATAAAAGATTGGATGAGAGCAGAATAGATGTTCCACTTGGTGAGATGAGAAGGGATTGCTTCCACCTGCTCTCAGTTGAAGATAAGTGTGCTGGGGAGCTTATAACTACCCTCAGAAATGCTGCTGAGTGACTCAGGACATCAAATGTGACAAAACAGCTGCAGCGCAGGATGGAGCTGTGTTGTGTATCACACTCTGATTGACAGGCTCCTGTGTTGTAGATGTAGAAGAGAACATGCCCTTTCTTTCAGTGCTGAGTAATGAGAAGAAAAGCACCTAAGAGACCTACTCTGCACTAGAGAACTTGGGAGGTCTCCATCAGAATTACTGCCAGATTTTACACCTTGGATTTGTCTGGGACTGTGGTTGCTAGATAAATTTGTTCCTTTTTTTTTGGATACTAAACTGTTGCAGCCATTGCCTGCATAGGAGCAATGGCAGTGCTGGTTCTGAGCATGGGGAGTTCTTGCTCCTGCAGTGCTGAGGTGTTTACAAGCCCTCCAAGTAGCCATAAAGAGATGCAAGCACGTAATTTGGGTAATTTTAGTTTGAAACATTCCCTTCTTGGCAAGAGGGATGTCTGCTTTATGGTTCCTAAAGTCCAGACAGACAAATTTGACCAAAAGATTTGCCTTCTGGGTCTGTGTCTTCTAGAGAAACCATACCAAAGCCCATCTAGTTTGTTTCTCACCTAGTTAAATGGTAACCCCCTTATCCTGCCTTCTGAAAACTGAGTAGCAGTGAAGTAGTAAAATGAATGTTATTCAGTTGAATCATACATTTCACAGATAGCTTTCAAAATGGCTCTGAGCTAACAGTCCATTAACTAGCTAGCACTCTGCCTGAATTTTGTTAAAGGAGTTTAATTCAGGAATTGAGAAGCTGATTTAAATTCAGCACACAGGAGTAACAGGCTGCATTTTGAGAACCAGTGTAAGAAAAAGTTAAATTCACTTGTGAACTCTGAAAATCTTCCTGATTTACAGATTGTGAAGCACACACTTGAGTTCCAATGTTTTTTAAGATGCTAGGGACAGCAGCCTTGGCTCTCCAACGTGTAACTTTGCTCTTGAGGAAAGGCAGTTTAGCATTGGTACCTTCAGATTTCAAGTTCCTCCCTAGAGGAAACTAGGCTGTCCTGCAGCTTGGTGCTAATGATATCACTTGGCACCACGCTGACTTTTTGTTCCTCCCAGTCTTTGAGGTGTGTTTGTGCAGGAGTTGCCTTTGTATTGCTCCCTATAGTCACTGCAGTGACACTCCTGGCTATTCTCTGAAAAAAAATTGTTAGGAGGAAGAAATGTTAGTGCTACACTATTGAATGCTTTAGAAGAATAAAAGTAAGATTGACAATTTGTCACTGATTTACATGGGGTAGTTTTAATGGAAACTTTTTTCAGGCCTAAAGAAATTATATAGGTAAAAGGCAGATAACAACAGAGTCCAACTTAAATTCTCACAGTAGCTATTTGCCTGCTGGATTGGAAAGCGAGTGTTTGGAATTCCTTAAAAGCAGCAAATAATCTTTATCTTGTTCAGGAACCTGGTTACCCCTGTGTCAAATGTTTTTCTCAACTTCAGTTTTATTTGCAAGTCTCCTCAGAGAAGCTGCTAAGACCAGGCAGGCAAAAGCTCTCAATGATGTTTCATAAGCATCATGGTTTTTTTCCAATTGCTTTAATTTATCTGAAAAGACTGCTCTGTGCCTTTTTTTAATGCACTGGGTTGTACTTTGCATATGGAGAGATGATTTTCTCATCTTCTGTGAAAACCCATGAACAGATGCAGACTGCAAATTTATTTGCTTGGAAAGAATCACATTTGGGCACTTTCAACTCCATAAGCTATCTGTAGCCTTTCACTCTGACATTCTCCCCTTCTGTTGCCCTAACTGTCTAGCCTGATGTCCTAGAGTAATTCTTCAAACCTCAGTCTAAAAATACTACTCTCCCGAAGCCTTGTGCACTTGCAACATTTGTCTTGCAATTTATCCTGATTTCCCCATAGTTGCAGCCTATATATTCTCAACAGAGTCTTAACAGCTGCAGGTTTCTTTTTTCTTCACATGTGAAAGGCTTTTAAAAGATCCAAAGTGGGTAAAACATAGCTTGGGTTTAAAATAATAGCTAGCTCTGGGGCTTCAGACCCAGCAAGGGTTTGGAAAAAACTGAAGCTTGCCTGTATACTTGGGTAGAGCTGGTTACCTTTGGGGTAAAGGTACTCACGTGGTGTTTGTGTATCTTACAGATCTATTACAAGTGAAGCATGGAATGGAAATATCCAACAGATCCAGAAATAAATCTGGTCTCACGGGACCGTGCTTTGTATCTGTTAGCTACCTGATTTCCAAAGCTTAAAGAACTAACATCTTTAGAGATGGAAGTGCATTGACTTTGCTCATCCTGTAAATATTTTTTCTTCATGCTTGCCGTCAGAGGTCCGTGTCAGAGCTGGAAGACAGAGGTGGTGTATCTGGGGTGAGAAGTGCAGACAGGCACCACGCTGCACACCCAGATCAAAGATTGACTTGGGATGTTTTTCTGAACTTTAGGTATATTAATCTCTCAAAACTTGGCATTTTCCAAGCTGGGGTCACACTGTCAGTCATTACTGTGCTCCCTGAGCACCTGCTTTTGCTGTTCTGTAAGGTAATTTATAGGGGAGGAAAACCAACCTGCAAATTCAAGTCTATCTTTTGCTTGCTTTTATTTTTAAGGTAATTGTGTATTACAGTGGAAATGCCCTTGTGCTATGGTCTGCAGAAGAGAGGCAGAGTTACACCAGCTTGAGACTAATTTCCTGTTTAAAGATGGAGAGGAAAATGTCTCTTCCAAAGAACAAGCACGTTTTCTGTGATTTGTCTGTAGATAACCTTGGCAGCGATTTAAAACAAATGTCTTCAGTAAATGACCAATATAACTCTAATGTGCCCTCCAAAGTCTGACACTCTTCAAAAAGCGATGCACTTTCCTTGGGAGTTTATTTTATTAGTCAACTAATTCATAAATAAATTAAATTCTACTCGTGGAACATGCTTCCCTTCCATTCCTAATCAGTAAAGAAGACAAACCTCAGCAGAAAAAAGGGTTCTTCCACTTCCCAGGCAAACTGGATATATAAATTTAATACATCATACATAAGTAAAGGGAAGTGACCTTAATAGGATACCTTTTGTTCTTGTGAGGGGTTTTTTTTGAGGCTAATCTTCTGATGCTACATCAAATTATGTATGAAAGGGTCTGTAAAATGCTGGGAGAGATGTAAAATCATGTTGGAAGAGGAATAAGAGACTTGAAGGTAATCTTCCTGTTCAGATTTCATTGTAAGTACACATGGGAGAATCAAGGTAATCTGTAATCTGACAGTGAAACTGATGGCAGAGATGAAGTGATTGAAGATGAATTTGAACTCTCCCATGCCTGGACAGTGATGGAGGTGTTTGGAAACATTTCTCTCTTTGAAAATCATCCTGATAAGCTGCTGCTCCCTGGAGCAGAGGCATTTCTGACGTACCTTTGCCGTAGGGGCAGTCGTTACGTTGGGTGATTGAGTGTATGGGGCTTGGTCTTTAAACTCTTGGGCAAAGGGACATGTGGAGGGCATGAAGGTTGTAGGTGAATGAGGTTAGGGTTTGGAAAACTATATTAATGTCCTTTTACCCCCTAGAAAGAGCTCTGTATTTACTCTGTCCCCTTTTCCTTATTTGAGGAGGAGGAAACCTGAGTGCAGTTGAGTACAGGTGCTGTTGATATAATATCATCAGAAGTAGATAAAAAGCAAGGGAATCCTGGTCTGTTTTATTTTCCAGATTCTTGAGTCTTAATTCCATTTTACAGCATTTTAAAGTAGCTTTTTGAGTAAAGCTTTTATAGATGTGGCATAAATGTTTTAATTCATGGTCTATAACTAAAAGCCTCAACGCACGTCTGGATTTTCATCATCTTGGTCATTAGCAATATTGGAATATTAGTCCTGTGGTGTCATCAAGGAGTTGCCTGAAGTCCGTGGAGAGCTCATTCCTCTTAATATTTTGTCTCCTTCTTCAAGAGCATAATGTACTTATAATTACCATTAAACTTGCCGTGAACCCCATTGTCTGAATCACCAAGAAACTAGTTTACACAGCACCAAGTTGGAGGCCTTTGGTAAGATTATAATGCAGCACGCTCTGAGTAGCAAAGATAGGAAAGAATTATGATCTCCTCTTTGATAAACAGAGGCTTTTTTAGATAAGGATAATTATTGAGGTACTGTCCAAATATCACTACTGGAAATGCTTTTATTTTAAGAACAATGTTTGTGTTGCTAAGAAGCATCTGAGATGCGAATTTGCTCTGGAAGTTGTTGCTTAAGATCAGATCTACATCACATCCCAGCGGTGTGATTTCTGTCATGGTAGCTTAGTTTGACTTGTGTAACTAATGTGTTCTGTGCTTATAACAACATTTTATCACTTTAGCTTGTTTGTCTGAGGAAGGAATAGTTCCTGTGCCAATAGTTACATCTGCTGCTACAGCTGCATCTATGAGGGGCACGGTGCCCACGTAGCCCAATACACTGGTATTCCTTTACCAGCTCTGCTGTCTGTTAGGGCTATAGAAAGGATAATCTACCAGTCTGGAAATAAAGGTATTCCTGTACTGCTAGCACTTTACTGCTTTGGGCATGTATTAGTTCCCTTCAAACACCTCTTCCCCCCTCTTCAGCTGAAAAACGTTCCTGTTGCAGGAGAGAGAAGTGCTGTGCCTTCTGCACTTACTGCTCAGTAAATGGACCCCAGTTGAGTTTCTTGTGGCACACAAACTCTGAGCTGCCTCAGCTGTTTGAAAATTTTCCCCTTCTTCCTGAAACCTTGACAACACTTAGGGTTGCACCGTGTGGCAGAAAGACATCTCCTGTGGCTATGGAAGGAGCTCTCCAGTATCAAACAGAGCATTTGCAGGGCAGCTGTACCTAGAATGGCACCGAGTGGCTGGAGAGGTAGTTGGAGATAAGTCTTTTAGAGCCAAATACAAAGCTCTGTTACTTAACTAGATTTTTAGACACGCAGATAAAACTTGAAAGGTACTGGTTTTGAGGTTTGATCCCAAAAGAAAGGTGATTGCCCATGAAAATATTAAGCAATTGCCTCAATATTATAGAGAGCAGAAGGCACACAGTGTGTTGTCTCTTATCTCCTTCCTCATTCAATCACTTGCCAGCCCATTGAAATAAAAAACCCTGACACTCTATGTTCTCACTGTCTAAAACTTTTGAATCAAACATGAAAACATTTTGCTTGCCAGTTTTGTTCCATCTAGATGAAATTTCCCCTCTATGTGTTATAACCAGACTTGAAATTAAAATTGCTCTCATCTGAGTGAGGTTGTAGAGCTCTGGCAGTAGCAGTTATCTCAGCTTTAGTCCATTGTTCCCCTCAGTGCTTCACATCTGGAGTTTTTCTGTGTGCTGCTTCTTTTATTTAAAGACTTTTACTACTTGAACTTAATACATTGAGATGCTGTTACCCACAACAAGCTCTTGAAACATACCTTCTGTGGAGCTGCAGCCACTTGCAACTACTGAAGTCATATAAAGTCACAGCATGACCCTCAGTAGCTTACACCAGAGTCTCTTTGGACTCAAACCAAAGTCCTCCTGCCATCCCTCCACGCAATGAAGAAGTGAAAACTGCTTTACTTAATTCATAATTAGCAATGCCTTTTTGTATAGGATCATAGCTATAATTCAGTCTTCTCCCTCAGGGACAATAAAATACTCACATTTGCCTTGAATGTTGAGCATAGTGTACAAGTGACTTAATAAATGTATAGTTTTACAGAATAATAAAAACCTTTTTCTAAGGTGGGGGGGGGAAGTTACATAATTGATACATCTCTTCTGAGAGTCACCAGTTGCCACTTAGTTTTGCCAGAACAGTTGTTTCTGCAGATAAATTAATTTCATGGGCTTTGACCATCATGAAGTAAATCTGGGCTGTTTTCTTCATATGAGAGAGGGAGAAAATTAGATGTGCTGTATCTGAATTTTGTGAGAGTATCAGATAAAATTTCTTTAGTAGCTCCTCAAGAGGAAGATGGTGAATGACTACCCGTCCAGTCTCTTTTTCCTGTTGGGTTTTTTTCCTTTAACATGGGTGATTTTAAGCTGCTTGAAAGTGAGAATTTGCATTCCCAGAGAAACTGTAAAATGAAAAGCAAATGGAACCCAAGAAACTAAAGTTTTGAAGTTTAATCAGGAATTAAAGTCCCTGGAAGACCTTTGAAAAGCTTTGTTTCCCTCTTGTTGACATTCCCAAAGTGTCTTGTGTATAGATGGGTATGGTTTTGTTATTCTTGCACAAGGGTTTGTGAGCATCAGTTACGAGAGGATCCCGGTTCACATTAAACTGAGAAGTTTTTCAGTCGGAAGGCAATCTGAGAACCCTTCTGCAGGGCTGCTTTCACGGCTACATTTTCAAATGAGAGTAGTCAGACTCTTAGAATTCAATTAGTGTGCATTTGTCTCCCGCCTAGCGATATGTAATCCTGATTTAGAACGATGCTGTGTGGCAGAGGCAGCTCTGGCAACGTTAAATTATGCAACAATAAACACTTTAGGGAGCCGCCTTTGGATTACACCATTGCTGGATGATTGCACACTTGACTTCTGAAGGAGCTGTCCTGAAAACAGGACTTGTAAACAAGCAGGAACAACTCGGTGTGTCTTCTCTGAAGACGATCCAGGTGCACAAAGCAAAGACTTTAATACAAACTTTCAGCCTTTGAAATCCTTGAGAATGAAGATTTAATGTGTTAGAGATTATAGTTATTTTTTCTCTTGCATTTTTTTTTATCTGGTACTGAAAAAAGCAATTTGTCAGTCCTTTAATAATAAACAGTTCCATGTGAAGTAACCCTTCTACCTAAGCTAGGGTGTCAGTGCCAAAGAAATTCGAACAAGTACAAAGCCGTAGCAATATTTTTTGATTATTTTCAACAGTGTGATTTAAGCAGCTTAGCAATGACCCCAAACTGTAGTTGAGGCTGCTGTAGTCTTTGAATTGCTGGAGAACATGGCACTTTAGTCATTATCTGAGCAAATTTCAAGTTTAAAAAGAAAAGAAAAAAGCATTTGAGGTGAAAAAGATAAAAATTGGCAATTGGCAGAGAAGGGAGTTGTCTACAACAGCTGACAACACAGGCACAGACTTACAAAGGTTTGCTAATGGAGGAACAACCTGCTGTAGGAATGTCAAGATTTTTCCTGACTTAAAATTGGTGAATTCTGAAAAACCAAAGTAACTGGGATTTGAGATGGAGTCGCTCTGTGACGGGTGACCCATTGACCCCTTCCACTGAGATAGTGCCTGCCTCCAGAAGGGCCCAGTGAAATACTGCCTTAGTGCCTCCTCCAAAGGCATCACCTCATCTTGCAGTGTTCTGATGTCATCATTAATAGCAATCAGATTTGAGTTCCAACAACTGTGTGTGAAACCCATTTTCCAGATGGGTTTGTCCAGCTTTGAGTTTTCCTTTGGCACCTGTTCCTTAGTTCAGCTGGTAGGAGTGGTTGTGTCTGGCCACTTCTTGCTGACACTCGGTGTGTTTGGCACCGGGAGTGGATTTAAGCTCATTCATCTGAACTTCAGCAGCTGCTCTGGGTCCATCCTGCCCTTTGGGGCACACGAAGCCATCTCTGGGACATGGCTGTAAACTGTGAACTAAGAGAGCCTTGGTGTTGCAGCAAGAAGACGCTTTTAAACTGGTCCATCAGCACTGCAAGAGGTATCTGTGAACCACGTCAGTCTCATTTCTCTGCTCTGCCTTCATTCCCAATGTATTTTTAACTTTGTTTCAAGAGATTGCTCGTTATGGCTGATTACATTATTTGCAGTTTTTTTGTCTCCTTTGATGCCTGTGCCAGTAGTGCTTATGTAAAGGGACTTGATGATATTGAATGGTTAGAATGAACAAATGCAGCAGGAATTCAATTGCTATTTTGCTCTCAAGCACAAGTGTTCTTTCTAAATCAAGTCTGACCATTTACCATGTCAGTCAACCACATTGTTGGAGATATGGAGAAACTGTTTCATTTACGTTTGATTTAAGGGGAATTTTTCTTTCCTTGAGGTGCTGCATTTTATTTGCAAGTTTTAGAAATGTATGATTTCCAAGTGCTCTGCGTGCTTTAAAACAAATTTGACTGTAATTGATCTTCATATCAACTGCAGAATCCCTTGGATTCTGTGTACATATCAAATAACTGGCTGGCAGTACCCAATGCTCTCTGCAGACAGTGAGTTGAAAGTTATGTGTCAAACACCACATAGGACTTGTTGCTCAAGGATTCTTTCAGGTACTTTTGAAATTCAGTTCCTTAATCATACAACCTTCCACCTCTACCAGTGCCTGAAATCTTAGAAATCACACTGTACAACAGCTGATCATTGGCAACAATTCAGAATACCTTGTTGTAATGTCGTTTACAATTTCATTAATTAGTTGTCGTAGCTGTTCTTAAAGTTCAGATTTTAAGGGGCTTGTGAGTGTTTCCCAATAGTTTGACAGAGCCTTCCCATGGATGTAGTAAATCTTAGAATGGTAGGGGTTGGAAGGGACCTTTAGAGATCATCCAGTCCAACCCCCCTGCAGAAGCAGGTTCACCTAGATTAGGTCGCACAGGAATGTGTCCAGGCAGGGCTTGAAGATCTCCAAGGAAGGAGCCTCCACAACCCCTCTGGGCAGCCTGTGCCAGGGCTCCCTCACCTCACAGTGACAGAGTTTTTTCTTATATTTAAGTGGAACTTTTTGTGTTCCAGCTTCATCCCATCACCCCTTGTCCTGTTGCGAGCTACTATAGAAAAAAGGGATGTCCCAACCTCCTGACACCCACCCTTTAGATATTTATAAATGTTAATAACATCTCCCTTCAGTCTCCTCTTCTCCAGACTAAACAGCCCCAGTTCCCGCAGCCTTTCCTCATATGAAAGATGTTCCAGTCCCCTGATCATCTTGGTAGCCCTGCGCTGGATTCTCTCCAGAACTTCCCTGTCCCTCTTGAGCTGTTGCATTGCTGGCGATTTACAGCTGTATCTCCATCACTCAGAAGTCATCTCTACTGCTGCCACATCCCTGCTCTGCTCTGATGTTCAGCAGATAGTTTGATGGGAAGTTTGTGTGCTAATCTGACAGGGAAGCTAATCTGCCAGAGCGAATCGCTTTCTTTTGGCCGAACGTGCTGAAGTGTTGAGATTTGGATATGCAGCAGTAGGATGGGATGTGGCAGCCAACAGTTGGATTGTCTCGAAGTGCCAAAGACCCTCAGTCAGGGAAGCACACACGCTTCTTTCATAAAGGTTGGCAGTCCCAGTCGGGTGATTTCTAAAGAAGAATCGCCATCAGTGAGGTATTCAGAAGAAAAATGACTGTTCAAAAATGACTGTGCAAAAAAGCAAAAACTTCATCATACCGTGGCGGGGACACTGGGTTATAAACTTCTGTGCCTCTCTGTGTTCAGACAGAGCGGGGTTTCTGTGCGCTTGATTCATCACACTTGGCTTGAGAGAGAGCGCAACATCTCCAGATATCGGAGAGGCTGATTTTGTAGTGCTTCAATGTCGCTTTTATTCAGCCCCTACTCAATAGAGCTTTGTGGCGTTGTCGCTCCTAGAGATTGTAAGTGCCGCTGCGGAGGCAGGAATGACGTAGAAATATAGGCCATAAAGAATATTGGCAAAGTGGTGTTTCTCAGAAATATGACCTATGCTTAAAACAACAGCAAAATCTTTATTTGACTTTTAAATCATGGCATCTTATTGTCCTTTGATTCTTTTGAGCCTCTAAACAAAAGCAGAATACACTCCAGCTTGCTGGGAATGGGGGATTTAAGACGTGGCAAATCTACAGGGGAAAAAAAAAAAACCCCTGTGTTCAGATAAAATCCCTTTCTGATAGGGTGCTACAGAGAGTACAGCTGTTGGGAGGTAGAGCCATGCAGAGAGGAGCTGAGCTGGAGACTGCAGCCAATGTGGTAACAGAAAGGAGGGAGAAAAAAGGCTTGGCTGAGCTGGGTGCAAGCTGCATGACCTTGCAGTGAACTGAAGACTTACTGCAACACCACCTCCTAACATCTACATCCTGTCCACAAAGACTAGTGGGAGAGAAAACTGAGCAGCAAGACACTAATATTGCTGAAAGCTGGCAGAGTTTTCCGTGTCTCGCTGCTGCTGCTCTGGAGTCTTTCAACTTCAGTTTGCTTCCATCCAAATATATGCTGTTGCATCTTACTTGGTTGTTCAGTGTTGGAAAAATACCTCTCTTCCTGACAACACATTGATTTTTATCCTTTGGAACTTGGAGGGAGGAAGCTGCTGAGCACTTTGCAACAGGATCATAATTTTTGGTCCCTAAATTAATGAGGGGATTGATGAAAACCACCGTTCAAGTACGTTGGCATGTGGTTGATGGTTTGTGGGACAGTAATGTATTCTGTGTGGGAACATCTGTAGTCAGGGAATGGCTTGAGGTGAGGGAAAAGCATGTGACGGAGCTGCAGATACTACAAAATGAGTTAGATATGAATGCATAGAATAGCTTAATTAAAGAGAGAATGGAATTTCCCTAGCTTCTATGGAAGAGTATATGGAGAAACCTAGTTCACTGGTATTCCTGAGCACCCGCTGCCTTGGGATGATGCTTTTATAGAACGTTTCCTGAGGAGCTTTGCAGTTGCTCTGTCTCTGAGAGGACAGTACTTGGTGTTCATCTCGGTTCACTTCGTGCTATTTTTACAGCTTTCTGTGTTCAAATGGCTCAGAATAACATGCTTGTCATTCACCTGTCAACTAAGAAATGTAACTTACTTCAGGCTTCATTCCCCTGAGGGTAGCTCTGATATGAGGAGGATCTTCAATTACCAAAAAATGCTGTGCTGTCCCCTTCCTGTGTGCTTTTAACAGGCAGGTGTTTACAAAAGAGCCTCTGTTTCAACATGACCTAGTTAAGCAGGTCAAGGTTTTGGAGTGAAGTTTTCAGCATCCTGAGGTGCTATTCAAATTTTGGAGAGTTGTGGATGTGTCTTCAAGATACCTGTACAAGCAAATGGGTTTATTTGATGAATCATGGCATAAATGGAGGACTGGAGGAAGAGCTGCCTGACGGTGCAGTCTGTGACTGCGTGAGAAGTACATGAAGTTGCTGAAGCCCATGTCCCTGTCCCTATCGCAGAGCTGTGCTCTGTGCAATGCCAGCCCAACAGCTTGAGCTTTACCACAACACTGCATTGCTTGCAGAGCTCAATTGCGTGGGGAGCCTCCAAGTTCTTCAGGGTTGTCATGTAATAGGATATAGAAATGTTGCAAGAAAAAGGGAGCAGCCCAGTGCTTATGGACATCAAAATACTTAATGCTCAGATGCATGGGAGTTGGCCTCTTCCGTGTGGTCGTTGCTGTCTCACTCCAGTGGGAATGAGCTTTTTACCTGCAAGTGCTGCCGATGGTGCTCTCCTACCTTTTACTGGAGAGAACTTACCTAATCAGTGGTTAAGAGTGATCTGTGTGCCCTCTTGAAGTGACTATGGTTTTGTGATCTGATGTGTTTTATGGCCAGAGAAGGATCACATGTCATTAGTAGTTTCAGAATTGGTTACAACTGAGCAAATGCAGACACTTTGTATTTCATGCTGGATTACTAGTCACTACTGGGGGCGGGTAAAAGTTTCCTACAGATGGAAACAAAACCCAGTTCTAACAATGGTGTTTTTGCTTTCTCCCACCTCTGACACAGGTTGCCAATTTGGCCTGTTCCATCTCCAACAATGAAGAAGGTGTGAAGTTGGTTCGCATGTCAGCCAGCCAGCTTGAAGCCCTGTGTCCCCAGGTAATGAAGAGCATAAGAACATGAGATGTACCCTAATAAGTTGAGCAACTGATCTTGCTTAGTTTGTGTTCTGGTCTTAGGGTCTGTTTATGGGCTTATCACAGAACTTGACTTTTTCCATAGGGGATGTAGAGAATGAAATGCAGGGTAGACATCAAGATTTAGACATTTTAAAATACATGACAAAGGATGGGATCCTTCTGTCATATTAGCTCTAATTTAATTTGGCCAGGGTTATTCTAGTGACCTGCAAGACAGTAAGTTGTTGAAGCTTCAGTGATTTACTGTGCAGATTCACATTCATAGAATCATAGAATGGTGGGGGTTGGAAGGGACCTTTAGAGATCATTCAGTCCAATCCCACTGCAGAAGCAGATCTCACCTAGATCAGGTCATACAGGAACGTGTCCAGGTGGGGCTGGAAACCTCCTGAGAGGGAGCCTCCACACCCTCTTTGGGCAGCCTGGGCCAGGGCTCCCTCACCTCACAGTGAAAGAGTTTCTCCTTGTGTTTAAATGCAACTTTTTGTGTTCCAGCTTCATCCCATCACCCCTTGTCCTGTCAGTAGATAAAACAGAAAAAAGTGCTGCCCCATCCTCCTAACACCCACCAGTTAGATATTTGTAAATATTAATGAGATCCCCTTGCAGTCTCCTCTTAGCCAGACTACATTGCAGGAGGATGTCTTGTGAAGATGCTACTGCTGCTTCTGTGCATGCTGTAAGATGAATTATAGATATATTATTTTTGCCTGAGTAGAATATAAATATGCAAAAAAAAAAAAAAGAGTTCTCCATAGAGTAGGATGAGAAGAAGCTGGCTGTGCATGAAGAGTTTGAACCTGGCTGAGTCTACCTCTTAATTAATAACTTTTTAATGGAAACAAGGAAATGAAGTTTATTTGAGCACTCTTCCATTTTGACAGCCCTGATGTTTTAAATGTCAACAGCTAGATACTTGGATGAACCCCTGAAGACTACAGTGCACTGTCAGTTCTTGTAATTTACTCTTTTTTTTAAAGCAACAGGAATTTCACATCTAACACATGCACATAAGCTGTTGTTGGTAACGAGGAGCTAATGGAAAACCTACTGAAAAACACTGGTCAAATGATGTGTTGTGAGAGTAAGATATTGTCTCAGGATGATTTGGAGTTTGTTCAGGTTTCCCCATATATATTGGTCCCTTTAAAACCAATGGAAAGGAAGAGAGAGATGTTCATCTGTACCTGCCTCAGCAGGAGGGGAGTTTTGAGGGAACAGGTGAAGAGAGTGTGAAGAGCAGGACTGGATTACCTCTTCTATCACTTCTAAGTAACTGCTATTAAATAGGTGATGATAGACTCCTGAGCATAAAACATTAGATACTATCTAGGAGGCCTTTTGTCATCCTGGGGTGGACTTCAGTGATCCCCACTGCCACATCAGACCCTGCATGCATCAGCTGTGTTGCCTGTGCAGTTCTCTGCCTCCCATATCTGGGGCAAGCGGTGTGTATGTCTTGTTAACCCCAAAGGTCAGCTTTTACAGTTGGAACAAAGCATGTGGAAGAAAAAGCTTTTTAAAATGCATCTTACCTGGTATAAGGGCTTGCTCTTTCCTGAAGGAACCAACCAGGTTGGACATTGGTATAAGGCCTTGCTCTTTCCTAAAGGAACCAACCAGGTCTGTTTGTTATCTCCAAGAATATAGAATATGGTTGTCTGATGCATATTGTTCCAAGCAAATGCTGACACTTCTGAAAAGAATCATCTTAAGAAAGTTAGGTTTGCACAGAATCTAATTGTTTCTGGTAGCTGTCCAAATCTGAGGAGGTGTTTTCCCCTCCTCATTACTGAAATTGTATGCATTTCAAACTCTTCAATATTTGCTTTCCCAATGGCTGCCTATTTAAATAGACCTAGCCTTTTATAAAATAAACACTGTGATAGTCAACATGAAATACTTAACAAACTACAGTCAATAGTCACCAAACTGTAGTCACATCTACTGAAGTGCATTTGTTAGCCTTTGGGAATTATGCATTTAACACACATTGGAAGCTTTGATTATCTATAAATGGACAAGGCCTATAACTGATGAATTCTGGCTTTACAAAGGTCACATATTTGAACTTCTAAGCCTGCAGTTTAGATGCTCCACTGCACAGCCTTGCCTTAATTTCAGGGTTGTCACCAAGAGATTAGTAAATGACACTATAGATGTTCACAGCACTTGAAAGAGTGCTTTTATATTACATTACATGTTCTCTGGTTGATTCTTTAATGCTCTAAGAGTATTTAAACATGTTGTGAATCCTGAGAGATAATTAGGGGCACTTGTCTAAACTGTTTTACAAATGGCATCTGTGTTTTCTCCTAACAGTACAGAAGTTTGTCTTATGCCAGTCTACACGACATGGCACACTCTCATCCTCCTCAACTGCATTACTGAGCAGCCCCTAAACTTTGGTTATTCTCTGTAAGCTCTAAATGCTCCTGGATAGAAGGAATAGCGTGGTGAGGTTTTGTTTCCCTTTTTAGACTATTATCTGTTTATTTTGCAGTTTGTTCCTGATGACATTCACAGCTGCTTCTTGAATCCTTTTAGGTGGCTGCGCTGAGCAAACGTGTGAATTAGGCAGAAAATACACATTTTGTCCCACATGGTCTGCTTTGGTTTTGCTTAGATGGTATTTTTCCAGGAAGATGCTGGATTTGGAATGAGTCAAGTCAATCAGTAATTACAATAGAAACTCTGAAACTCAAGTGAATGTATCAATATCACACAGAACTGCGATGTATGAAATTTAATTCAAGGTATTGCTGTGGTTGGAGGGATGAAACTGAAATTTAATGCACTTGAGTCCCCAGGTAACCTCTTAAATAGCTTAACTGAGCAGAGGCCATTCTGGGAGTAGGAAGCTCCTCGTTAAAGAATGATTTCTGCAGAAATCAATCTGTAGAGTTAATTATAAAAGCTGTATCTCAAGTATAGCAGTTGTTGGGTCCCTTGCCTTAGCTCACCTTCTGGAGCCAGCAGCAGGAGTAAGGAGCACACAGTGCTTCTAACTGGTTAGGGAAGCCTTGGCAGTTCTGTTGGCATGGACAAAAAGTCAATCATTGTCACCTAAGGGTTCAAACATCCTCAGGTTGGGAATGTAATTCTTTGAGGAAAAAGAAGATGGGGATAATAATTAATCTGAAAAGTCACTACAGAAGCAAGCAGTGAAATTTGTTCACTGTGGCTACAATACTGGAAATCAGTTCTTCCTCAAGAGTAACATCATCCTTCCTGTTTGTGAGTCCCCAGCCAATTAACACAGAAATTAATGTGAAGGTGAAGACTTAATGTGATATTTAGAGCTCCCTTTTGAGGGTGCAGAAGGAGCTGCTAGAAAGGGCATGCTCCACAGCAGCCAGCTGAGTGACATGTGTTTGTCTGGGTTTACAGGGGAGGAATAAGGCAGCATTAGGGGTGAGTCACTGGTGTTTTTCTTCATGAAGCCTTCACTTACAAGCCTGCCTAAATGTCTGGTTATTGAGGACATGAGTTGATGAAAGTCCCAAACAACTTCGTCCAGCATCTCGTAGCGGTTACCTGCAGTCCTGCAGCTTCACACTTTGCTAGGTGATGGGGAGAGCAGGCCAGTCTGTGATGGGCCAAGATGGAGAAGCACAAGTCCTCCTTCACTACAGTTAATGCTGTGTAAAAAATGCTTCAGATGCCTTTCATAACAGAAATGGAAAAGTACTGCTGTGAAACGCTTGGAGTAGCTGCCTGTGCTTCCATTTGCCTAGCAGAGCACTGGGAGAAGCTTTCTTTGCCTTCTTGCTAAACACACAGCTTGCCAATGGTACATTAGCGAAAGATTTTGTTTATCTCAACTTGAAAACCCAGAGCTTGTAACTGTGGCTTCTGTTTCCAAGAAGTGCTTGATTTGGGAGCCTGCAAAAGCTGTTTTATAACAGCATTTTGCATTAAAGATGTCTGAGAAGAGAGTTTAACTATAGGAGTATTTCTGATCTTACAAGCTGTAGGTGTTTAGAAAGCAACAGTCAAAATGCCCCCGTATGGCTCTTAAAAGGGAAGAGTATTGCTCCAGCTTTTTGATGTGACAGTCTACTGTCACTTGCAGCTGCTTTTGCCAGCTATATGTTGACTTTCTTGTTCTTTAAAGCCTCCATGAAGTTTATCTGTAGACTTCTAGCCAAGTTGCAGTCAGGCTTAGAGTATCAGAAAATTATTCTGCATTAGAATTTCCGTCAGATTGGTTGTTGCTTCTGCCAGCTAAAACTGGAGCCCATTGCCCTTGAGACTGATCATCTGGGAAGCAAGGAGCAGGGTCAGTCTGCACCTCACTGATGTGGACACACAGGATCCAGATGAGGGGACAGAGTGTACCCTCAACAAATTCCCTGATGGCACCAAACTGGGGGCACTGGCTGATTCCCCAGAGGCTGTGCTGCCATTCAGCAGGATCTCGACCGGCTTGAGAGTTGGGCAGAGAGGAACCTCATGAGGTTCAACAAGGACAAGTGCAGAGTCCTGCACCTGGGGAGGAACAACCCCATGCACCAGTACAGGTTGGGGGTGACCTGCTGAAGAGCAGCTCTGCAGAGAGAGACCTGGGAGTGCTGATTGATAATAAACTAACCATGAGCCAGCAATGTGCCCTCGTGGCCAAGAAGGCCAATGGCATCCTGGGATGCATCAAGAAGAGTGTGGCCAGCAGGTCAAGGGAGGTTCTTCTGCCCCTCTACTCTGCCCTGGTGAGGCCTCATCTGGAGTCCTGTGTCCAGTTCTGGGCTCCTCAGCTCAAGAGGGACAGGGAAGTGCTGGAGAGAGTCCGGTGCAGGGCCAAGATGATCAGGGGACTGGAACATCTTTCATATGAGGAAAGGCTGCAGGAACTGGGGCTGTTTAGTCTGGAGAAGAGGAGATTGAGGGGAGATCTTAATAACATTTATAAATATCTAAAGGGTGGGTGTCAGGAGATTGGGACATCCCTCTTTTCTATAGTAGCCAGCAACAGGACAAGGGGTGATGGGATGAAGCTGGAACACCAAAAGTTCCACTTAAATATAAGAAAAAACTCTGTCACTGTGAGGTGAGGGAGCCGTGGCACAGGCTGCCCAGAGGGGTTGTGGAGGCTCCTTTCTTGGAGATCTTCAAGCCCTGCCTGGACATATTCCTACGTGACGTGATATAGGTGAACTTACTTCTGCAGGGGGTTGGACTGGATGATCTCTAAAGGTCCCTTCCAACCCTCTTGGTTCTATGATTCTAAGACCTTTTCTCCCAATCTATAAGGCAGAGCTTGCTCTGAAAGCAGGTTGTCTTTCTCCTCTGCTGCCCATATAGCTCTTCCTCCTTGGGAACAGTGGAAGAGCACCACTCTGCCTGCCTGCCCCTTCCGTGCTCCCTGTGTAGCTACCTTAGCACAGGCAGCGTGGTTGGCGCTGCTCGCCATCTCCTGCACGGCCAAGCGAGTGTTGCCCGTTAAACAGACTCCAGAAAGTTCTTGGATTAAATTACATTTTTAATAAAAATAAATTGGCTCTTCTGATATTAACATCTTGCTTTAATAATTGCTGTTCCACATCCTTACATTCCAATTTTGAAATGCTCGAGAAGCAATTTGCTGCTTATAGATTTCTGATGAGGCAGATGGTTACATATGCTGATCACACCTACTGACATAGATAGACGAAATACCAAAGCATAAGGAATCCCATGTAGAGGCTGTAAACAGCACAAAAACTCCTGTTTAAAAGTTGCAGCATCTTAGAGAAACACAAAAGAACCCCTCAAACCATCCAAACCCAAATGTAACTGGCAGTTTCCCTCCTCGAGTCTCCAGTTACTGCCAGTTCCCTGGTGTCTGTTGGAGGAGATAACTTCATTTTTTTCTTCCAGTGCAGATTTAACATTGAACAATTGTCCCCTCTTTTTCTTCTTTTGTGAAAGACTGTCAGATTTTTTTTGAATGTACTAACTAGCAGATCTGTCTCCAGACTGTTTAATTACGAGTGCTTGAAGCGTTTTATTGGCATTGAGTAGAAATACTTATATTAAAAACTTAACACTTGGGTTGCAGTTTTATATCTTACTGTGAATAAGAGCCAGCACACAACAGGAGTGGCCATCAAAGAAACAATATTAAAGAAACTTGAGAAGTTACTGATGCATAAAAAGAAGTGAAGATACAAGAAAGGGATTCAGCTGTGTAGAAAGCCGTATGTTAGTGTGTAAGGACACTGTGTTTTCATCGCAGGCACAGTATGATCTGTGGAGTGCAGTAGCACAACAGCTTCCAGAAAAGACATAGAGTCCCTAAAACCCCCAAAGCTTCAGCACGTAAAGTCAGTGAAATGCACAATGAAGCAACACAAATGGATACCAAAACAAATGGCACCAAAACTCTCGCAGCTTCTACGTTGACTGGTACGATAGTGTTAGTCCTTAGCTACAAATGGAGCTGCCTTCTCCATATAGGGGGAAGCTGATGGGATGATGATCTATTCACAATAGTTTGTAGTAAATATTTTGACTGTACTGTATGCTAAACTGGAAATGGTCATGTTATTCCAGTAAGAGTGCATCTCTGTGGGTTGTTACAGCAGTGTAACAAGAGTAAGTATCTCTGCAGAGAAGGCTGCAGTCACTCAGTGCCTAACTTGCAGGAATGTACTCAAAGCGCCTTTTATACATCAGAGCAAAGTGTGGGAAATCAAAGCAAACTTCTGCTGCTTCTTTTTGGTGCCTCAGCTTCTGTACACTTGCTGGTCACTGCTGTTACAGCTAGTGAAAGTGGAAAACAATCTTCTGTATATTTTGCTTCCAGGCATTTCAGCTCATCAGAGTCTGCAAAGTGCTTTTTGCTGTATTGAAGTACATAGAGGGTTAGCACACGTAGACATGTCAGTGCAAACTCGGGTTGGATGTGACTGGAAGCGACTTAAATGTCCTGCTTGTGAACCAAGTTTTTTTCCCAGAGCAAAGTGCAATTAGGAGCAGGGAAGGAGATATGAGTAGGGTGAATGCTGGAGGTAGCTTTGGCATCTGGCATATGTAGAATTAAATTAGGAGAAGCTTCTTACAAAGTGCTAGTAAGCAAGCTATGCTCTCTTTAATACAGGAAAACACAGGCATGAAAATCCACCTGGGCAAGGGGAGAGTCCTGGCTGGGCTCAGCTGGGGCAGCAGCTTTGGCGGTAGAGTCAAGAATTCATTCATTGGCTGTTTGGAAAGCTGTGATCTGAGCATCAAGTTTTTGCTTCTGCTTTACAAGTCGCCCTCTCTATCACGGGAGCACTCTGTGAGGCAGCAGTAAAATGGAGCAAATGAAGGGCACTGTGTGGTGCAATTGCCAGGTTGGGCAGGTCGAATGAGAGACTTCTTCCACTCAGCATAGCGCTGAGATTGCTCCAAGTGGCAAAGCCGAGGTCACTGCTTCTGCCCTTGCTTGCTTTTGGATCTTCTCGAAGCAAACTTGATCCTGCAGTGTGTTTGGTGAGCTTCCTTTCACATACTCTAGAATGACACTGATTTTTACATCCCAGCCGGGGCTTGTTGTGGCACAGTAGCTTCTTAAAACCAATACTTAAGGAAACAGGGCAAAGTTAAACCAGAAGGGACTCTGCTGTAAAAAGTCCCTCTCAAAAAGACCGAGACAAAAACCAGACAGTGCTTCCAGCCATGGAAACAGGGAGTTGTGTGGCTAACAGACATTGTGTGCTCTCAGATGGTGTTAAGCTGCAACAGGGAAGGATTGCAGTGCAAAATAAGTAGTTTTCTCCTCCTAAGTGGTATTTCTTCCTTTGGCCATGCCAGCCAAATGTTCAAATCTGTTCTTTGCAGGAACACCACCACATGTAAGAGCTTTCTCCTGGCCTCTGTCAGTCTTTCTGATAAGGTGCTGTAAAGGTGAGGCTGTAAGCCACCTTAAATTAAGCCTAAAAAAAGCATTCTGAGTGACCCAGTGGCTTTCATTTACTCACAAGTATATCTAAGGTTAAGATGTTTTCTCTCCTGGAATAGCTGTGCTTTTCAAGAGAGATTCTGGGCAAAGTAGCCACAGTCTTGTAGCCCAGGCAAAAGTCAATCTTGGGGAACCTTGGAGAGGCCTGACCTGCAAATGTAAATATACATCAATTCAGCTCAACAGCTTTAGTTTCAATAGGGCAAATTAAGAAATAATAAAAGCAGCAGTTTCTTTCCATGAAAGACATGAGAAGAGGGTTTGAGGTACAGATTCAGTCACCAGTTGCAAATGTTTTGACTCCCAGGCCTCCCTGATCTCGGGGCTGCGCCGTGGAGCAGAGTGACTCCGAGGAAGCCTCTGGAACCCCGTTACCCATCATTGGGCTGTCTGACTTCAACGTCCCAATTGCTACGTGAAACAAAGCACCAATAAAAAGAGTGTGGTTTCTTGCCATGCTTCATTTCCTTCTGGATAGTCTCAAAATGTCCCTGTTTGATTCTTGTACGGCTTCAGTGAGTCATTGTGATCACACAGCTCTGGCAGCATTTGGAAAAGCTCTGACACAGAGAATATTTCCCTGAAACTGCACAGTGCTTTACATGAAAGCAGATACATTTCAGGTAGTCTGGATGTGCTCTTCTTATTTTTTTGGACTCTATACGTAGATCTCCTTCCTGTAAGAGTTAATGGTATTTTATATTCATTGCCTCATGGTTTTGGGAGGAGCAATAGTGTCCTGTAGTCAGTCCCCCGTCCCCCCAAGTTTGCATTTGTATATAGTAAAGGAGTCTTAGTCCTGCTCCATACACAGACTATTTAAGATCCAGCAGCTCTATCTTTTTCCCTTGTCTATCTATTTACTCACATAGATAATTTGCAGGGTTTAGCCAGTAATCCCTGGGACATTACTACCTCAAGCAGACGTGTGAGACGTGTCCAGGATAACCTGCTCACTAAGCTGTTCATGGCATGAACGGTTTTATCACCCCTGCTAAAACTGACTATTGTGACCACTTTGCACATGGAGGTAGAGTTTGTGCTGCTGCTGCAAAAAAGAACTGTTGAGCTGTATTTGCTGCCTTGAATGTTTTCCTGAGTGCACACATACCTGTATGGGTTTCTAAGCTGTCATTCTGTCTTTAGCTCCATAGCGACACTTGATAGCCTTCGATTCCCCCCTGAGTTGTCCTCATCTCTAGCACTGCTGGCTGCTTTCCAAATGCAACAACACTTGTCTTCTTGTAGGGAGATGTTACACATTTTTTAAAGACATTTGCCTTGGCCATGTGTTTTTCCTGTTGTATTAAAAAGTTTCCTTTCCTCAGCTGGCCAAGCTGCCTGTTGGGAGGATGATGGTGAAGCTTGTGGCTTGCTGACGATGCCCTGTTTGAGTTTCTTGAGCTCTTGCAGAGCCCTCTATCCATGACAGCTCTTCTTTTATGTGTAAAGAGTTGCTTAATGTGGGCATCTGGGGTTGGACATGTGCTGCTGACAAAGATTAATTGTTGAGACAGGTGCTGCTGTCCAGGCATACATCCTGCAGGTACACAGGCCATATGTTCCTTTGGCATTAATGCTGGCCTGTCTCCGTGCTTAAAGGATGGTTTCATCTCTGATGCTAGCCAAGGCAGCCAGAAGAGAGTGGGAGAAATGTCCTGACTTTTGGTATTGCCAACTTCTCTGTCTCAATAGTTAGGGTTGCTATCAGGATAAAAGCTGAGAGCAGCTTTCTAAAGTGTTGTCTACTTTACCCCTTTTGTTTCCAGGACACTTGTTATTTGGATCCATCTTCATAAATGGATGGATATCTAGATTCTGACTGATAGGTCAGACTGCGGCAAGAAATGACAGTGACTAGACTTAAGAAGCAGGGCTCTTGAGCAGAGGACAGGTGTCCCTTTCTAAAAGCTCTGTTTCTGTTTGACTTGAGTTTTTTTAACATCATTTCCTCAGGGGTTGTAAGGCTTTTCTGGGGACTTTCAGGGCTTGAGAATGTTGATCTTAGCAGGCAGTGTGGACCATGGCTGGAAGCAGGTCTCTCTGTGAAGGAATATCCTTACTACTGCAGCTGCTTACACAGAAGATGTTACTTCAGTAGCTGGTTTGAGGAAGAGGAAGCAGCAGAGGACTGCCGCAGAGGATTCTTCATGAGGAACAAGGACACTGTTGTTATTGCCAGGGTTCAAAGGCATTTTTCATCCCCACAGGTCTCCTGAGCAGATTGTCTCTCATGCCAAATTGTTCCTTGCATTTTTCTGTGTTAGCAAACCCATCGAGCTCATTTTGATTTGTGCCCCAGACCTGCAGCCTCCATCTTCAGAGGCAGCATGGAGAGTAGTGCAGCTTTTCTGTGGATTTTCCTCAGTCACTCTGATTTCTTGCATCCCTTGGGTGAATCAGCATCCTCCTGCCTGATTCATTCAGTGCCATCATTTGATGTTTGACATCACCATCATTTCCGTGTTTAGCAAGTTATATCCTTTCTTAAAACCCTTTGAGACACTTGGAAATGAAGCAGGTAGAGAGAGTGCATTTTGGAATGTGTGGTGCTTGCATGTTTATAGTTTGGCAACTTTGTGAAATTAATACAGCCCTAAAGCAGAAAAGAAAAATGATACATTGAACTTGTTAGTTAATTAGCTCAAACTCTCAGGTGCCTGAAAACAAGGTTAGGAGGACTGTCGTGTCAGTCTGACTGCAGATGGTTTCTCACACCTGACATGTTTCCAGGGCATTCTGCTGGAGCATAGTGCAGCAAGAACAGGAGCAGGCTTTTGAGATTGCTTTCTTCCCACACCCAGAGGGGCTTTTTTGGTCATTTAACTGACCAGTTAGTTGGCACAGCATAAACTTTGTTACCCAGAAATAACCTGTATCATTTGTTCTGCTTTGAAAAGCAAGGATCTGAAGTCAATCACAGTCTTGGGGGTTGAAGAAAATGAGTAGGGAGTGTTCAAGAGGAGCAGCATCAAATAGTATCCTCTCCTGCTGTGTCCTCAGTAACCTGGCTCTTCTACAGCCATAACAGAAATCTTAAGGTACTGTAACAAGTTCTGGTAAAGCACAGAGTAAAGCTTTAGGGGAAGGAAGATCAATACAAAATTTTATCTTCACTTTTCTCTTTGCATATTGTTTCTACTTCAGGCTGTGTAAGATGAATCCCTTTTTTGACCTTTTTTTTTCTCAGGTTCTGGCAAGTAGCTTAGGAAATGCAGCCCCCAGTGTACTAGATGTCATCTTGTCTAAAATACTTCACAGCACAAGCCTCACTCAGAAAGCAACACCTTTTAAACATGAGCTGTTGAAAAAAGGTGAAGCTAACTCTTGTGAATACTTGCCAAGCGTTTTTGCTGGTAGTGATCAATGTGGAGGCAGGTATGAGTTGGATGTGAGAGCAACAGAAGAAAACATTTGTGTTTAAACATCCAGTTCCTGAAAACCTATTTAAACTCGCTCCGTTTGCTGTTGAGTTCATTGAATAAACATACAGAAACTAATTGTTTCATTAAGGATGTGTTTTAAAAATGCAGAGGTGTTTTACAGGTCATTAACGCTGCGCTGGCTCTGGCTGCTAAACCCCAAAGCAAGCTGGCTCAAGAGAACATGGATCTCTTCAAAGAGCAGTGGGAGAGGCAAGTCCGGGTGCTGACGGATGCTGTGGATGACATCACGTCCATTGATGATTTCCTGGCTGTGTCAGGTACCGTGGGGTTCAGTCTCAGGGAGAATCGCTCTCAAAAGTGAGCTTATCCCTGGAAACGGGTGGTTTCTGCAGTGTTCTGGAGCCTTCTCGGGTGTTGGGAAGGGAGAATGTTGGTACACTTCACCTGGCAAGCAGCATCTTCTGCCGAGAGAGGTGTGAAACTAGAGCAGGAGATGCTGGCACGAGGAGAGGAGGTATTTTTATAGCGTGAGAGCAGCGCTAGTTTGGTTCAGCAGGTACTGCAGAAACCTGTCATTGCACCGCGGCGGCTGCGTGCATAAATGGATATATTTACATCTCAGTAGACAGAACAGCTTAAACACACTGAAAGACACTTCATGTCTCCAGGCTTTGAATTGCTAGCACAGCCACCAATGAACTACCATCTAGCTACTGTAGCTACCATCTAGCTACAAACCTCACTGTGAACACTGGGGGAAACAGAATATGTTTCCGTTCAGTTATGAACTAGCCGAAAAAGACGATCCCTCAATTCCCCTTAGACTCTTGTTGTGTAAACCAAACTGAACGTCCAGCCGTGGCCATACAGGCTCATTGACATCAAACTGATCCTCTAGAAAAAATTCTGCGAGTGTTTTTAACCATGTCAGCTTCAGTAATGCTTTTTTAAATGATTGGATCATTCCAATAGAGTAATAATTCCATTTGGCAAAGTGCTTGCCAAGATAATCTGTTTTAGCAGCATCGTTGATGAAGAGCCACTGTTAGCTGCTGTGACACAGAAACAAGGGGGAGGCATTTTTATTTCCACATCCTCCATTTCTACTGTAGTCAGAGGATGTGGTGATACAACCACCTGAATTGTGTCTGCAATGGCTTTCACAAATTCCCACTCCAAGCCTTTCATTTTCCTGGTGCTAACAGGCTTTGGCATCTCAGGTAACCTAAAATCTCCAACTGTAAAGAGAGATTTCACAGGGAGATGTGTGGAGTCAGAACTAGCAGGTGAACATAGTTAGAAAATAGAGATGAAAAATTAAAGTTCTGAACTCAAAGGCCACCTTATTTTTAACCCCCAAGCAGAGCCTCTGTTGTGAGTCACCTGTATTATCACATGTGTTGTGTTGTGTTGTGGTTCCCTGGTTTTTGGATAAAAATCATCTCTGCAGTGAGTTAGCATAAAGTTATCAGGCAGTTGAATGTCCTAGTTCTTTGTATCTGTGTGCTCATCGTTGCAGCAGGAGCTGAAATTGCACAGCTGTGAGGAGCCTATTTCTGGGGAGATATATTTAGAGAGAGTTGTGTGCTGAAGTTCACGGCTCCACTTGGAGTTTGCCCACAAGTGTGCAAAACGTTTGCAAGAGAAAAGGCTGTTGGTCTGTGCAAAGGCAGTCTGTGCCTTACTCTACTTCATTTACAGGTGTGGCTCAGTTTGGGGCAAACCACTGGAATGGAGTGGTCCATATCCATGTGTAGGTCATCCAAGGAGATGGATGCTCTGCTTTTGAGGATACAAGTTATGGTTTTGCCCACTGCTTAGTTGCTCTGAAGAGTTTCAAGGGCTTGGCACTAAGCAGGGAATGTTTTTTTTCTGGGGAAGTGGCAATCTGGCTCAGGAGAGAGTTCACCTCGAGGATATGCTTGCCACTCAGAACGATGCCATGGAAGTGCTGTTGTTTGAGACCGCTTCAGATGCTCAAGTGCATTCAGCCATTTAGTTGCATGTACTGTCTTATCAAAGAGATGTTAGAAAAATATTAAAGCAATAAATATTGTTTGTTTGAACTTTGATAAATGCTTTCCATATAAATGCCACAGCTCCAGTTCATCTGCTACAAGTCTAAATATCTCTTTGGATAAAACTGTGACAGGTATGATTGATTCCAGGTTCCGTTTGGGGTTATTAGGATGCTCGTGTCAGTTGATAGCTGTTGCTAACTGAGATGTAAGCAGAATTTAAAAGAATCCTTTGGAGTCTGTGTTTGTATTGAAAAAAACAACCCACAGCACATTCCTACAGTGTCCTGTGCTGTCCATCATGAAGTATGTGCTTCATTGTCCAGCTTATGCTACAGACTTGGATCAATTATCCACAAGGAAAGGCTTGATAAAAGACATGCTGGTTTGAGAGAACAGCAGAATATCCTAGAAGGAGGATACTTCAATGCACAGTGTTACAAACAAGCTTGCAGGCTACAGCCTCTTATGAGTGGTATAGCATGAGAAAGGGCCCTATTGAGTTAGGACAATGGTCTGGTGGTAGCTAATTGCCGGGGCAAAGGAGATTAATAGCAGAGGAGTCCTGTAGCCTAAAGATCTTTCCTATACTCTCCCCACCGTGAGTGATTTGCAGCTCAGGGAGCTCCAGCATCAGAGGTGCTATCTACTGCAGACCTTGACAAATCTTTCTCATTTAAGCTTGTGTTTGTTGCTCTTTCGACCATTATAAACCACTGGCATCTCCATCACCCTGTACAAAATTCACAGCTTAACTGTGCTCTGTGTGAAGAGCCTCCTTGTTTATTTGCTTTGTTCCCTGCCCTCAGTTGCAATAGATGGTGCAGAGGTTTTGTTCCCTATGTGCCTCCTTCATGCTGTCTGTAAACATACAGGCTCTGTAGTATGCTTAGTCCTCTCTTTCTTGACTGCAGAGTCATCACCTGTTTCATTATTCCTCATCTCAGAACTCTTCTGTAGCTCCTCTAAGTCTTACCCTTCTCGTGAGTGCCTTCCCTGGCTGTGTTTGTGTGCCAGCTCTCTCTGTTCTTTAGAGCAGTTGATGGTAGTACCATGTAATTGTCAAATTCGATGTTCTGAAATTACCTGGATCTCTCTTGAAACCCTCTAAAAAACCTATTCCATTTGCTTCCTTCTGTTCCTCTGCCACAGACAGAGGTTTGTGCGAGAGACTGCACATCAGAGCAGAGCTATTTTGTCTTAAGAGCCTCCAGGTTCTTATTGCCTGGGCCCAATGGTTGTCCCTCATCATTGCAAGATGAATGCTGTATTACAAGTGTATGAACACTGCAGTATTTGTCCTATAACCACATCTACTGACACTGCTGCTTGACCTGATTCCTCCAGCGTCATAGAATCACAGACTGGTTTGGGTTGGAAGGGATCTTAAAGATGATCTGGTTCCAACCCCCTTGCCATGGGCAGGGACACCTTCCACTAGAGAGGGTCCAGCAAGGAAATTGTTCTAAGACCTTCGACAGGGGACACAGCAGAGAAGCTGAGTTGTATTTATGCATCTGTGGCGTTATCTCCTGACTGTTGCTCTTAGGTTTTGATCTCCCGTAGCCCCCAGCCTACCTCACAGGCTTCTTGGGTTACTTGGAAAAGGATTTCCTAATCCCTTTAATGGGGAGGTGGATGGAGGTGGAAGGTGTTTGATGGGGGTGGATTGAGGACTGACAGTCATGAGGGACTTGTGTGATGGTGTTAGCATCTCACACCTCTGTGTATTTCCTTGTTTGCTCTAAAAAATCTTTGTTATTGGAAAAATGTCTTTTCTCTTCCCTTGTTGCCAAACCACACCGTTGTTTTCTCTGTAGTTGTTTTGGCAGGGTGAGATCCCTTTGTCATTGCCTGTGTGATATTCTTTTGCTGTGAGATATTTCTCCTCTGCAGCAGGCAGGCTGTTAGCTGTGATACAGGACAGCACTACCACATCCCCAAAGGTGCTGGTGGTGAACCTGTGTGTCAGCATTTCTTGGGCTCTGCCACCCCGGCCTCAGCAGATGGCATTTTGTGCCAGACACTCGTGGTCCGTATGCCTGTAGGACAGGTAGCAGTGTGTTTATACACAAGCACTCAGAACAGTGTCAAGTCTCATTTGTTGCCATCCAACTGGAGGGTGTAACCAGAGTGGATGCACCTGACAGTCCCATGCTTCCCCAAGATCCCTTGCAGACAGCCCTGTAAGGGAGGTATCTCTCCTTAGAAGTATCTCTCTGGCTGCTTCACATCTGGAAAAAAAAGCATTAAATGATCAGCAAGCATTTAAATATTCATCTTCATTTTATCTATGCCTTTTATTAAAGTCCATATAATCTCCAAAGAGGCTTCTAAATGATCTGTGGCTTAATTTGTTCGTTAAGGAATTCAAGCAATAAACAATCTGCGTTTTGGCCTGATGCTGATGCTGCTTCTTTTTACTACTGCACCTTGCAGGGATGTCTGTCTCTTCCTTTAAATACTGAAACTCTCAGTGCTCCTTGCTGCAGCTCTTGTACCTTGACTGCCTGCTCACTGACTTGTCAAATCACTAATGAACCTGCACTTCTCTCTCTTCGGGCCACATTCTGCCCTCAGCTGAACTTGTTCCGGCTGAGTTGCTTCAGAGGTGTTTCACAAGTGTGTTTTTTGGTCCAGGTTCCTTGCAGAAGCCTTGCAATATTGCACCTGGCTCTGTTAATTATATGTAAATGAAGCAGAACACTTCCAGCAGCAGTCCTTTCAGCCAGTTTATACAAATCCTCTATCAGTCAAGTCTTACGTGCTCCTTGCCTTTGCAAACTCTTGCACGATGGCTCTTTTCCTACCTGCATAGGGAATAAAAGCCACTTCAGTGGCACAGATTGATTAAGTCAATAGTAATCAACGTTGGAATCTATTTGAAGTGACAGGGAAACGTTTCCAATTCAGTTGCTTACCAGGCAGCCCAAATGCTGCTGTTGGGTGGCAATATCAAAGCGTTGGTGCTGATGTTTTAAAGAAGTCTCTGGTAAGTTTCCCCAAATGAGGGTCCCAACCTCTGTAGGCATCTTCAGAAATCTTTTAGAGGGTTTTACTCATCTGAGGCTCTTTGGGATTGATACATGGGGAAAATATCTCTGTATAAAAGAATATGGGTATTCTAAAAGTAAACTGCAAACAACGGATTTGGCTTTATTTTTTGTCTTGAGAGGCAACAAGTGCACTGTCACTAGAATGCTTTCTGCTATCTGAAAGGGGTTGTTCTGTTCTCCCTAGGAACAAGCAATTGAACAAAAGGAAACAGCCTCAAGTTGCACCAGGGGAGGTTCAGGCTGGATGTGAGGAGGAATTTCTTTGCTGACAGGGTTGTCAGGCATTGGAAGGGGCTGGAGTCACCATCCATGAAGGGATTTCAGAGCCAGGTGGATGTTGTACTGAAGGAAATGGGCTGGTGGGTGATAGGGCTGGGACAAAGGCTGCACTCCCATGAGCTTAAAGGTCTCTTCCAGCTGAAATCATTCTGTGGTTCTGTGTTAGGTGTCTTACATTTGAATGGAGGACTAACAGTTCATTATTCTTTGATGGGCATGTGTGTGGCTGCAGGAGAAACACTGTGTAGGAAGCTAGAAACGTGCAACAAGTGTCCTGGTGTATTAGAGCATGGGGTGGATGGGGTGTGGTGCTGGGGAGGTGCCTCGTCACCCCACATACGTGCAGTGACAGGGGAGTGGTTTGCAAATAGCTGGAATAAGGGCTTTGGCAGTCCAGGGAAGGAATATGGAAAGGAACATGTTAGGGGAGAATTCAACTGAACTCAGATTCTCTGTTGGTAAAATTGAGTACAAACCAGGAGGATGGACTGGTGGGGCTTTTGACACCTGGTGTGGAAGGTCAGCTGTTTGCTGCTTGTAGCAAGCTTAAAACCTAATGCTTTACAGCATCTCACTGGAGGCTTGATAGAGCAGGTCAACAAACAGAAACTGCAATCCTGATGGCTGCAACAGAAGAGAAGATATTACCATCTAAATGCTCCTTCTTTTACCACCAGAGAACCATATCTTAGAAGATGTGAACAAATGTGTCATCGCTCTCCAAGAAAAAGATGTTGATGGCTTAGACCGCACGGCTGGTGCGATTCGAGGACGTGCTGCCAGAGTCATTCACGTCGTCACCTCAGAGATGGATAACTACGAGCCTGGAGTCTACACTGAGAAGGTGTTGGAAGCAACAAAGTTACTGTCCAACACAGGTAAGAAAGAGTCAGTGACTCCCAAGATCCCTAAGTTCGTATTGCTCACAAGCGCACAGGCAACTGGATACTAATGTGCCTGTGAAATCCATTAAAGAATCCCTTTACATACTGTAATGAAAATTAATGGGAGTTATTTGCAGAGCAGTTGCAAAATGAGGAATGTAATTTTGCTGTGTTGACTGACTTCTAACTCAGCAGCACACAAGGCCTCCCTGAACCTGCTTGCTGTCATGGGCTGAGCTGCAGAAGGCAAACACACCAGGGAACGAGCCCTGGAGAGCGAGTTGGGGCTCAGCAGTGGTGCTGAGTGGCTTGCAGTATTGCACCAGGCTCTGCAAGGCTGCAGGATCCAGAGGATAAGATTCCTGCCAGATTGACCCACTAGAGTACATTTTGGGTAATGTTTTAGGGTACAGTTGGAACTGTTAAAGAACATTGTAGGTTGTATCCCTCCACCCCTAAACAATACCTTAGGGTGTTTTCCTGTTAATGAGCTGGTAACATCCATACAGGGTAAGGAATGATGCTGGTTGCTTCAGTGAGTGCTGTACCAACTATTAGTTGTTAGTTTAGCTTTAATTACTTTGATGAAGAATCAAGGATGACACTGAAGAAAGGAGCAGGCTGTAAATGGTTCTGTGCTGTTTTCCCTGAGGTGTGGTGAGTCACTGAAGTACAGCAGTGCAACCTGCCCTCTTCCAGTGCCTTGTTAAACTTGAGCTTCCTGATGGTAATGTTGCTTTTTTTCCCCCCCCAAAAAAAAATCTGCAGGGAACATTAAACAAATGCTTGATAGTTTTATCTCATTGTTCCTGAGTGCTTCCCTAAGTGTCTTGTCATCTGCTAGAAGAGTGTGATAAACTTTTCACTGTCTAAGGGGAAAAACCCAAACAGCAGCAGAGCTAACAGAAACCAAAGTGAACTAAGGCTTGAGCTACAGTACTGGTGCCCTTCTGTAACAAACGTTTTGAATTGAAGTGGAACCTCTGCACAGCTTCCAGTGACAGTTCACAACGAGGCTCACTCACATCCTTTACAGGAGTGTGCAGCACAAAGTGGTGTTGGGTTGGGGACTGACTGACTGTAATTTCGTGTTCTTCATTCAGTTATGCCACGGTTTACTGAGCAAGTAGAAGCTGCCGTGGAAGCCCTGAGCTCAGACCCTGCTCAGCCGATGGATGAGAACGAGTTCATCGATGCCTCGCGGCTGGTGTACGACGGGATCCGGGACATCAGGAAAGCCGTGCTGATGATCCGGGTGAGCATGGCTTCCTCACACGGCTCCCTCCTTTTCCACTCGCTTTCCTGCACCTCCACGGAACTGTCAGCCATCAGTTTTATGGACAGCAGACTCTGTACGATTTTTCTTAAGCTCCTATTACCATTCAGAGTCTTAAAAGCCGCTAATCACTCGGAAGCACATTGGGATTCAAATCCATTACACAGACCTGAGCGTCAATGGTAGACAGAGTTGGGATGCTAAATACCCTTCATGCATCTTTTGTAATGCTACATTAATGCCCTGCTTGTTAATGTGATGGAATCTGTGACCTTTGGTTTAACAACAGCAAGTGGATGCGTAACAGTTGATGCTTTTTGATGCTTTGAGAGCTTAGAAATAAAACCTGACGCTCTTATTAAGTAACTTTTGAGAGTTCACACTAGTTACTCAAAAACAGGTTTAGATGAGTTCAGTCTCTCGTTCCTAGAGCATGTAATTCGTTAACTGGCTAACCTTAATTAACAGGGGCTGGCTCAGAGACGCTTTGTCTCTCCTGTGCTTGTGTGTTTGGGTGCAGTGAGTGTGAGTCCTCATTTCTGGTAGGTCAGGCAGCGTTAGGCTGGTAGGAGGCGTGCGGGGAGGATGCAGAAGGGCTCCTGCAGTTGATTGAAGGGATACAGGAAAGAAAGTTCTGCTTGAGGCTGACCTATGCTTGAATCTTAGCATGATAAAAATGGGCAGACTTGCGGAGGAACTGTCTTCATCTTTCGGAGTGGTAACCATGGCAGATGCATTTTGGTGATAAGTACATTGAGGACATACAGCCCCAGAATATATATGATTATAGTAACCATTGCAATAGTATCTTCCACATTTGCTGTTTAAAGCAAAGAATCAGATGGAAAATCAGCAGAGAAGCTGACAACCACATATGTGCTCTGCGTAGAACTTCTTTTCCGACTTAAGCTGGGGATTTATAGACAACAAATGTTAGATGAAGTTATTAATGCTCTCCTGTTATACAGACAAACTCATTTGATTCACCCCCTGCTAAAGTCCTTGTTATTCAGGACATGAAGGCATGGCTGCCAGTTCCACATCGTCAGTAATTAGGCGCTGCCAGGAATGCTGACGTTTCCCCTTGCGCCGCTGGTGTCAGGGTGCCACGGCTCTGCTGCGCCTGCCAGCAGCTAACGACAGCTCCTTGGGGACACATCAGTGACCTAGAAAGAAGTTAAAATGCCAGTATTTGTGGTCCAAAGGGCTGTAAGGTGTAGAATGTATTTAGGATAATAGAGCCATCCACTTCTCCAGGGCTTTGTCTCAAACTGGACCACAGGAGTAACCACGCTCGCAGGGGAATACTGCGAAGCTCAGCTGGGGCAAACAGGCCGAGTGACTTGCAACTTGGCCTAGTGGCACTTGTTCTTTACAGCAACCAGAAGGAAACATCACTCAAATACCTAATTTTTGTGTTTAGGCAGCGTATTTTCAAACCCAGAATATTACTCTGTCTGTAGATTCTTTACTCCCTGATCTGCAGGTGACCTCTCATCGTTCTCCTTGATGAGACACTGAAAGGCAGCATTACACCTTGTGTATCCCAGGCTGTTTGGGCTTTGGGATGGATGAGCAGAGGAGGGGGCTTAAAATCATGAACAGTTTCTAAAGATGCAGCAGAACCGTTTTCTCTGTGTTTTTTAAAGAACTTTTAAAAACACTGGTATACCAAGCTACTCCTTGGTGTGTGTCCTGCTGGTTATGCTCTTTAGGGCATGGAGAGGAGACAGTGGCTGAAATGCCCGAGGCCTCAATTGTCAGCATACTCACCTTTGCTTTTTGACACTTGTTTTGGGTATCCATCTTCATTTGAACTGTATCACAGGATGTCTGTGCCAGAAAACAAGCTTGTAAAATTAACACCGTAGGAAAGAAATCTGAAGAACAAGGGTTTTAGTTGCATCTTATCAATTCATCACAATTTATTGCATTTATCAGTGAAGCTCTTTGTTGATCCAGCTCTGCAAAATTGTCATGAAGTGCCACTCTAGGCAGAGATGTAGTATTTTGGCAAACATGCTGTTTAAACTTGATAAGCTTTATAAAAAGTTCACCAGCTATAGATTGGCAGTAGCAAAAATAAATCTTAGGCAAGTAGGAACTAGGTCAGATGTGTTTAGCCTACAGCATAAAAGCTGGCCCTTACCAGCTAAAAATTTCCAGCTTTTCCTGGAGGATGGGAATAAATTTTGATGTATTTTATCTGTTGTTAAGTTAGTCAATGCTTTGATTTGTAATTGTGTTAAAGACGAGGGCTGTGGGTTTGAAGCAGGCCTTCAAGCCGTGCGCGGTTTTAGCTTCAGGATCTCCAGTGCAGCTTTGACGTTTCACCAAGTTGTGAAAATACTCTTCCTTTGGCAAAACTTTGTTTGTTCCCGTTTCAAACAACTCCCAGGTGTTTAGTTAGTGGCATGTGATCCTGGGGCTCAGCATGGTGTGTCACAGCAAGCACGTATCATCACACACGTTACAGTCTGGGTACGATCCCTCTACTTCCCTTTGTGTTGAAAACACTGGGTGATTTTTACCTTCACTAGTTTCCATTCTGTCTGCTTGAAGGACAATACTCTTGTTGATTTTTAGAGCTGTGATATCTGTTCTTTGACTCTGAGTCACTCTTTCCTCAGACTCCTGAAGAGCTGGATGATTCTGACTTTGAGACTGAGGACTTTGACGCCCGAAGCAGAACGAGTATTCAGACTGAAGATGATCAGCTCATTGCTGGACAAAGTGCAAGGGTAAGTGTGATAAAACTGTGACCTGCCTTCAAGAAACAGTTCAGCTTCCTTTGAAAAGGCAGATCAATTTGGAGAGGAGAGTGGTAGGGGTGGTGGCATTCCTTGTTTCCAGTTTCCCTCTGAAAAGCAGGTCAAGTGAAATGCAGCACAGGTTGTTTTGGTGGATGTGAGAAACCCTTGTGTTTCGTTTTGGGTGTTTTGAAAGATCAAAATCCTTTTAGTATTGCTTAAGTACTTTCTACTTTGACATCTCAGACGTTGTAGGCACTGCCATTTAGTTAGGTGAGTTTCTGCAGGGAGACACGGGGCAGCATCATTCCACTCTGCTCGTTTTCAACAGGCAAGTGCGAAGTCTGTGGGCAAGAAAGCTTCTCACAACCTCATCTCACACACGTGTTGGTGTGTGTTTGGCCGCTGAGCATTTATCAAGACAATGTTGAGAAGAGCTCAGAGATGAAATCATTTAAACTAACTGGGTTTCCTATGACTGTTAAAAATGAAAGCCTCGAGAGACAGTATATTATCATTAAGAGGTGAAAACTTAAAATCAGTACATTGAAGGAAAAACAGCCCTTATCTATTGTTTTTATTTGACACGTCCCCTCCTGGATCAATAACAATTTACACTCTTGGGAAAGTGCCATGGAAGATCTTTTGTGAAGGCTCTTCTAGCCTGAAGCCAGACAAGAAGTAGCTCGGCCTTATTTATCAAACTTCTGCCACATTGGCTTGGAAATTATACTAAGTGGGAGTATTTTTTATCCCTCTCTCTGCTCTTATTTAAAGGCAGACATTTCTAATTTACCTTTCAGCAGGGCTGCAGCCAGTGACTTTTTTTGTACTGAGCACTCCTTTTCACCTGCTCCTGGAGGCATGAATGCTCCCAGTATTTACGAAGGCAAAGGCATTGAGTCTCATATGGACTGTAAACCTAGTCTAATAGATTTTTATCCAGGAGTAAGCACATAATCTTTCTTTTCACTTACTCTTTCTTCAATAGGCATGTTTCAAAATAGTACATCTAGCTTTTTGCAGGGAAGACACTCATATTATTTCTTCTATGCATTGCAACACTGGAAGATACCCAAGTGGAACTTTTAAAACTCTGAAATGGCACAGAAAAGGCAAGTGCCTCCCCTTCATGCAGTTGTTCTTTGAGGGGTGGTAATATGTAGCAAGCTTATTTGGAATCTGAACAGTTTCATCGTGCAAATGCCCGTGTTTCCAGTGTCAGCTTGTCTTTCTGGACACTCTCTTACAAAATAGCATAAACTTTGATTCAGAATGGAAGGAGATGGTTCTGTAAGGCCTCTAGGTAGAGTATTGCTTTAAAGTTTTATCCCCCATCTACATGACTTAAATTGGCTGTTAGTGAAATGTTCCAAGAAGTGAAAGGCAACGTGAGAAAACTCTCTGTTTCAGGCTATCATGGCTCAGCTCCCTCAAGAGCAAAAAGCAAAGATTGCCGAGCAAGTCGCAAGCTTCCAGGAAGAAAAGAGTAAATTGGATGCTGAAGTATCCAAATGGGATGACAGTGGCAATGACATCATTGTTCTGGCCAAACAAATGTGCATGATTATGATGGAAATGACAGACTTCACCAGGTGAGTCGTTTTAATTTGTGCAACACCTCTCAGAGCTGCCTGGGCTGCTCATCTCTCAATGAAATGTTTTGCAAGTACTCTTAAGAGAGTCTTACTTCTAATTTCCTTTAAATGTTACCCTATTAAAGCCCGTGTATTAACTTGGGAGACACATTACTATGCAGTGACTGGGTGGTAATAACTGTTTGAATTGGTCTATAGATACACAGCAGTTATTGCCTGTCTTTCTTTCTTAAGGGTGATTCTTGTCCCCAGGAATATATACATATACTTGTGCAGTTCTTTACCACATTAAATTCTATTGCTTCTCAATATTGCTGTACTGCAGAAACAGTTCCTAGTACAGTGATTTGCAAAAGAAAGAGAGGTTTTTTGATGCCTTTTGAAATTCATTGTAGCAGATTCTCTACAACGCTGTTTTTTAAGCTTGGTGTTGCATTCCATGAACGTGTCAAATCTGTCTTCTAAAACGTTCTCCCTTATCATCATTAGGTTGCTCAAAACAATAAAATTGAAGATGCTTTTATCCCTAATGGAATCTAAACATGGGGAGGGGCTGGAAGGGGGGAAACTCTCTTGAAAATGAAGGTACTGGGATGGTTCCATCTGGCCTTTCTGTGCGACCTTGTCCATGCAGTTTGGGTGAGGAATCACATCCAGGGCTGTGTGGAACAGAATGAGAAAAGCAATGTGTAGTTCACTCTTGAGCTTTTTCTGGTGCTAGAAGGTAAACTCTGTTTGGTTTTGCAGAGGTAAAGGTCCACTGAAAAACACGTCAGATGTGATTAGTGCAGCCAAGAAGATCGCAGAGGCTGGGTCCAGGATGGACAAGCTGGGACGGACTATTGCAGACCATGTAAGTCACAATTCATTTTCATGAGCCTCCAGCACAAGAGAGCAATAGCAGATCTTTTAGGACTGCAGACATGATGAACAGAAGAAAATATGATTCGTTTAGGGTGGGTTTTTTAACTGATTTTCCAGATTTGCTGCTGTAAAAGCTCTAGCCCTTTCTTTCTAGCTGCTCTCCTGCCACCCCACACGGCGTAAGCAGCTAAATATGCCCAGCATATTAACACTATGCAGATAGAACACTAGCAGCTCCTTGGCTTAAATCAAGCACCTCCCATTCTCAGGTAGCAACGTGCCATCACTGCTTCGTGTCACGGAGGATCTAGGCCAATCTCTGGAACCAGCAGCATTGAAACTGGCTTTGTGTTGCTCCTGTCATGCTCAGAATATGCCCAGTACTTCCCAAAGCAATGACAAGACTGCAAAGGCAACACCCTAATTATTGCACATGGCCTGTTGCACAACCTTTTGAGGCAGCTTTTAATATTAACAATTTTTAAATGCCCCCTGCACTGCATGGTAAGATTGTCAAAAGTCTCCAGTGCTTTTTCTCGTGGTCCAAAGTTGATGAGAGCTTTGAGCAAGGCATGTAGCAACACCAGTGTTTGCTGTGCTGTCTCAGGCCCTTGCACATCTTGTGCTATATGTACAAAAGTACTTGAAATGAATTCTTAGAGGACTGAAGGAATATGGCCATCTCAGAGGGGTTTATGCAACACACCTGCCTGTCCTGAGCCACGTCACAAACTGGGCTGGGTCAAGCCAAAGCACCTTTGGTCTCAGTCCACATCCAAATTACAGAGAGACACCAGCGTGAGTAATACTACCCTGCTTTCAGGAGAGGCCCTGAAATGCAGGTAGATTAAGTCTGAGATCAGGGACTAAACTTTATGTTGTCTTTGCTGTCACTTGTTTTTCGTTGCATCTCTGACTGTGAATTCATGATGCAAGGTTTGAACTAACTCCCTGTCACTTTGGAAGCAGATCTTTGTCATGCAGATCTCTCTTTAAACGTTGCATCCAGAGGGTGTTGTCTTCACCCTAATTTATTAATGGTTCAGTGGGGAGAGAAAGTTGAAAAGTGTTGTTGAAAATGGGTCTCCTTGCTGTAGCATTTTGACAACTGAGTCTCTGGGAGCAGAGGGTGCGCCGGCACTGTCGGCAGACGAAGCCAGGAGCAGTTTGTGTTCTGGAGCACGGGGCACCTGGGGCTGAAAGGTTACAATGCTGTAAATTTGCTTTTTTTCCCCTTTGAATTCCTATGTTTTATGCAAACTTGGTTACTCAGTTCTGCACTGAACTCTTTCAAAACCCCTAAATGGCTCCTTTTAGTAGAAGGCAGGGCCTTAAAAATGTAAGAGATGAAGCACATGTTTGAAGATAAATATGAGCAGCACAGTTGAGTTAGTCATTTTGACAAGAATATAGCTTTTTGTCCCAACTCCATACTCTGCTAATACTTTGCAGCTTGCATATTTCATTAGACACGCTTACATACTCTTTAGAAACTTGCTAATGTAGAACTCTGTGACAGTTACAGAGGCCGTGCAAGAGGCATTTGAGCAGAGCACTAATGCCTTCTTCTGCCCAATACTGGCTTTTAACAGACAGAGGGGGTTTTATGTGCTGCTGGCCGTGTGACACAAGGCTGAATCATGACCCCTCGTGTTAGTGTGTCAGGAACTCCTAACTGCTGCCATCAGGCAGTTTTACAGCACATTTCCTTTGAAACCATAAAAGCTATTATCCAAGGTATTTCACGTCTGTTGGAAAGTGTCTGGCCATCAGCTGGCAGGTTTTCCCCAAGGTGTTCCATCTTTCACTCAGAGCAGCACTCTGCTTGTCTTGAATGGGGGACTGTGAAGCAGTTATGAGCACAGCACAAATGAAAGTGATTTGCAGCAAGACAAAGGAATCACCTTATGGAGGTTTATTCTTCAATGGTGGAATACTTACAAAGCAAAGTTCTGTGGCTTTTTTTACCTTTGATAGTGGTGGGAGGTTAAAGTTCCATCAGTGTCTGGTCATGAAATGGAAAGGAGCTGGGGGCAGCAAAGGGATTGCCCTGCTTCCCTTCCAGTAAAGGCTCCAGCAGCCCCTTGCTGCAGAAGCTGGTCTGGGGTGCACCGTGGGCACAGGCTGACAGCTCTCCTGGGTGGTGGCTGCCAGCACACACTGCCATGTGCCCATCCTGCCATGGTAGCTGTGTCCCTAATGTGTCTGCTCTCAGCTGCTCTGACCAAGGGGCCAGGCCCAGCTGCCACACAGGGTGTTTCGCTGTGAATCGGCATTTGCAGCTGCCGCTGAGGATACGGTGAGGGGAGGCAAAGTCTCTCTGGCTGATACTCACACCTACCAGAGACGTGGGCGTGGGAGTTGTGTGCTTGTCTTACTCAGCACGCGCCACGGGAGAGCTGCTCTGTCTTTCTCTCCTTCTTTTCATTGCAAAAAGGGAGAAAAAGGGTATTCAGCTTCTCCACAGGCTCAGCTGTTAGGAAGCGAGTGTGTGTGTGAGTTTGCTCTGTCCAGGACAGATCCTGGGTTTGACTTGGAGCAGCCACCACTGAGTCTGTGGCAGCATCTCATTCTGGGGAGTGTGGGAGGTGGAGGTGTTCCCCACCACATATCTGTTTCTGTCTGCAGTGTGGCTGGCTGTGTGTTGTGGGGACTCTCCCAGGCCAGCTCTGCAGGTGGGCTTCCTGTGGCTGGTGTCTTCCTTAATCAGTGTAGGAATTGTTGCCTTTTGGGTTTTGGGGAGATTTTCACTGAGTGTTCCTGCGTAGGTAAGAACAGGGCTCACTCAGTGCAGTGCCTGTTGTTGTTGTTCATCTTGCATTACATCTCTGTTTAAACATCATCTGTCTTAGAGCTGAGTCTTCTCTCCTGCTCGGAGCGGCAGCACACACAGTACAGAACGCGGCTTCCCAACTCACGTCATATTGATCTATGCAGCCCAAATCCTATTTCCTCTGCCACTGCTTCCCCCGCTGCCTTCTTCAGCTATTGGTAAACATGCAGCAGCCTCACAATCTCTTTCCTTAAATGGTTTCCATAAGCTCACAGCCCATAAAGTACCTTGAATTGTTTAGTGGTCCTTCTGACGTGCCGTATTGTGCATTTGTCAACATTCAATTCAATCTGCTGCCATGCAGCTCGTTCACTTTGTTAGATGAGCTGTTTGGGAGATGGAGAGCATTTTCCAAAATGGTAATTTCAGCTTTTCATTAGCTCTTTGGCCAATGCTATTTGTGGACTTTCTCTAAAACGTCTTGTACTGCTGACTAATATTGATTAGCTTAAAAAATGAACCTGCGAGCTTTGCTGCTTCCTTGTTCACGGGTTTCACTTGGCTGCTGGAAGCAGCCTGCCCACCTCAGAGGTCTGGATGCCTCAGGTGTTTGACTCCCTGCCCTGGGACAAAGGAGGTCATTTCTGTTAGTTTATGGGTCAGGGGCAGCTAAAGAGAAAAGGTCGGCAACCACAACTAGGGCTCCCATCCTACTGCTAACACCCACAAGGGGATCTTTACCTTCCTCTGGAAGGAGAGGAGAGGCTGTAAGCAAGAAACCTGAGCTTGAGTGGAGCATTAAGTACTAAACTGGTGCTACATTTAGAATTATTCTTCTAATCATACCATTATTTACCATCATCCATCAGGAATCCTTATTGCAGGGTCATTGTACAGGATCGGGGTACAGGATGAATTGGGATTTTGCTGTGAACAGGGGTGTGTGGAAAATTGCTCACGTGGACCCAGGGTCTGGTCTGTGGGAAGAGCAAAAGGGCAATGGGTGAAGGGAAGTGAATGCTGCTTAGAGCAAGGCTCTTCTCTCCTTGTCACGTCTAACACTGGTCAATCACTGTGGCTGCTCATGGTTTCTGTGGAGTGTTTGGTGCTTGGAGGCAGCCAGTGCCCAGATGGTCGGGCAGACCTGCAGCTGCTGCACTGCCCAGAGGCGAGTGAGGGGTGCTGAGCCCTGCTTACAGCCACACTGAGCTGTGGGAGCAGGGAAGGGCACTTGGAGTTTGTATGTGAGTGTGTGTGTGAGGTGCATTTAGTGATGGGGAATTGGATGGTGGAGATTTACAGGTTTCTGGAAGGGGTGCAGCTGTCTAGAGGGATGGAGATGAGAGCAGGAACTGACTTTAGTCTGTCCCTGTTGACACTGTCTGAATTCCTGATCCGTGGGTATGGTGCTAGAGATGAAATAATGCTCAGTACAATGTTGCCTGCTTTAGAGCAGAGAACTTAAGAGTTGTAATGAGTCCGATCCTGGTTTTGTCCAGGAGACGTGTGAGTAGATCTGCAACGGCCGGCGCTCGGGGCAGGAGCCGTGCCGGCCACCACACTCGCTGCTGGTTTGAAAGGCACTGCGGGACTGGCACAGGTAGTAAAGGCTTCCCAGAGCCCTTCTTGTCTTCTGTTGCAGACCCTGTTTCTCCCTGGGGCTGTGTCCCAGGAAGCAGCTTCCCCAGCAGCCTCCTGGACTGACACTGACACTGGCACTGACACTGGTTCAGTTGCAAAGCTGCAAAAGATGCTTTTATCTCACGGCTGAGTGCTTCAGAAAATGCTTTACAATTCTTATTTCATGCCTGGTGAGGAATTCGTTTCCACGCTGCCACAGAATGGGAGCAGAAGGCAGGAGAATATCTGCTTTGCTGGGTGTAATCGAGTGACTGTCAGGTTTATCACCTCCTACCTTAGATTGAAAATGGAGACGGGATTGGGTAACATCTGTGAGATCTTGGACATCAGGTCATTGCTGCTGCAGTGCACAGGAAGGACCTTTTATGGTTAAGAAACCTGGTGAGGCAGCCTTCCTCTTTCTCCTCCTCCTCGCAGGGAGCCCAAGGGCAGCTGCACAGCTGGTTCTGTCCAGTGGCCACTGCGCTGTTCTGACAGCCCGTGTGTTGCTTCGTACATGGGTTCAGGGCTGCCCACGTGCTGCTCAGTTGTCTTTTGACAAAAGGGTCCACTGAAAGGGGAATGATATCTGGAGCACACTCACAGTTACAGAACAAAGTTGCCTGATTACTCCTTAAATGATAGTCTGGGCTCCCCAGCTCAAGAGAGACAGGGAGCTGGAGAGAGGCCAGTGCAGGGCTGCCAATATGCTGAGGGGATAGCACGTGTGTGAGGAGGAGAGGCTGCGGGCCCTGGGGCTGTTCAGCCTGGAGAAGCCTGAGCTCAGGGGCACCTCAGCAATGCTGATCTATCCCTGAAGTGAGAGGATGGGGCCAATCTTTGTTCTGTGGTGGCCAGTGCCAGGACAAGGGCTGATGGACATCAGCTGGAACACAACAAGTTCCCCTTAAACACCAGGAGAAGCTCCTTTGGTGCTGAGGTGAGGGAGCCCTGGCCCAGGCTGCCCAGGGAGGGTGTGGAGGCTCCTTCTCAGGAGGTTTCCAACCCCACCTGGACACGTTCCTGTGCCCCCTGAGCCAGGGGAACCTGCTTTAGCAGGGGCTGGGGCTGCAGCAGCTCTGCAGGGCCCTTCCATGCTGGGATCCTGGCATTCCTGTTCTAGTTTTTGTGACTGTAAAATCCAACTTGCCCTTTGTTTCTGCAGTGCCCCGACTCAGCCTGCAAACAGGACCTGCTGGCCTACCTGCAGCGCATCGCGCTCTATTGCCATCAGCTGAACATCTGCAGCAAAGTGAAGGCTGAAGTTCAGAACCTCGGAGGGGAGCTGGTTGTGTCTGGGGTATGTATGAGCTGTGATGTGCTCACTTGGTCCGGTTTTCCTCCCAGGGCTCGTTATCCCAAGCTAAACTTTTATGCTCAGCATCACAGAATACACACAAGAGATTCTGGAGCGTTCAGTCAAAGTTTTAATGTATGCAGGGTTTAGAATGCTGCCTGCATAGCCTCGCTGCTCCTGGAGGAAGCACTTTCTGTTTGAAAGGGGAGGGCAATACAGACTCTTCCTTACTCAACAGTGTTTGTAGAGAGATTCACTTTACCTTTGTGTAATCTACTGTTTTTCCAGACTGCTTTTTTTCGCTCTTTGTGAGGTTAAATCACTTTAATCATCCCAGCTAAACCTTAGTGAGGTTAAATCACTTTAATCAGCGCAGCTAAACCTACCCCGTGTCTCTGGCAGCCTTCGAACACAACAGGGTCCTGCAGTGCTCCGGAGCTGTTCATACTGTTCATATTTCACAGTAGCTGTGCCCTGAGAGCACAGGGAGCTTTAGTGGCTGCTCTGTTTCGTGACAGCTGAAAGCTGCCATGGGCCAGCTGCTTCCTTCTTCTAGCCATTACTTAACAAATGCTTTTGTTCGGCGTGGCTCACGAAGCGCTTCCTCCTCAGAGGGATCCCTGCCACAGGGGTCTGGCAGCAGGGACATGCAGCTCAGTCATTCCTCTCTTCTGCCACATTCCTAAACTTATTAGCACGTCTTTTCCCCTCACAAACAAGCTGTAACTGTCGAGGGAGTGCTCCGGGACAGCAGTGGGTGAGGGGAGGGCTGCAGCAACCTGCTGCAGCAGCCGTGCTGCTGAGAGCCCACCCTGCATAGGCTGAGCACCCTCCCAGGGGGCTGTGGCTCCGTGGCATGGCTGATGTCCTGTGAGCTGGGAGGCTGAGGGCATCGCTCTGTCAAAGAAGCAGATGTGTCACTGTGCAGTAACACCTACTCCAGGGTTTTACTGCAGTTGTTCAGTGTCTTCAGAATTTACATACCCCCTGCTATAAATTAGTTATATGAGCAGGCTGGCATCTGTAGTCTGATCTGGTTTTATCTCTTCTCTGCTTCTCTGTCCACTGGGACTAAGTGTTGCCAGCAGGAGTGATAAACTCCTGTCAGATTATCACATGAAGACTTCTGCCAGTCCAGGGACTTCTCCTAATCTGGAAGTAAAACTCTCCTGTTACCATCCCACTCCCATCCCTACACCACAGAAGGTTTGTGCAAGCAGAGCTAGCGGCCAGGCAGGAAGAGCTTGCACCCCCAGCAGCCTGGCAGTTCATCTGCAAAAGTGCCTCCCCACTTTCAGTGCACTCACTGAGCCTGATTCTTCCTGCTGGAAGATTCATGGAAACAGTCAGATGCCCTGGAAGTGTTTTCCAGCGTGATGAGGGGGTGAGGAGTGCAGGTGGCACTGGTTTGCTGGAGGGTGCAGCTCCCACCTGCTCTTGGGGTGCTCTGGGTTTGCTGCAGGACAGGCAATGGCCTCAAGGCTTGTCTCAAAACCTTCCTCAGATGGCTGCAACACAGGAATTGTAGTGTGTAGAGACAGCTGAGTTCTTGTGTAAGCTGAGCAGAGGTTCTGAAGCCCCTGACCAGACCAAGCCCCTGCCTTTGGATGACTTGGACTCGCAGCCTGAGGTCCCACCCTGAGCAGTGGGGTCCCAGCTGAAGTCATACTCCTCCCCTCACTCTTTCACCCTGTCCCATTTCTGGTTCCTCATCTCTGCCATGTGCTAAAGCTTCAGCAAATGCTGCTCTGGGGTTTTGTTTTCTCCTCATTTTAGTGCTCTTGTAAATCAGAAACCACCTGGAAAGGGGCTCCAGGCCTGGCTGAAGACACAGTTGTGTTCCTTCCCTTTCCTGGACAACTTAATATTCTTGGGTTATTTAAAAGGTTATTATCAGTGATTAAGATACTACTACAGCTTTATTGATTTCATTAGAGAATAAGCTGCTGTTGAAGTTTAGTTGCTGTGGTGGGTTGACCCTGGCTGGATGTCAGGTACCCACCAAAGCCTCTCTGTGACTCCCCTCCTCAGCTGGACAGGGGAGAGAGGAGATAAAGAAAGGCTCGTGGGTCAAGGTGAGAATGGGGAGATCACTCAGCAACTACCAACAGACTCAGCTTGGGGAAATGTAATTTATTAGCAATCCAGTCAGATTAGGTAATGAGAAATGAACCCAAATCTTTAAACACCTCCCCCAGCCCTTCTTCCCGGGCTCAGCTCTACTCATGATTTTCCCTACGTGCCCCCAGTGCTGCAGGGGGACAGGGAATGGGGGCTGCAGTTAATTCATCACATATTGTAATAGAAGCTCCCCCCTGTAGCCCCTCCCCTGCTGCCAAAACCTGGCCACACATGCCCAGAGCAGTCAGGAATCCAAGCTCTGAGCACAGAGCTGTGCCCTGGCCGTGCCTGTGGGACTCGGTGCCCAGGCACACACCGCGCTTGTGGTTTTAGTGCCACAAGCTGGATACCAGCTCCCAGTTCTGAACCTCAGATCCCCAGAGAAACCCCAGAAAGCTCGGGCTCTTAGGGCTCTGAGAGGCCAGGGCCACCCGTGTGTCGGTGCATAACGCCGGCGTGTTGCCATTGCACAGGTGGACAGCGCCATGTCCCTCATCCAAGCCGCCAAGAACCTGATGAACGCCGTGGTGCAGACCGTGAAGGCCTCCTACGTGGCATCCACCAAGTACCAGAAGTCCCAGGGCATGGCCTCCCTCAACCTTCCCGCCGTCTCCTGGAAGATGAAAGCTCCAGAGAAGAAACCTCTGGTCAAGAGGGAGAAACAAGACGAGACCCAAACGAAGATCAAGCGAGCATCACAGAAGAAACACGTCAACCCCGTGCAGGCACTCAGCGAATTCAAGGCCATGGAGAGTATTTAAACACAGCTCTGTGTCTTGGTTGGTTGGTTTTTTTCTCTCTCTAGCCCACTACTGCTCCTTCCAGAACTTCTACTTTTCATATTCCAAGGCTGTCTCAGAAGCTGATTATTCCTCACGATGTAATGACCTAATAACTGTGTTTAGATGTGGGGAGGGCTCAGATTTCTCAGGCCTATCAGTATAGCTTCAGCCTGCCAGGAGTGTGTTCATATAGGTTGCTTTTAGGTTTCAGGGGGGTTATTTCTAGGCCAAACGTTGGGGTTTTTTTTGTATAATCTTGCTTTAAGTGAAATATCCGATAACCAAAGAGGATTTCCCAGCCACACTAACGGTTAACACTAATACTGAAGGTGCTGCTCCCAGCCTGCAGCTGCTCAGTGGCATCAGCAGAGGAACATTAACTCTTTTTACTAAAAACAAAACTAGTAATTATTGAATGTATTAGTGAGGGAGGAAAAGCAGCTCTGTATGCTCCAGGAGTGTAGGGCAACGCCAGGGCGTGAGGGGGGCTCAGGGCATTCCAGATGCCCGGAGGTCACTTGCCTACAGCCGTCTGGGAGGGGGGTTTCAGGGGAGCAGCCAGAGCAAATCCCGATGACTTCTGGTGCCAGCAGAGGGGAACTGGAATGCCTGGTACAAACCACTCCTGTGTCTTGCTGCGGGACACTAATAAAGTTGCTTTTACATCCCACTGTCGTTGGTGCTGCAAAGGGAGCTGAGTGGGGAACCAGCCCCTCCCCACACTCACATGCAAACGGCCTTTGTGCTCTTTGTGCCTCCGGCCCCTGGAGGCACCAGCAAATAGTTTTTCTCGGGCTGCAGTTTGGACTGTGCATCATGTGTGAGAGGTAATTTCACTCTTACTGAAATCTCACTTGTTTCTGTCAGTTCCACACTTGCCAGCACAGGGCTGGGGAATGGTGCAGCCAGAAGCACTCCATCGGTTTAGGTGTTAAAGCCCTTGAAGCTGCTGCAGTCCCAGCCCAGCACTAACCCCTGGCCCTCAGCACCTCAGCCCTACAGCTGTGGGATCCCTCCAGGGCTGGGCACTCCCCCAGCTCCCTGGGCAGCCTGGCACAGGGGCTGACAACCCTCTCAGGGAAGTTTTTCTGGCCAGCTGTGTGGAGGTTATTGCTGTCATGTTGCTAAAACTGCTGATCAGAATGAAGCTAAGTTGTTCTTGGGATATTTTTTGCCAAGTTTATGATGTTTTCAACCATTTTAGCCTCAAGGACAGATAATAAACAGCTGGATGACGTGCTAGACTCCATCAGCCTGGGACGTGACCAGGCACCTGCATGGGGGATAAGGCAGTGCACCCCCTCCACACATATCCTGGGGTTGCTGAGATAGGGACTGCTCTGTACACAGTCACTGGCTGATGGGTTGTGCAGGGGAGGCCACCCAGGTGAGGCATTTGGGGTTGACTGGACTCACTGCCCTGTTTGGGAGAAGCCACCCCCCCTCTGCATGGGGCAGGGGGATGATTTCCCCTCCTGTTCAATCCGATTTGGGGGTTTGCACCTCAGCATGTGCAGTCCCTCAGGGCACAATCAGCTCCCAGGTGCTGCAGCCCCGGGGGCTCTGAGCTCAGGAGGTCGGGACAGAACAGCCCCGGCCCCAAGGTCTCTAACCAAAGCCTCCCGGGCAGCCAGGGCAGAGCGGAGCTGCAGAGGCCAATTGAGAGGAACGGCAGCAATTAGCACTCTGTGTAGGGAAGCGCCGGGGAAGGGCTGGTGCTGGGGGAGGCTCTGCCCGGTAACCGCGGCTGCCGGGGGCAAAGGACCCACAGGAGGAGCCGCGGGGCTGCTGCTGCCTGGTCCCTGCCTGAGACAGCCCAAAGTTGGGGCTGAACAGGAAGGTTTGGGGCCTGACACTGCTGGGACACGCGGGAAGATGAACTCACCTTCTCCTTTGCAGCCACATTAAACCCCCAGGAGCTGGTCTGATTCCACATGCCAAGTGCTTTTAACTCAATTTGGTGGTGAATCGAGCCCAGCACCTCCAGCTGCTGCTTCTAATAGTGGGGTGGGTTCAAAAGGATCCGAGGCAGCTGAAGCTGGTGTGTGGGATTAGAGGGGAGGGTGAGGGGATGAAACCCCCAACACGTGGCTGGGAAACACTTCAGAAAACAAGGAGAATCCTTTTTAATCCCAGCAGAGCAGCCTGGCTCATCCCCCACCCCACACATCACTAATTAGCCCCGATACTCAACAGTGACGACTGGCAGCTGCAAACAGCAGCCAGAAGCACTCGTGCAGCAGGAAGGGCTGGAAAGGGCCTGGCTGAGGTGCCTGCCCGGGTCAGCAGCAGGATGCTGAAGGCCCAGACGGGCTTTTTTACTTCATCTCTTGTCCTGCCCTGGTGCTGCAGCCCCCGGGGGCCATAACGCCATTGGCAGGAGCAGCAGTGATTGAAACAGCTCCTGTTGCCAGAAAGCAGCTCTGAGAAGGAACACGGGAGTTGGAAATAATCGCCTCCTGGCTGGGCTGTCCTCTGTTTCTCCTCCCCTCCCTGTGCCCAGGGCCACAGGCCTGTCCCCAGGCCCAGGCAGGAGCTGGCTGCTGTGTCCCAGCCTCCCCGGCTCTCACAGGGACGCGTGAGACGTGGAGCTGAGCTCTTTATTCAAGAGGCACCTCAGGCGGGGGCAGGTGAGGGGCCGCAGACAACCGTGAGGTGCAGCTACAGAGAAGCGGCCCCTGGTCCCTCCCCACAGCCCCGAGGACGCTCGCAGCGCTCCCTCGCTGGTTACAGGGCTGTTGCCGGAGCCGTGTGTGGGATCCGCGCCGCTCCCTCAGTCTGTTGGGCTCAGCTCAGCTCCCGGAGGAGGCTGTCGACGGAGCCCAGCATCTCGTGGAAGTAGCCGCGGCGGTCTCCGTGCCGGCGCTCGGCCGCCGCCAGCGCCCGGTACTCGCGGCGCAGCAGGCGCAAGGCCGCGGTGAGGGCCGCGTCGTCGCGGAAGCGCTGCCGGCACAGCCCCAGCAGCGCGCCCAGCGCTCGCAGCACCTTCTCCCGCGTGTCGTGCTCGGCCGCCGGCAGCATGTGCGACACCACGGCGCACCAGTCCTGCTCCAGCAGCGCCGGCGCCAGCCGCACACGCCCGTACTGCCGCAGCTTCTCCTCCAGCTGGTCCCCGTCCTGCGCCGCCTCCAGCAGCGCCTGCGGGCACGGACACGGGTCAGCACCCGCCCCCCGACAGCTGCTGCCCGGGGGAAGGATGTGCAAGGCCAGCAGAAGCCGTGCGAGGGCTCTGGGCGGCTGGGAAGGCTGCAAACACCACTGCTGGGCTTTGTACTGCTCTCATAGTTACTGCGTGCTGGGGGCTGGAAGGGCCCTGCAGAGCTGCTGCAGCCCCAGCCCCTGCTCAAGCAGGTTCCCTTCGCTCAGGGGCACAGGAACGTGTCCAGGTGGGGCTGGAAACCTCCTGAGAAGGAGCCTCCACACCCTCCCTGGGCAGCCTGGGCCAGGGCTCCCTCACCTCACAGCAAAGGACTTTCTCCTCATGTTCAAATGGAACTTGCTGTGTTCCAGCTGATGTCCATCACCCCTTGTCCTGGCCACTGCAGAACAGACACTGGCCCCATCCTCTCCACACCCCTCGCTTGGGATTGATCAGCACTAACAGGGCTCCCTCCAGCTGAACAGCCCCAGGTTCTGCAGCCTTTCATCCTCACACACGTGTTCCATCCCCTCAGCATCTTGGTGTCCCTGCACTGGCCTCTCTCCAGCAGCTCCCTGTCCCTCCTGAGCTGGGGAGCCTGGAATTCTCACAACAGCCCCTCAGCCCAGCGAGGGGGTCCCAGCCCCTCACCTTCTCCATGATGAGGTCGTAGAGCAGAGTCACCACACGCACATGCAGAGTCTCCATCCCCTTCTGCCTGAAGAGGCTCCTGAGGACCTGGAGGCCGCCCAGCTTGAGGAAGTGCTGCTGGGCGTAGGGGAAGTGTCTCAGCATGGAGGACAGCGCGAAGAGAGCCTGTCAGGGACAGAGGTCTGTCAGGGGTGGGATGGGATGGGGTGAGATGGGGTAAGACACGGTGGGATGTTTGTCTGGGTGGCTGCAGCGAGCAGAGCTGCTCCTGTGTGCCGAGGTGCCTGCAGCCCTGCTCTCCAGGACAGATCTGAGCTGACAGCCGTGTCTTCCCCAGTCCTGTCTTTCTATTTCCCATCTTCCCCGTTGCTGCTGGTGAACTGGGGGATGTTTCCATCTCCTTTTTGAACCAGGGAGGGGAAGGGAAGGAACGTGCCTCTGGCCTCTGCTGTGAGCACCAGGTTGGGAAACCCAACGGGGTGAGTGGGAATGGGCTCGGGCACCAATCTTCCTTAGGATCCTGGCCTGGGGAGAGATGGAAGACCCTGCACAGCATGGGAACTGGAAACTGAAAGCCCTTGTCCTCCTGGAAAAGGAGGCTGGACCCTCAGAGCTCTCATAAGGCTGTGTATGACTGTGGGTAACACTGAGCTCGTCCCTCTGTGTGACTGTGGGTAACACTGAGCTCGTCCCTCTGTCCAGAGGCTCCCAGTGGGATGTGTTCAGGCTCAGTGGAGTCACCCCATACCCTCCACCCACAGGTTAAAGTGATGCTGGGGAGGGTCTCTGCATGCTCACCCACTCCCCACCCCAGAACAAGCTCTGGAGCACAGGCACAAACTGCTGTGCAAGGAGCATCCCATGGGGCAGCTCTGAGGCCTCCTTGCAGCCATGGCCCAGGGCAAAGGGTTTCCCCAGCCTCTCCCACACCCCTCCCTCCCTGAAGGACTCTCACCAGTGGTGTCCTAAGGAGTGTGCCTGGAGCTCAGCCCAAAACCAGCTTCCCCCAAGGTGCAGCCCCTCACACACACTCACCTTCTTCTTGACAGCCAGAGGTTGCTCTGTAGCCAGCATCACCAGGAGCTTCTGCAGGGCTCCCCCCTCGATGGCTTCTATCTGGACTTTGGGGTTGCTGCAGGGGAAAAAGCCAAAGGCAGGTGACCGTGGGAGCAGGGCCCAGGGGCTGAGGGGATGCTGGATGCCCAGGGCAGCCACTGCAGCAGCACCCTGAGGCCAGGGCAGCCTGACCCCCAGCTCCCACCCACTGGAGGGTGAGGGGGCAGGAATGATGCCCCACAGAGCCCCTCAAATGCCCACCTCACCCACACAGCAGGGCTGGGGCAGGCTGTCCCCATCACCCCTCTGCCTTCCCAAGCCCTGCCCTGTGCCCTGGCAAGGAGCCCTCCTGGCAGCTATTAACCCTCTCTCATCTGTTCCCTACCAGCCCTTTCTTTTGGCTCCCACCTTGTCAGCCTGTTGATGTGTTTGCTCCTGCTCTGCAGCACTGTCAGGAAGGTCAGGCTGTCCCCAGTGCCCCTCACTCACACATCCCACCTGGGCTCACCACCCACACACCCGCAGTGGCTGAAGTGCTCCTGCCCGCACAAAGCAAGCTGTTGCAGGCCTGGCTGTGAGGAGCTGCCCAGGGACTGCCACTGCCCCAGGCACCACGGGCTGGCACACACTCTGCAAACCCCCTCCTGGCACGTTTCTGTAGGGGCCAGAGGTCAGGGGCTGCAGGCCTCCTCTTTGGCAGGGCTCTGGCAGTCAGGGCACAGGGCAGCAGCTGCCTGCAACCCTGGCCCCAGGCCTGGTGTGCTCCCAGGAGGAGCTCCAGCCCCTCAGCCTTTGCTCTGCTTTGGAGCAGCAATTGCACTGCAGTCAGACAAAGGTCAAACCTCCCTGCTACAGCAGAACACCCACAGCAATCGCTGCTACCACAACGCTGCTGGAGCAGCCAGTGCCAAGCATCATCCAAGAAATGAGAGAGACACAGGCAGACAGGGTCAGAAAAAAACAAATCCAGAAGACAAATGGACTTGGGCAGGGAGCAGCTTTGAATTAAACCCCTGGCTCCCAGAAATGTAGCGAGGCACTAAGCTCATCTCTGTCAGCAATCTCCTGCCCTGCCTTCTCCATCCAGGCTTTGCCTCTCACCCCTCTGGCAGCCAGCCAGGCTCAGAGGCAGCACATCAGGGGTGCAGGTTCCTGACTGCAACTGCCAGCTGACCTTAAGGCAGGAAAAGGGGAGGTGTTGAAAGCCACCTTTGATTTCTCCTTCCTCACCTGCTTGCTGCAGCAGGCACTTGGGCAGAGCCACGGTGCAGACACCGTGCTGAGGAGGGGAGACATCTGTAAGCTGCCTGTGCAGGGCAGGAAGGACAAAGAATGAACCCAGGACCTTCAGGAGCCTCCTGCAGAAAAGAACCCTGCTCCGGGAGCAGCCCCAGCATCCTGTGAGCAAACCAGCCTGTGGTAGTGCCTGGCTCCAGGTGGGACCTGAGGCACTTACCAGGGTGTGTTCATCCTCATCCTCACCATGTCAGCAGCCACAGCAGAGTCTCCTGCAGCAACAGGGTGGCATGGGGAGATGACCCACATGGCCAACCCCCTCTTCCTGCAGAGCAGATGGCCTAACCTGGGCTCTGATCTGGGAGAGTCAGGAGCCAACATAGCAAAAAGCATCAGCCCCAAAACCTTCAGCTGCCCTCAGCAGATCCCTCTCTGCATGTCCCTGATAGGAGGCTGGAGTGAGCTGGGGGTCAGTCTCTGCTCCCCAGTGAATGGCAGGACAAGAGGAAATGGGCTCCAGTTGCCTCAGGGGAGGTTGAGGTTGGAGCTGAGGCAGAACTGTTTCCCTGAGAGGGGTGTCAGCCCCTGTGCCAGGCTGCCCAGGGAGCCGGGGGAGTGCCCAGCCCTGGAGGGATCCCAAAGCCGTGGGGCTGAGGTGCTGAGGGCCGTGGGGTAGTGCTGGGCTGGGCAGGGTGAGGGCAGGGCTGGGACTGCAGCAGCTTCAAATCCAAATGACTCTGTGATTCTCTTCAGCTTCCAGCTTTCCCAGGGGCAGTCCCAGGGCAGAGGCTTTGCCTGGCACATCTCCAGCCCCTGCCCTGTCCCTGGCACGATCCACAGTGTGAAACCACAGCAGAGCCCAGGGAGGAGCTGGCAACTCTGGGAAAATACACCTTCTGATCAAAAATAACCGACTGAAGGCCACATGCAGGTCAGTGTGGGCCAGGGAGGCCAGAGCTAAGTGCAGAACAAGATTGCAGGTGAAAGGAGAATGTCCTGCTCCAGAGAGCTCTCAGTGCCATCTCAGGAAGGCTCCCAGTTTGGGATATTCCAGGTCCTTTGTCACATCTATCTAAAATAAATAATAAAGCCTCTACAGCAAGGGACACAACTGACAAATTGGTGTGCTGGAGAATGCTTGGCTGCTCACCTGGAGGATTAGAGCTAATGGAAACCTCTGAACCATGGAGGTTCTGCCAGGGGGCAGCTCCTGAGGTCAGGAAGCTTTCCTGGCTGGCAGAGTGCTGCTCACTCCTCCGTGGCTCTGCTCTGGATGGGCAGCCCTTCATGCTAACAGGAGAAAAAAGCTCAAGTGAGTGTTTAGAAAACTCAGCAGAGATCTGTACAAATGCCACTGCCAAGTGCAGGGAAAAGCAGCCTGAACCAAATCACTCCGAGGAGCCGGGCTGTGGGGTGCTGAGTGGGGAAGGGCAGGGGTGCCAGCCTGCTGAGGGGGCAGGGGAGGGCACCAGCAGCACAGGGACACTCTGAGGCTGGCCCAGCAGTGGCACACAGCCTGCAGGGACACCCCACCATGCCACAGCCACGGCAGAGGTCTGGGTGTGCTCAGTGGGAAGAGTCAGCAGCCTCCAGCAATGGGGACTGCACATGGGCATGGTGCTGGGGTTCAAGCAGCCCCCCAAGAGACCCTCCCTGTGCCAAACAGCCTCAGTTTGCCCTGGGAGGACCCACCTGAGTGTGGGGTCACACCATGACCTCTCTAGCTGTGGCTGGAGAAGGGTGACCATGTCCTTTGGGGAAGAGAGGGAAAAGCCAAAAGCAGCCCCACACTGGAGGCTGCTGCAGGCAGCAGCAAACACACCCTTCTCTGCCAGTTGATGTTTCACTGTGTTGGAGCTACAATTTCCCACCAGGGACTAGAAATTATTGCAGTCAAGCCTTGTTTGCCAGAGCACCACAAGCCTCAACAGCACACAAAGACTGGAGAAAAGCTAATAAAAGCAGAGGCTGACAGGCTGTGATCAGGGCTATCGGAGTGAGACGCAACCAGCACTGCTGCAGCTCCCCAGTGCCGTGGCAGATCCTCCTGGGCTGGCTGCTGAAGGCAGAGAGCACAGCATCCCAGAGTGGTGGGGACTGGAAGGGCCCTGCAGAGCTGCCCCAGCCCCTGCTCAAGCAGGTTCCCCTCACTCAGGGGGCACAGGAACGTGTCCAGGTGTGGTTGGAAACCTCCCGAGGAGCCTCCTCACCCTCCCTGGGCAGCCTGGGCCAGGGCTCCCTCACCTCAGCTCCAAAGGAGCTTCTCCTTGTGCTTAAGGGGAAGTTGTTGTGTTCCAGCTGATGCCCATTATCCTTTGTACTGGGCACTGCAGAACAAAGACTCACCTCATCCTCTCCACACCTGCCCTTCAGGGATTGGATCAGCATTGCTGAGGTGCCCCCGAGCTCACGCTTCTCTTCTCCAGGCTGAACAGCCCCAGGTCCTGCAGCCTTTCCTCCTCACACACATGTTCCATCCCCTCAGCATCTTGGTGTCCCTGCACTGGCCTCTCTCCAGCACTTCCCTGTCTCTCCTGAGCTGGGGAGCCCAGGACTGGCCACAGGACTCCAGATGAGGCCTCAGCAGGGCAGAGTTAGAGCAGAACCTCCCTGGCCTTGCTGCCCACACTCTCTTCATGTCCCCAGGATGCCATTGGCCTCTTGCCCATGAGGGCACATTGCTCTCGTCTATGTGCTGCCCACCAGCACTCCCAGGTCCCTCTCCCAAAGCTGCTCTCCAGGGACAGATGGGACCCAGCATGTCTGCACCCTTCTTCCTTTTATTCTTCTTCCACTCAAGCTCCTTGTGGAAGCAGCAAGACCTTGGGACAGGGATGACTGTGCCAGGGGACCCACCAGCTGCACGATGGAAGCTTCCTGGTCTCACAGGCACCTCCGGAGCAGAACGGGCACAGGGGACACAGCTGCTGCTCCTGAGAGTCCCACATGGGCTCCTCTGCCACTCTCACTGGCAAGCTCATCACATGGAAGCTGCAGAAGGGATTTGGTAGGAGTGCTGTCCATTGAGAGGCACCCAAGCCCTGCTCCTCCCCGCATGACCCCAAGTACACAGGCACAAATTTAGACTTCTCAAAGCCTTTCCAGACTGCACATGTGAGGGGGTGTGGGAAGACTGAAAAGCAGCAACACAGCCCTGAGGCAACAGCAGCTCTGGAGTGAGGTGGGAACTGGCAACACAGCAGCAAAATTAGATGGAAATTAAAAAGAAAAGGCAAGGCAAGTGGTGCAGAGGGACCCGGGGACTCGGCAGCGTGGAGCAGGGAAGGGCCTTCATCTCTGCTACTACAGCAAGGACACACACAGGATATTTCTATCTGGGCCTGCTTGTTGTACAAACTGCATAGGGGAAAAAAAAACCCAAAAGCCAGTGGTCACCTCCTTCCTCTGAGCATCCTGCAGAAGCCAGGCAGAGCGAGGCCAACACAACGTGCAACGAGCGAGCGCAGCAGCGGGGTGCTGCTGCCCAACGGGGCCACACACCCGCTGTCCTGGCCACACCAGCACCCTCCCCAGGGCCCTGGGAGGGAAGTCTGGGGAGCTGGTGCTGTGATGAAAGGCTGGTGTGGAAGGGAAAAGGCATGATAATCACCGGGCTAGACAGGACTTAATGGGTCTCTCCTCCCGTCAGCACCAGGCGTCTGCGGCGCCGCCTGGGAAATCAAAGCTGGGATCAAAGTCTGTAAGTCTGGGAAACAGCCTAAAAAATTTAGTAGAGTCTATTTAGCTTGTGCTATAACCTGAGCATCAGAAACAGGCAGCGAGGCAGCACGGCTTACCTTGCCTTCCCCCTCCCTCCATCCCCCTCCCCGGCTTTCGCTCCGAACCTGGGAGCCGAGACGAGGAGAGTGCACCAAGGCTTTTGTCTGAGATCCCGCAGTGGCTCAGGGCTGAAACGTGCCCAGGATGGCACTGCAGCCCCAGCCCCTGCCCCTGCCCGGCTTCCTGGGCCTCTCAAACCCTCACAACACCTGGCTGAGGATTTGCAAGGCAATGGAAAAGGTCATTTCTGTGAGTCCCGGAAAGCCAAAGCAATCGAAGCAGGGTCACACATGAAAAGGCCAACTACTCCTTCAGAGCCCTCTGTGTTTGGAGGGTTTCTGACAGCTCTTGTAAGTATATTCACATTAAAATGACCTGACAAATAATAGATAGATAAAACTGATCATTAGGATGTCAGTGCTTCAAGGTTTGACTGGAACTGAGCCCTCCCAGCCTGAACTGCAGCTGTAAATCTGAGGCTGTGAATGAGGGCAGCAAACACAGGCAGGAGGAGCAGCAGCTCATTAATACTGGCACAACTGAATTTGGGGTTGCAGGCTGAAGTTACATTAAAAACCCCAAAGGCTTAAATCAGTCCAGGAGAGAGGTGAGACGTGGGGAGAAGATGCTTTCCTGCTGCGGTGAAAGCAGAGGCCGTGGCCTGAGCTCATCCCCGTCGGGGAGGGATGTGGGCTCTGAATCCACCACTTCCCAGGATCCCGGCGGTTCTGAAGAGGAGCATCACTGGGAGAACCCAACAGCACCAATCCTGCAGCCCCCTCGTGCCCTGAAACCACCACCCTGGCTCTGCTGGGGGAGGCCAGCGGTGGATGCTGAAGGGCAGGGTGAGTGAGTCTCTCACAAAAGCACGTTTGAGATAGAGGCTTTCCAATGTTGCATTTCCATGCTAATAAAAAGGACGTTTTGGCACATGAGAGGCACAGGGTGAGAATGAAATAACCCAACAAAGCTGCCTGAGACTGTCTGGAGTCAGAAGGAGGGACGAAGCACAGACGCTCCCCGAGCCCCCGGCCGAGGCCCGCAGGCAGCAGAACTGGCCTAGAAAACCTCTTCTCTGAGCATCATCCCAAAGCTGAGTTTATCACAGACAAAGGCCTTCAGAGCTATGACTTAAGGAGATTAAAAACCACCCAGCCAAATGGAACCCTGAGTATTTGTGCCGATGAAAACAGAGCAGAGGAGGAAGCGGGGGAGAGGGGGGAAAGGCTGACAAAAGGAGAACCAGGTGTCAGTAGGCAACACAATACAACAATCTGGGCTGAGAGATGAGAGGCATGAAAGAGATGTTAGATGTTCAAAAGCACAGAATACAGGAGAGGCATTAGATACAAAAAAAAACCCCAGAGAAGATGAGGATCTGCACTTCAATGCAATGCTGCCTGCTCACTTTCCCCCGAGCCAGGCGCTGGTGGCCGTAGCGGGGGAGCAGAGCGTCCCCGCCACAGCAACGCTGCCCAACGTGACAGAATGGATGGCAGAGATGCCAGGCTGGGTTCTAATGAGCTATTAGGTTATTGGGTATTTGTTGCTAAGAGAGAGGAATGGGAGTGCAGGGAAGAAGCTGGAGCAGAGGATGTGATGGGTGAAGGGGATGCTTTAGAGCGAGGGGAGCGTGAGTCACCTCCGAGATGCAGCAGCAGCGTGGAACACTGCCTGGGAAAAGCTGGGGGAACCTTGCCTTACCATGGACTATCTGCATCCCAGCCTTGAGATGAATGGGCTGCAGATGAGCCCTGCCACGAGCCTGCTCAAAGCACAAGGGCTGTGACACCCCGTTGAGGACAAGCCCCCTGGGGACACAGCACCGTGGGGGTCTAACTGGGGCTGGACGTTCAGTGGGAATTACCCAACGTGAGTTTCTGGCCCTTTGCAGTCCCAACAATTCTGAGCTGAGCTGTTGTCACAGCCTGGCCAGGGTGGAGAGCTGTGGGGAGCCCGGTGGAGAGGACCCTGCTGGCAGAAGCCCAGGGGGGCCGAGGCTAAGGCAGCTCATACTCTGGAACAGGGGAAAAAGACAAATGAGATGAGCTGCAGTGCCACAATGTAGCAGAACAGATGGATAATTAGATTTACATGGAAAGTAAGTAATTAAATAAAAATCCAGAGTGGCAAAGCTGCAGCAGCCAGCCCCTGGGGTGCAGAAACCCAGCCTGAGGCACCCAAAGCTGCCCAAGGCAGGGCTGTGAACAGAGGACAGCTCTGAACAGGGGACTGAGTGAAGCTGGAGCAAAAGCCCTCTTCTTCCTCAGCTCTTTGTGGAGCAGAGTAAAGGAGCCAATAGCAGCTCTGGACAAGGAGAATTTAGGTGCCACAGCAAAATCAGCAGCAGCAGATTGTTCTGCTGAAGGCACACAACCAACCATCTGACAGGCTGCGTTTGCTATCTGCAGGCAAAAAGGTACCAGGGACATGGGTTGGAGATGACACACGGCAACAGAACGAGCCCAGGCAGGAATCCCACTGCCCTGGCAGGCCTGAGGCTCCTGAGGACACCCTCCACTCCTCTCCTGACCTTTGGCTTTACCAGATCTGAGCTTTATTTTCGTGTAGCCCCCAGCCAAGTGACTGTCAGTGCTGCTGGAGTGACTCCCTGCTCTGCTTTGGAGGTGGGTGTTGCACCTGAAGCTCCCACCAATGCCTGTGCAAGTGGAGGGCTGCAGCTCTCAAAAGCCCCAGAGGCCAACTTGGCTTCCATCAGTTTAACCAAAGACCCAAAAACCAATTTATGGATAAAAGCAAAGGGATTTGGATTCTTGGGGCTATTGCCATCACCAGTGGCAGAGCCAGCAGAGGAAAGGGGATGAAGCAGCACCATGGAGGTGAGCCCACCATTCCCTGATGGTGATGGGATGGTGATGAGCACTCCACGCTGGAGGGTTTGCCAACCACCACCACTGAAGGGCTGGGCTGGTGTCGTGCCCCATCTGCAGCCATGAAGGGAACACACAGCCCTCTGCTCAATGACTGATCCCTCCAGGTAGCTATGAGCAAGTGCTCCAGGGTGCATAGAGAAGGACATCACAGGAACTCCCTCCAGTGCTCAGTCCCCAAAACCATGCTTTATTTTGAGGTGTAAACCAACCTCAGGGCATGTGCCACGCTTACAAAGCCCTCCCTGTGCATTTCTGAGAGCTTTACCGTGGGGCTCACACGGATATCTGTGCCTAAGGATGGGTCTGTTCCATCAGAGGCTGCACTGATAAAATGGGAGCTCTCCTCCACCAGCTCAGCTCATTCCCTTCCATGCCATTTCAGCCACAGCTCATATAAATTGAGTTGCTTTCTGCTAAAAAATATCACAGCCCAGCAAGGAACAAGAACAATGGTGCAGGATTGATGTCCTCGAGCTTAGCCAGTGCTTTTCATCACCAAGGCTTCAAAGCAGCCCCTGCTTTACAGATGGGGAAAAGTGCCAAGGTGCAAGCTGCGTGCTGGGCTCCTGCTCCCCTGCTCCTCCTCTTCTTCACACTCTTTGCTTCAAAACCCAAGTGGCCTAGGATGGTGGCAAGCAGAGGAGCAGCCAAGGTCTTTGCTGCTGCTGAGGAGCCCTGAACAGTAACCCAGGTCTCGTACCTGAGCGTGCAAAGTTACTCAAACATTCCACCAAAGCCTATCTGTGTGCCCCAGGTAACACAAACACGCTGCAAAGAGCTGCCTGAGAGCACCAGAAGAAGCAAGCCTCAGTGCTAACTGCTGGGCTCCTAGCACTTGGCTTCATCCTCCAGCCTCAGGCACCCCAGCAATAACCTGCAGAGCCCCGTGAGAGATGGCCCCAGGCTGAGCCCCTCCATTGTTATGCCCTTTATCTGGTTGCTTGCTCACTGGAGCTGATTTTTCTTTAAGACAAGTGCTAATAATCTCTAAGAAGCAGCAAGGCTTTGGCTGGCTGTGTCCCTGCTGGGAATGCCAGTGGAGCACAGGCTCTGTGCAGCTCTGCCACGAGACACCACGCGAAGTGTGAGAACAGGCACTTCGCTCCCCTCCCTCCCAGCAGCATCTCTGCCATGCTCTGTCCTATTTTAACCCTGCCATCTGCTTCGCAGTTCCTCCCTTCCTTCAGTGCCTTCCTTTGGTTCCAGCAGCTCTCTCCACCCTCACCCCATCCTGCTTTGCTCGAGGCCATGGCCTGGGCACCACAGGGCAGGCTTTGCTCCCAACCAACCCATCCACTCAGCTGCAGCCACCCCACGCCTCTGCTGCATCACGGGGACAATCACACCCACTGCCATGGCATGTTTGGAACTCTGCCTGTTCCCAGTCCTGCTCTTTAACAGTGCTATTAGAATCACTTCAGACTGGAAAAGTAGATGTGTTTCACTGAGTCATGGTTCAGAAAACGAGGCTCTGCTCCATTTACACAAACCAGCATCTGGTGAACGGGTTTGGGCCCCGAAGCCAAGCCTGGGGAACGCTTCCAGCCCGGCACAGAACTGCAAAAGCTGTGTCTGCAGAACCTGGGGAACGTTTCTGTATTCATCTGGGTTTGATAAATGGAAAGGAGGACCCATGGAACACCAGCTCCTGGAGAAATGGGACCAACTCATTCTGCATCAGGCGACTGAATCAGGCGTTGGCAGAGAAGAGAGCGATGGCAGGAGAGCTGCCACAGGACCTGGCCCCACCAGGCTGCAATGCAACCCTCAGACCATTCCAGGCAGCCCCTGGACTGCAATGCAACCCTCAGACCATTCCAGGCAGCCCCTGAGCTGCAATGCAACCCTCAGACCATTCCAGGCAGCCCTGAGCTGCAGTGCAACCCTCAGACCATTCCAGGCAGCTCTGGGCTGCAAGGCAACCCTCAGACCATTCCAGGCAGCCCCTGAGCTGCAATGCAACCCTCAGACCATTCCAGGCAGCCCTGAGCTGCAAGGCAACCCACAGACCATTCCAGCCAGCCCTGAGCTGCAATGCAACCCTCAGAACATTCCAGGCAGCCCTGAGCTGCAATGCAACCCTCAGACCATTCCAGGCAGCCCCTGGACTGCAATGCAACCCTCAGACCATTCCAGGCAGCCCCTGAGCTGCAATGCAACTCTCAGACCATTCCAGGCAGCCCCTGGACTGCAATGCAACCCTCAGACCATTCCAGGCAGCCCCTGAGCTGCAATGCAACTCTCAGACCATTCCAGGCAGCCCTGAGCTGCAATGCAACCCTCAGACCATTCCAGGCAGCCCCTGGACTGCAATGCAACCCTCAGACCATTCCAGGCAGCCCTGAGCTGCAATGCAACTCTCAGACCATTCCAGGCAGACCCTGGGCTGCAATGCAACCCTCAGACCATTCCAGGCAGCCCTGAGCTGCAAGGCAACCCACAGACCATTCCAGCCAGCCCTGAGCTGCAATGCAACCCTCAGAACATTCCAGGCAGCCCTGAGCTGCAATGCAACTCTCAGACCATTCCAGGCAGCCCCTGGACTGCAATGCAACCCTCAGACCATTCCAGGCAGCCCCTGAGCTGCAATGCAACTCTCAGACCATTCCAGGCAGCCCTGAGCTGCAATGCAACTCTCAGACCATTCCAGGCAGCCCCTGGACTGCAATGCAACCCTCAGACCATTCCAGGCAGCCCTGAGCTGCAAGGCAACCCTCAGACCATTCCAGGCAGACCCTGGGCTGCAATGCAACCCTCAGACCATTCCAGGCAGCCCTGAGCTGCAAGGCAACCCTCAGACCATTCCAGGCAGACCCTGGGCTGCAATGCAACCCTCAGACCATTCCAGGCAGCCCTGGGCTGCAATGCAACCCACAGACCATTCCAGGCAGCCCCTGGGTGACAAGGCAACCCTCTGACCATTCCAGGCAGCCCCTGGGTGGCAAGGCAACTCTTAGACCATTCCAGGCAGCCCTGGGCTGCAATGTAACCCTGACACCATTCCAGGCAGCCCCTGGGTGGGAAGCCCTCGAGGAAAACTTGGGAGCCACAGAAAGCACCAGCAATTCTTCCTGCTTTCTGATTCATCCCCACTCAGACACCCACATGCCACGGCAGAGGAGGCTGGAGCTGCTACATTTAGGATGACATTTAAAAATCAAGGTTGTGCTGCTGATGGTCATTAAAAACCCAGTAGCATTTTTCAGAAGCAAGTGGGTACTCACATGGGTGTCCCTGCCAAATATCAGCACAGCAGGAGTTTTTCTAGCAGCTCCAGTTAAAAGATAAAGGAAAATTGCACCCACCTACAATGACTGTTATTACTGTTGCTGCTTTTTAAACATCCCCCATATACTTTTATATTTTCCAAACACCAAATGAGATGGAAATGTTTCCTCAAACCCTTTTAAGTGTCAGATTCATCTCACTTAACATCAGACACCTAACATTAAGCTGGGGTGAGCTGCCTGGCCTCCCTCAGTGAGGTGGTGCAGGACGTGGTCTGCACATCCCTGGAGACCCAGCTGCTGTTTCTGTATTTCCACAGGCTGAGCCACAAAGGCACAGCCACAAGCCCAAGGCTCTGCATTTGCTCTAACAAGGGAAAACGTATCTGAGGGATCCATAACCACCAACAGGGATGATGAGGCTCTTTGGTTCCTGTCTTACAGTGGGATGATTTGCCTTTTGGGGTTCTCTTTGCCTCTTTGGAGGCCTTTTTGTCTCTTACTTGGATAACTTGTGGAGGAGGACAGAAGCTAGGTGATGTGGACCCCATCCTACAAATGCCTGAATCAAGCTGTCAAGGAGTTGAAAAGACCAAGCTAGCTAATAAAACATGGTTACAGTGCAATGAGTTCATGTGCATATGTAAGAACCAAAGCCATGGCAGGCACCACAGGTAACCTGGCTGCTCAGGAAGTGCTGGAGCAAGGAGAGGAAGCACGTTCAGAAGGGAACATTTTGCACAGAAGATACAGTGGAGTAAGAGAATTGTGCAAGGAGGGAATTTCAGCAGTGTCCTCCATCAGTGAGGGCTGGAGAGAAGAGAGACCTTGACAGAGAAAGCTGATGTGCCAATGAAGTTTTAATGATCCTCAAGGCCAAGAGGAGAAGCTCTCAACTGCTCTGGTGGGGCAGGGAGCTGCCAGACACACAGCCTGGCAATGAAATGGTTAGGAAAAGCCAAGAAGATCTTGAGGTGAACACTGTCAAGGGCACCAAAGGTAGGCAGGAGATAAGGGCTTTAATCGCCAGGGCAGGAGAAAGCTCAGGGAGCTAAGAGTGGTTGAGAAGATGAGCTGACTGGATCCAGAAACAGCCTGGATGCCAAGGGTGAGGGAGGAAGCAGGGTGCAACTGATTTAGTGCTCTGGAGCTGGGGAAAGGCAGACACTATGCAAATGCTGCTTGTGAGGATCACTCCCCACTGCTAGGCTTGCTGAAGAGAGGGCGGGAAGGTGCCACAACCAGAACTTCACACATGTGCTGCGAAGGCACAGGAGGAGGAGGAGAGATGGCTCAGAAGGAAAGGATGTCAAACCCTGGTCAACAGCAGCCTAGTCAACAAATCTGTGTCACCTGATGGAAGGGAACCTGCTTCAGCTGGATTGGATGATCTCTAGAGGTCCCTTCCAACCCCATCCATCCTGGGACTCAGTGAAATCACTTCAGAAGGTGACAGCCCCAGAGCGATGCTCCCTGCCCGGATGGGCCTTTGTAAACCCACCTGGGAGCATCTTGAGCTGAGCTGCTGCACAGGGTCTCCTTGCCAACATCCACCAGCTCAGCACACAGCACTCACACTGTTTGCACAAAGGAGGTTGCTGTGGCCTCCAGCTGAGCACACAAACCCCAGGAGATGAGAAGCCAGGGCACTGATGGCTAACTGATGAGCATGTCATCCTGCCCTGGCCAGCCCCTGTCCTCCTTCCCCAGGAGTGGCTGTTACCCCTGCAGACAACAGCCACCACTGATCTGTGACAGTGAGATCAGCACCCACAAACACCCTGCCTGCTTCTATCCTTACTCACATCCTTCCCTCTTTGCTCTCCTCAGCTTGCCACCAGTCCAAGGAGGACCAGTGCAGCCCTTCATCCTCCCTCAATGTATGGGCTGGCTCCTCACCTTACCCCCAGCTGCTGGCACCAAATGGTACCAGCACAGCGAGGTGAGACACTGCCCAGGCTGGGCACTGCAGAGCCCAGTCCAACGGGCACCATGGGTGATGTGACCCATCCAAGCAGCCTGCATGGAAACTGTCACCCCATGGAGAACCAGCCATCACACTGACCCACCTCCTCCCCACTCTGCTGCTGCCTAGTGTGCAAAGGCAAGAAGACACCTTCAGTTTGATCTCCACTGCTCAATGTGAAGTTCAGCAATGGATGTCATCCTCTCTCCTCCCCCAGGAGGGCTCCCTGGACAGTAAGAGCTGGAGACAAACTGATTATCCTCTAGGGAAGCTGGATTTGGACAGGCTTCGTTCCAGCCCATCTTCCAGAACCATTACACTTAGTTCCCATCTTCTCATTTGTGTGTGTTCCCTGTGGGCTCCCCAAATGCAGCACAGATCGATGAATCTGGGCAAGTCCCTGCTCCCCTGAGGCTCATCCATGTTTCTGTCCTTCACAGCACCTTGCAGGATGCCTTGGGACAACCTGAGCCCATATACTCACAGCACCAGACCTCCAGGTTTCACAGCACAGAGCTGGGGCTCTACAGCTGGCAGTGGACACATTACCAGCTCTTGAAATGTAGGCCACAAAGCTACTTTAGTTCTGCTTTTGCTTGTAAATCAGGGGCTTACATATGTAATTGGCCTAACGGTAAGAGCAAACAACAGCAGTGGTAGCACACTGCCAGCAATTATTCATGCCTATAATAAACCCTGTACAACTGAAAGCCAGCCTTTAGAAATCTGGCTCCTGGCTGCACACATGAAAAAAAAAACCCAGCCAAAGCTCATTTGCAGGGTTTGGCCAGTGGAGGTTTTCACGTTGGGGGAGGGAGAGAGGGGTTTGACTCCCTTGTCATTCTATAAAATCACCACTCCAGCCTACCTTTAGGTCTTGGATTATTCTGGCTCTGATTCAGAGTTTTGGGATAAACCCAGTGAGGAGCACAGAGGACAGCTTTGCCCTGTGCATTGAGAGTGGGGAACAAGCACAGCTGATCCCCATCCCTTGGCTTGAGGGAAGCAGAGTCAACCGTTTACAGACAGCCCTTCTTCCCAGCCCCAGTGCTGAGCCAGCAGCCAGGCTGCAGATGAGCTGCCCTCCCTGGGGGTCACACACAGCCACGGGCCCTACCATGTGTGGGCAAAGGACCACGTGGCACCATCCTGTGTGAGAGCAGAGATGCTGACACGGCCTCTTGGCCAGGTCCTGCAGATAATGATGGCACCCTGGCTGATAAATGCCTCCCGTGGGCTGAGCTGCAAACAGCTGCCCCTCTGCCCTCTCCCACCAACCCTGGCCATGCTTTGCCGCAGCAGGGCAACGTGGCCTCTCTGGGGCTTGCAAGGTGAAAGGTGGGATGAGATCATTCCTTCTGCAATGTACATTTCTCATCCACTACATCAGAGCAACCCCTATAAAATTCTTCTGGCATGTTGCTGAAAACCAACGTGGTCCTCCTTGATGGCAAAGACCCCTCTGGGCACAGAAGTCCCTCCTCTGGGTGACCTTCATGAGCTCAGCTGACAACAGCCTGCTGAGGCACTAACAATTTTAGTCCTTGAATTGCTTTAACAGTTGGCAAAGCTGAAAGGTGTGAACACAGTGAACAAAGGGAGTGAGGATGGAGCCCTATGTGCTGGAAGGCCCCATGCAGCTGTGGGTGACCACCAGCAGCCTTTCACACAGCAAACAGGCATGCCATAGAATCAGAGTCATTTGGGTAGTTAAAGCCCTTGAAGCTGCTGCAGCCCCAGCCCTGCCCTCACCCTGCCCAGCCCACCACTGACCCACGGCCCTCAGCACCTCAGCTTTGGGATCCCTCGAGGGCTGGGCACTCCCTCACCTCCACTGTCACCACTCCACTGCACAGCACACGGCCCAGTGCCCCAAAAAGCAACACATTGAGTCTTCTCCTTGGTCCCTGCAGACACCTTTCCATGCACACTTCCTCATAAACCTGTGGGCCAAGGGCTTCAGGGTGCATAGTCCAGCAGCTTTGCTGACCTCATGTTCCTCCAGCATCAAGTCAGGCAGCCCTTTGCCTCGAGGCTCACCGGGCAGCAGCAGACATCTCCCATTCCAGCAGCACGGACCTTCAACGTGCTTTGTCCCTCCCAAGTGAGAAGGGCTGAGGTACTGACTTAACCACCAGTCAAGGGTTTCTATTATCCTTTGGCATTTGTGGTTTTATCCTCCTTTAAGTGGTGGCCAAGCCTGGATGGGAATTGCTCTGTGAAGACTGCTCTCCCTCCCCTTGCTGTGGCAGACTGCAGACATCCCCTGCAACCACTAGGTACCTTCTGAAGGAAACTGCATTCACTGCAGTTCAGAAGGGACCTTTTGGCCCTAATCCCCACTAGAAAAAGTGCCAAACCCATCTTCCCATCTCACAATTACCAGTGGCAGAGACTCTGGCATCCCGGGTGCTGCGGTGCTGCCATGGCAACAGGAACAGGGAGACTCGTTAGGGGCTCATCCAGAGGGATAACGAGCAATCACAGCTCGAAGGGAAGGCAGAAATCAATGAGGGCTGTTGATACCACAACACTTTTGCTGGGTGGGGCCAGGTACTGGCTGAGCTTTGAAAGGCTGACTGGCAGGGTGGAGGCCTGGAGTACAACTTCTGAGGCCAGGCAGCTTCATGGGGAGCAGCGATGAATATTCACGAGGGAGAGGAAATGAATCAAGTGTGACAAATGCCACCTATTAGGAGAAGAGGGAGGCGACTATTTTTAGTGGAGTTAAGCAAACATTAAAGCTCACTCTCTAAGAACTCCAAATAATAGCAGCGTGCTGGCTCTGCCTCCCCAGCAGCAGCAAAGAACCCGGCAGCACGTTGGTTCCCGCTCGTCTGCACGGAACCTGTCCCTTCAGCCCCCGTCTGCGCTCGATAAAAATACAACTTCTAATCTCTGCTCTGCATAAGAAGATGGGATGGTTTCCACCAGGACTGATGGTGGAGGTGGGGTTTTTTTTTCCCACCCCACCTCCCCCCAACCCCTCTCCAGAATCAGGAGGCTCGAAGGAACCTTTTTAAGACGGAAGCAAACGCCGCGTTGGGATCCGCTGAAAGAGCTCTCGGGCGGAGCTGTAATCACTTCAGATGCGCTGAATTATCAGGAGGAGAAAATTCATCTCACTTAGAATCAAGACCCAATTTGAAGCAGAAAGGAAGAGGCTCGGTTTGCCGCCGTGCCAAGCACTCAGACTTTTCACTGAAGTCAAAGGAGCTACAGCTGCTCCGAGCCATTGAAAATCACGCCCAGAATCTCTAGTGAAAGTTGCTTGCAGAGGTGGCGGCGGGCTGAGAAGGCTCATGTTGCCTATCCCAAACAGGCCCCTGTTATTTCATATTTGTAGAGATCCTTAGCCTGACTGTTCTTATGATTAAGCAGAGGTGGAGTATTTACTGCCTCCTTCTCGGAAAGCTGCATAAATGCTGCCTTTCAGCAGGCTCCTCTTGTCTTCTGGGCAACATTAAACAGTTTCCTTCTCTCGCTTGTCAGGCTTATAAAATGTCCAATTAAACAAGACAACAGAGTGAGGATATTGCCTGATAAAAAGAACACAACCCCAACAAAGCTATTTGAGAGGCCTCAATCCCATAACCTGAGGTGCTCCTAAGCCAAGATTAAGACCAGAGGCCTTTCCAGGCTTGTCCTAACAGTGAGCACTCGGAAGACTCCTTGGCAAGAGCAGAGTGTGAGCCAGGGATGAAGGACCCTGGCAACAAACTCTCTCCAGGCTTAGTCCAGGTGCTGGTGACTCAGCTGCTTCCTGCCCTCTCCCCTGCCATGCACCACGGGCCAAACCTTCAACTCAGGTGCCCCATTTCTTACCAACTCTTCCACCTGCAACACCATCTGGCTACTGTCACCTCTCCTGCAGAGCTTCTAACACCAGGAGAAGCTCCTCTGCTGTGAGGTGAGGGAGCCCTGGCCCAGGCTGCCCAGGGAGGGTGTGGAGGCTCCTTCTCAGGAGGTTCCCAACCCCACCTGGACACGTTCCTGTGCCCCCTGAGCCAGGGGAACCTGCTTTAGCAGGGGCTGGGGCTGCAGCAGCTCTGCAGGGCCCTTCCCACCCCTAACACTCTGTGGCTTACAAAGAAGCAGCTCTGAAATTAGACATGGCAAGTATTTATTACTGATACTGGTCTCCAGCACTAAGTAGGTCAGGTGAAGATCAATGTACCCCCTGAGGTTCCTGGCCTGGCCTTTCCCCATTGAGTGCCCCACTTTCAGGTCACGAGCTCCCCTTTAATCTAGAGAGGGTGACAATCACAGAATGGTAGGGCTTGGAAGGGACCTTTAGACATCATCCAGTCCAACCCCTTGCCAAAGCAGGTCCCAGCTAGATCAGGTCACACAGGAACATGTCCAGGTGGGTTTGGAAACGTCCCCACACCCCCCTGAACGAAGCGTGACTCGTTGCTGGGTGCACTGGGGCACTGCAGGGCCAGCCCTGGGTGTGCTCAGGACACAGCCAGCACACAGAGCTCCCTGCACGTCAGGGGCCATTTGTCAGGGAGGCTGGGCCCCTTGTCCTTCCCAGAGCACATCCCTGGCCCTCATCATGCCGCCCCTCAGCAACTGTTGCCATGGTTATTACATTGGAGTGCTTTTCATCAAGAAGATGCTGCAACTGCTGAATTGTCTCTTGCAAGAGTTATTTAGGAATAACTAGTTAGTAAGTAGGAAGAAGGGGTTCAGGCTGCCCATAGAAGCCAGAGATCCCAATTATTTTTGCTTTGATCCTGCCTTCTTGCTGGTCTCTGCCAGGTTCAGGTTTAAAGTGGGGGTTGGAGATAAGCAGAAGAGAAGGAAGAGTAAGAGAAGGGACAGACACTTGGCTCTGCCAGGAGATTAAAGGTCTCTCTTCATACAAAGCCTCTGCTTTTCAATCAGCCATAAATAGGCTGTAACAAAGCACAGTAATCAACCAGGAAACATATATCCTTACCTGTCAGGTTCAAGGGGGGAAAATGAGCTGTATTTTCCAGGTCCATCGTGTTAATTGTTACTCAAGATATTACGGGCACAGCCCCAAATCCCTTCCTTAGTCAAGGGAAGCAACTGATGCCCCAGAGCTGTGTTCCCTGGAGGCACTGGCTGTGCCTGTCCCTCTTTCACACCCACTTTTAGCATCACAAAGTGAAGGAACAAAGCCTGCTCCGGAAAGCCCAGGTCGTTTTGTTTAGCCCTCATTTAATGCTCTGCAAAGCGACCGGGTAATGATGGAGCTGCTTTCCCCCTGCAGATCGGGTCCCACCGCGCAGCCCATTAGGCTTTGAACGACATAAATGCGCTTTTTCCTGGCACAGCTTTTGGGTAGGGAGGTGCATACCACAAGACCTGAAGAACAGTGCAGCTAAAGGAGAGGCACGTGGAGCCTGCAGCAGCCTGAGCATCCACCAGCACCAGCAGCACCCAAAGCCCAGCCTGTTACTGGGGAGGGGGCTGCCCAAAGTCCCTGGGACCGTCCCCGTGCTGGGGGCCAAGAAAAAGGTATTGGAATCACAGAATCCCAGCATAGTGGGGGCTGGAAGGGCCCTGCAGAGCTGCTGCAGCCCCAGCCCTGCTAAAGCAGGTTCCCCTGGCTCAGGGGGCACAGGAACGTGTCCAGGGGGGTTTGGAAACCTCCTGAGGAGCCTCCTCACCCTCCCTGGGCAGCCTGGGCCAGGGCTCCCTCACCTCAGCACCAAAGGACTTTCTCCTTGTGCTTAAGGGGAACTTGTTGTGTTCCAGCTGATGTCCATCACCCCTTGTCCTGGCACTGGGCACTGCAGAACAAAGACTCACCTCATCCTCTCCACACCTGCCCTTCAGGGATTGATCAGCATTGCTGAGGTGCCCCCGAGCTCAGGCTTCTCTTGGTCAGGCTGAACAGCCCCAGGCCTGCAGCCTTTCCTCCTCACACACATGTTCCATCCCCTCAGCATCTTGCTGTCCCTGTACTGGCCTCTCTCCAGCAGCTCCCTGTCTCTCCTGAGCTGGGGAGCCCAGGACTGGCCACAGGACTCCAGATGAGGCCTCAACAAGGCTGAGCAGAGGGGAAGCAGAACCTCCCTTGACCTGCTGCCCATACTCTTAATGGCCCCAGGATGCCATTGGCCTCTTGCCCATGAGGGCACATTGCTGGCTCATGTTTGTTTGTTATCCACCAGGACTCCTAGGTCCCTTTCCTGGAGCAGCAGGTCACCCCCAGCCTGTCCTGGTGCAGGGGGGTTTCAGCATCATTAGATGTAAGCCAAGCACATCTCCCACCTGGGTCCAAGCAAACCTGCCACGCTGTGCTGAGCCACAGCACTGGGCTTTAAAAGGGCATCTGCCCAGTAGCCACTGGTAGGGACACTTGAGTCTCCTGACTTACCAAAGGAGACACAGGAAGGCTTCACTTATTCTAACTGAAGTAGCTGGATTTGGAGAAATTAAATTTGTCAGTTCATTAGTGTGTAACATAAGAATGAAAAATGCATCTCTAATTCCTGATCCACTAATCCACAGCCCGCTGATCTCCAGTCCCCACAGGCCCCAGGGAAAGGAAAGAAAATCCACAGCAGCCTGAAAGTGTTTCTCTAAGATTTCCTGGCCAGGCCCTGCAGAAAGAGCTCCCGCTACAGAGCCTTCACAAAACATACCTCAGCAAGCGTGCTGCCGTGCCAGGGGGTGTCAGGGATCATCAAAGCCAAACTGCACTTGTCAGACTAAGTGCCCAGTGGATGTTTTGTGAGGTGCTGGGTGTGATGCTTTGTGTGTTTGCTCAGCTCCCCGTTGATCTGCAGCATCAGCTCACCTGCAGCAGCCCTACCTTTCCTTAGGACAACTAGCAAGGTCCCAGTCATGTTCTTAATTGGGGCTGCCACCATCACACCCACCCCCTTTGGACCCTCTCCAAATGGATAGGATGTCATAGCTCCATAACTGACCTGGATTTGCCTTCACTTGCTGCTTCTCCCCAGCTGCCCAGAACTTGCCAGCCATGCCAGTGTGGCTGTGGTCTGGGCTGTAAAGCCAGTCTGCACGGGGAGGATTTGCTCCCAAAACACCAAGGGGACATCTCCTTTTCCTTCTTCCTTTCCAGCAGGTATATTACAAATGCTATAAAGGTCTGCAGTTACAGACTCCAGAAACATCCACTGATGCCAGGGCAGATAACACCAGCTGGTATTTCTCCACTGCTCCCTCTTGAGGGGCAGGTCCCTCATGTCTCAAAACCCCCAGGAAACTGTTCAGGTTGCACATGGAGCAGGAGCCCACCCCCACATTCCCCTTCTCAAGTTTTTTTTTGGAGCATGCCTCAAAATACTCCCCTCTTCCCAGCTCAGCTCTCCAGTGCAGCAGTCACACAAGAGCCATCATGCACAGCTGCGGGAAGCTCGAGGCCAGAAATAGCAGCTCATTAGAGACGCACGTCACCACCCGCCACGGGCCCCCATCCGCCCTGCCATCCCCTGCCCCTCACTCAGCCCTCTCCCTGCCCTCCTCCAGCAACAGGTCCCACCTGGAAGGAGACAGCCCAGGCCTGACTCCACTCAGTGCCACCTGTATTCCTCCTGCTGAGCTCCTCTGCCTGTGCTCGTGGAGATTCACTCTGGCTGAATTGATCTCCAGGCGCTGACAGGGTAGGACCAAGCCCTCACTCCATTCCACTCTTGAAGGTTTCAATTAATTATAAAGCCAATTCCATCTTGGGCTCCATCTGTCTTTATTCCTTCAGGGACTAATAATGCCTCACCGTGTGTTTTCACACACTGGCTGAACTGAAATTAAGACAGATTCTGCTGTGAAGAGCCTGAGAAGGAGACGCCTGGTTTCAAAACCACTTCAGAGCCGTTTCCCCTTCTCATCTGGGGGAAAAGAGTTCTTGTTAAGTAAAAGCAGCGAGGTATTCATTTGGAAAACAACTCAGGTGAATGCCTGCCCGTTGCAAGACATACAAACACACTAGAGTTGTATTTATGGGCTTCTGTGACACAGTGTGCACAGAAACGCAATGCAATCTTTTTCCAAAGCAGGTGAGGGACACGCAGAGGGAGCTCAGAAACACCAATCAAGGGGATTCTGGCAGCAGACACCCTGCAGCACCAGGCACGGACCAGAAACCCTGCTCAACCCTCTCTGGTGCACTGGCAGAAATAGATAAAAACCCCAAGAACCCTTGTGGTTCATCACAAATGACAGATTTGAGCTGATTAAGGCTTAGGGAAACCTCATTTGGGTGTAACTGTGCCATCACCACCCTGGGGCTTTTGGTCCTACCTCTGCAAAATCCAGCCACAAGGTCCTTCCCACCAGCCAGGCCTGCACATCTGCTTTAATAAGACAATCCCTACGGTGATCTGGTGATTTGTACAAAGCAACAGCCCTAATTGCTGACCTCAGATTAATGATTTGTCCCTCCAAACAGGCCCTGCCAGGCCATGCCCACTGTCCCCTGGTCACAGCCCCAATGCAGAGACGTGGTCCCACACAGCTGAGAGCAGAGACTGAGGCAGGCAGGGGTGCTCAAATGATTAACAGAAGGGAATAGGTATAGCTGGGGAGAATAACTGAGAGAGTGACAGAGAGAAGCAGTGTGACAGGACATCTCCCATGCCCCACACACTGCCTGGGCTCTGGCTAACACCAGCTGACTGGGGAAGAGACCTTACTCTTGCCCTTCCCCTGTTTTCAAGGGCTGGGGGGAAGATACAGTCTGGAAAGGATGGTTGCAAGAAATTATAAGATGCACTCCACATTAAATTCATGAGAGACAAAAGCAGAGAGAAATCTGTGAGAGCTGAAGTATGCTGGAGGGACAGCCAGACACTTCAGATGGAAGCGAAGACGCAGTCCTTTGATGGTTGCCTTCTGGAACTGGCTGCAGTACCTTGGAAACTCATTAAATGCAGCAGAAAGGACAAGTGACGTACATCTATTGATGCTCTGAGCAGCAAATTAGTTTCCAAATCTATTCAGGGCTCACATAAAGGGGTGTAACGGGTTAAGGCTCGGCGGGAAGCGGCTGCAATAACATCTACCCAACTTGTGTGAGGGCCCCGAGCTGAGCTGCCCGGTGGGGAGGGGGCTGCCCACTGCTGCAGCCCCCCAGGGCTGTCCACAGACAGCTGCCCTCCCTGGCAGGGCTCAGAGGTCTGCACAGCTCCTGGGACAGCCAAGCCAGTGAGTCACCCCCTTCCAAACCACGCCAGGCAGCTCCGAGGGCCTCTGATGGACGTGTTTTAAGCAGAAGCAGGATCACCTGAAATGAAAGGAGATCAAAATCCAGCTCATAAGACGACACAGAATGTCAGCACCTGAGGGAAGAGCATGTAGTCAACAGTGATGATGAGTTTCTTCAGAAGGAGGTAATTTGCAGTAAGCTGTTGTTTCCTCTCTCACCCTCTGGAACACCTGCAGTGCCTTGAAGGGGCTGAGCTTGGCAGCAATCTGGTGCAAGACCTGAGGAACTGTCTTTATGGATGAATAATCAACTGTTTCAATGGATCTTAAAGCACATGAATAGGCAGATGAGGAAAAAAACTTAAACCACAGGTAGGCTGGAAGATCACAAGCTGGGAACAAGGTCCTTTGCAGGGACTTGATCTTTCTTCAGTCAGGCCAGGCAAGGGCCAGTCTTAGATGCTGTGAAAGCCTGTGGCTGCTGGCTTGTGTTGTTTTGTCTCCTATGCAAGCTCTGAGTCCAGCACTTCTGCCTGCTTCTCCTCAGCAGGAGGGGAAGAGCTGGGGAGCAAGAGAGGGCTGGTGAGTAAATACAGCTAAAGCCAGCCCAGGAGAGCTAAGGGCAGCCCCTCAGGACCCCTCTGAAGGCCTGATGATTCTATCACCAGCACTGGGACCTGCCTTTGCATGCTGGCTGAGTACAGCCTGCCAGTAATTAAACTCAACAAAAGCTGCAATCAGGAAAGGGGTAGGAGGGTGCAAAGGAAGAGAAGGGATCTGGATCCTCCTATACAAGCTCAGACAATAGCCCTAATGTAATCACTGGGTCAGCTCTGTCCACCCCAAACCCTGCTGGGAGCAGGTATGTAATTGAGGCTGGATCCTGCATTTCCTGCTCTCATTGTTCCTCTTCCTCCCATTCTTCTCTGCTTTGTTCTATTCAATATACTTTTTCAACCTCCCTTCTGAAACACATTAACAAGGGGCTGCTGCAGCCTCCTGCTTCAAGAGCAGCAGCAGATGCCTGGTCTTTGTGGAGCGTTTTGCACCTATTACTTGGAGGGAATGCTGAGAACAGGAGACAGGGGAAAGTCACAGCAGGTCAGGAAAATAACTTAGGTGCTTAGGCAGGAAAATCTTTGAAGCTTGTGAAGCCATTAGCCAAGTGCACAGGCTGTAGTAAAAAGGATAAACAGAGGACATGGATGATGAATAAATAGTGGTTGAAGAGATGGAGGAATACATGTTGCACCCAGCAGTGAAACCAGGTCTGTACTGAGAAACAGCAAGTTGGGGCTGGGGTTTTTTTTTTGCAGAAAGAGATTAGGTAAGCAGTCCAAAAGCATATTTTAAATGTAAACCATCACAACAACTCAAATGCTTTAGCAGAGAGCATTTACTAAACGAGAGGAGACAGAAACAATCTGGTTTATATAAGGCATGCCCTGGCTGCCATGAATTTTACCTGCAGGTTGTGTCACCAACCTCCCTGCTAAAAAGAAAGTTATGCCAAGTACTGCTGGGGCAGCTTCCCAGAGCTCCCAACCCCTGCCACATCCCTGGGCAGCACCAACTCTTCCGTGGAGCTGTGTTTTCTAGGCAAGCCACCTCACACAGAACTTGGAGCAGAGGGCACCTGTGAGACCCTGCATGGCTGTGGGAGAGCTCAGCTCTGTGTGAAGGAAATACAGAGGAAGAGACCACCTGCATTGCTGAGGCTGAGCACCCTGATACAATGCAACAGTGCTCAGTGCAAGGGGAGAGCCCTGCAGGTTTACTGGCTGCTGAAACACAATGTGAGGATTAACACTCCAGTTGCAGCAGTCTGCATCCTCACTGCTGCACAGAGTCATTGAATCACAGCATGGTGGGGGTTGGAAGGGACCTCTAGAGATCATCCAGTCCAACCCCCTGCCAAAGCTGGTGCCACCTAGGTCAGGTCACACAGGAACCCATCCAGATGGGCTTTGAAAAGCTCCAGAGAAGGAGACTCCACAGCCTTAACCTCTTTATCCTCATCTCTCACACTGCCAGCCCAACCCAGACTCCCTGGATGGGGTCACTCACTCCAGAATTCCCACATTTCACAGAAGTGACAACATCCTCAGCTGGAAATCAGCCCCACGGGGTGAGTTGACAAGCCCACCTTGCCAGCTCTCCAGCAGCTGCAGGCACCTGGGGACAACTCACCTGGTAGTGGAGGAGCACCCAACCGCAGGCTGCTGCATCCTGCCAGCTTCCAGACACCAGCACCCCCCAAGCACTGAAACTACCAATGCATTTATGAAACCAAAACCAGGAGCAAACCTCAGACTCTAGATTCTTCTCCCAGAGCCTGCTCTCGCTGCCTTCCTGAGAGCACAAGCATGGCAGTTCACCATTTCATCGTTAATCACACTTCCTTGTTGCATTTCAGGCGCTGAAAAATGTTTGGGGATTTATTCTTCTGTGTAATTAACCACAATGATGAAACAGGGGTTTTACACTGCACTGCAGTTTTTGTTAAGGTTATTCATAATGGGGAAAGGCTAAATAGGTTGAGTTCATTATCATTAGAGACAAAAAAAAAACCTGAAGTGACCCAATCAAATTAATCTGAAATTAAGTGCAGCCAGGCTGATAACTCCCCACGAGTCAGGAGTTCAAGTGAAAATAGAAGAGACAATCTACAAAGTAAGAAATTACAGGCAGGGCAGGGAGCTGAGCTGGAATGACTGCAGCTGGGAGGTGGCAACCACACGGTGCTGGCACACGGGGCAGCTGAAGGGAACTGTGCAAATGGGTAAAGAGATGGGCAAAGCCTGCAGGAGGGCAATAGCAGAAGGGATGGACATGAAGATGGATCTGAAATAAATGGGTAGGGACAGTGCTTGTTAAGCTAACTAGATTTCTTTCTCTGCCCAGAAATTCTTATGTCCTTGCAAGACAGCATCAAAGCAAGGTCTTTAATTTTACTTTCTCTGGGTTTACTGCTTGGGCTTTAATGTTATTTAACAGCAGTGAGACTCGACCAGTTTCACCACAAAGTTGGACTTAATTCAAAACCATTCATCTGGAGGGTGTGGAGGCTCCTCAGGAGGTTTCCAAACCCACCTGGACACGTTCCTGCGCCCCCTGAGCGAGGGGAACCTGCTTGAGCAGGGGCTGGGGCTGCAGCAGCTCTGCAGGGCCCTGCCAGCCCCCACCATGCTGGGATGCTGTGACTCTATAGCCTGCCACAAGCCGTCTCTAGGGAGCTCCTATGAGATGACACTTGAGTTATTACCTGTTTACTCTTAAGTCTATACCAAGTCCTGTAACATTTGTGTTATCAGCCAAGGCCAAAGGAAGGAACAATGAGCCACCAGTAGTGCTGGGTGTGTTGGAAGAGGCTGTGCTGGGGACTGCACTGTGTTCTGCCAGCACACATGGCAAATGCAAGCTGGGGCTATCCGTTTGAAGTCCTGCCCCTGGCTGCCAGGTTTGAAAAGCACGTGGGTTTGTAAAGGACCGGCCAAAGCAGCACAAATCTCGCCGTGCAGCTGCACAAGTGACTTTCCTCCCAGCTCCCCACTTTGGCCACACTGAAACCTCACCTTTTGCACTTTCTGCCCTCACCCCATGAAATACAAACCGCTCCTCTTTGCCTTGAAGGTCCCGTGGCTTAGCTCCTGTCTCTCCTCACTTCTGATTCACCCCTAAGTGAACAGGGAGCATTTGGGATAAAGATTCCAGAATGCACTTGGCATAAATTATCCTTGTCCTTCTGAAGGGATTACAGAAATCCTTTTATTACAAAATATTAAAATGTTCAGCTTATTGGTGTGGAAAACAACGTTTTCTGGAGGTAAAGTTTCTCAAAATTGAGGTTTTAATCACCAGCATAATCCTTGCTGGCTAACGTCCCCAGCCTTGGGAAACATCTAGATAGCAGCCACACTGAGGCCTGGCTGTGCTGGGAACAAAGGAAGATGCTGCCTGTAAATAGCTCAGAGGACATCAGAAGACACTTCTCTCATCAGCAATCTTTTATTTAGCTTAATATAGCTCCTCTTTGCATAAAACATGGCCATTTTTGCAACGTTTGGACCCTTTGGCTTGTCGTCTGAAGATGCTGGAGCGTACCTTGGAAAACAGGGAGGAACATTCTGCAGCCAGTAGTTTCACTTGCCTCCAAAATGCTCTGTCTTAATATTTCATACTTATATATATTTAAATGTTAGTGCCACTGGATAAGTGCTAACGTGCTTTTATGCTAATGCAATCAGTGACAATCCAGATAACGCTGTGTATTGGCATGTAGTGTTAGTGAATTATGGATACCTAAATGTACAGTCCCACATGGCTAGCAATTATTTTTGTTAGTGCATTTAACTTTTATTTGCAATCAGAGCACTTGAGGATTGTTCAGGTGAAGTTTGCTTTTGCAAACTGCTCAACAGAAAACATTCTGTTCAAGGTTTGAGGACAGTAAGGCTGTGATGACGTCTTTGAGTTGCCAGAAGGGCATCACTCTGAAAACTCTGCCAGATGGAGTGATGTTTGATTTGGTCACAGGCTCAGCAATTAAAACCCAAATACCTAAAATAAAGGACATGGATGAGAAACAAGAGATGAAATCTTGATTTCTTCCCTATCAGGTCACCCTCTTCCATGGCAGAGGCTCACAGATAGAGGCAGAGGGATGCCAGGAGGACAGTGTCTGTGCAGGCAGCACTCTGGCACCCTTGCTTCGAGGACCAGACCCCACTCTGCTAAGGCTGCTTTTCAAGTTCAGTTTAAGCCAAATAAATACAAGTGATACCAGGAAGCAGAAACCCAGAGTAGTTCCTGCTGTGCCTTCTCCCCCTCCTCTTTCTCCTCCTCCTGCCTTTGCTGATCCAACATCTCGGCCAGGCACCCGACCCGTTGGCTCAAGATGCTGATCCACTTGAAAAGCCTTTGGTCCCAACTGGTTTTCAGCACAGTCAGACCTGAGCCAAGCCCCAGCCAGACTGTGTGCAGGCAAGAGCTGGGTTGCTCCACCCCTTAGCTGCTTCACTGCCTGATCAGAGATCAGGACAACGAAAATCTGGAGGAGATATGGAGAGTTTTCAAGGGGTTAAAAGTTCTGGATGTGACCCAAACGTGTCTGAGGCTGCTCAGGGCCCAGTGGTTTTCTCCTGCTATAAACCAATTTGCCCACAGACAACTCCAGCTTCAGCTATGCCAGGAGTTAATGGCCTCTTGGGCCGGGCTGACGAGCTGCTATGATCACACCCTGATTTTCCTCTGGGAAGGTCTGCCTGCCTTAAAATTGTTGGTCTGAGCCAATCTGGCTGAAAAGACCTGTGAGCTAGCCACAGAGCCATTTGGTGAGCTGCAGACCATCACCTCTTGCCCAGATACAGCTCAGCATCCAGCACAGGAGCACACAAGCACGGATCAGGTTGTGCCCCTACAGCCCAGAGAGCTGTAGCACCTCTGGGCATTTACTGGAAAATCCTACCATCCAACTAGGAACAACATCCATGAGTGAAGGAAATAAACAACCTCCTCTCAGAAAAACATAAGCCATCAGAAAATGCTTAGCATGAAGTACTTGAAATGCCCACGGCAGTGGAAATGGAGCACGGAGTGAGCTGAGGAAATGTATGAACAAACAAATTAAGTGGAGAGCACAAAGCAGATGAGTTGGCATGTAGGTGTCTATTGAGAAAGCTTAAGCACAGCAAGGGGGGATAAAAAAAAGTAAACCCAAACCCCAAGCCATAATATTCCTCACATTTTGGAACTGAGCTCTCAAACAATACATCATCCAAACCACTCAAAAGTACCATCTGTCAGAATGGCCTTTACTGAAAAAAGGGGTCTAAAAGTCTCCAAAGCACTCTTTGAGTATTATCCTATTAGAAAAGAGACTCTTTCTGTCCAAAGAAAGGCATTTGCAATTAACTGAGGAACGCTATCTAAAGCCATTAGTTTTGTGGCCATTGCTACACGCTCGTCCCGTGAGAGATGGAACCTCTTGAGCCTCAATCAAGTCGTGTTAAGCTAAACCAGGAAAGAAATGATTTGACAGTCCCCATCCTTCTGCAAGTTACCTGAAAATGCTTCCAGAGCCTCTGCACCATTATCTCTTTATGAAACACATAATTAAGAGTCTACACACTATTACAGAACCTGGGGAAACAATTACAGTGTTGTTTCAAACATTAAGACACGCCAGAATAAGAAGAGTGTATCTGATGTGAAAGTGTGTATCCTCCTGTGATGAGGGAGTCAAGCTCTGCTTCAGACTACAAGCTGGACCCTTTCCTGCTGTAAATCTGGGTACCTGCAGCTGTCCATCAGGCCACAGAACTTCACACATGCTGAGGACCAACTGCATTGCATACAAGACTGCAAGAGAAATGCAGATTTGTGGGCTGGGTATTAGCCTAAGTGATAAATAATGTATAACGGTGGAGAAGGTGACCAAATAGGCACAGAAATATGCAGATGTAATTGTCTTGACTTGCAGTCTTCACTTTGCACTTCTGACCTTGAAGTCTGGGTTCATCCAATGCATTTCCAAAGCCTCTGCACACGTGAATGTGCAATGCTCACCCCCTTCAGCCCCAAATGCCATAAAACAAAAAGGGCACCAGTAAAGCCCAGTGAGCCCACACGATACCACCTGCAGCACTACACTTTACATCCTAGCATGAGGCAGACTGGGCTTCCTCAGGCAACAGCCACTTTCCCATGAACCACAAACATCCTTCTTCAGACTGCTGACCTCCTGCCTGACCCTGTGTCTAACTCACTCCTTTGGTGTTAGAGGCACATGTCTGTGGGGCCAAACCCCAGCCCCAAAGACCCAGGGAGTTGCAGAATTTCTGAAATCAGCATGTCACTATCCCAAAGCAGCGTGGGAGCAAGGAGCAGGAGGGAGAAAGGTGCTTCCTGAGGCACTCACAACCACAGCATCCTCCAGGTCTTCCCCCAGAGAGGGCTGCCAGGAGGAGAGGAGAAGCAGAATTATTACTCTGGGACCTTGAAAAAACAAGGAGCCCTGGCAAAAAAAAGAAACAATCACAGCTTTCCCACAGAACTACTTCTGGCTAAGTCTAATGTGCAGGATGAGGATGCACTGAAAAGACCGGGATCCGTGGTCAGGACAGGGCTAGGCAGGGGAGAAGACAATTTGGTGTGTCACAGCACGAAAGAAGCCCCATCTCCTGCTATTAGAAATACATCCAGAGAGATGAAGAGATTCACAGAGCCTGTGTGGTCTCTGGAGGTTTTCACCCTCCCAGCTGGGTGAGAGTGAGCTCACCTGGACAGTGCAGCTCCCAGGACGAAGGCAGCGTGCTCCTTCAGCACAGCCTCGGTGCTGTTCAGCCCCTTGATCACAAGCTGGAGTCCACCCATGGAGAGGAAATCCTTGGCATTGTCCACCTGGGAGAGAGCAGATCCTCGTCAGTATGAAACCCCCAGCTAGATTCCACTCCAGAACTTGCTTCAGAAAGCACAGCACCTCTTCCCTCCCAGCCTGACCAGGGCCCAAATGCAAAAGGAAGGACTGTGGCTGGGATTTCCCCTAGCAGTGTCTGTGGTTGTAGAAGCCCAGTCTGTTGGCAGGTGGCTGTTGTCACATGCAGAGGGCATTTCTGAATACTAAGGTGCTCTGATCAGCTGTCAGAACTCCTCTTGACATGCACTTTGGTAATTCAGGTGATGTCAAAAATTCAGTAAATCCAATGATGTCAAACCCCCCTCCACTTCCCTGCTCTCTCACTGAGACAGGCCTTTACTGAGAACCCAGGGAATTGTATGTTTGCAAATGCAATTAATTAATTGATGCTCTAATTGCAGCAGCAGGAGATAGGCATGTTTAAGAGACTGTCAGCAGCAACGGCAGATGGGCAGCATCAGCTCTGCAGCAAGGTGCACAGGCAGTTCTGGAGGGGGTTTGTGGGCACCATCAACGATGTTGTGTGGGTGGGACAAGCAAAAGGCACAGTCCCTTTGGGAAGGGTCAGCCAGGAGCTTCTTCTCAGGGCAGCACGAGCAAGGATTTCCTTAAAACCAGACAATATTGGACTAACTGCCATCAGGGGAAAGTTGAAACGTTAGTGGGGATTCATCTGCCTTTGACTTCAACCAGGCTTGGGGCTAACCAGGCACAAATCACAGAGGGCATCTGTTCTCAGAGAGGAGATTAGAAAAGGGCTCCGAGTCACCCATAAACAAAATGTAAGAGACACAGCACAAAGTGCTTCAAGTACAAAACTCAAAGTCAAATCCATGCAGTTTGGTTTTCAAGGACAGGGGGTTTTTTTGCAGTTTAAAAGGGAATCTGAGGAACACTCAGAATTGCACATTAGAATTGCAGGGTTAGGACTCAGGGTGGGAATCTCAACATCTCTCTGAAAGACAGGGAGATGGGAGCATAGGCTGGTGATGGAAATGGAACACAGAAAGGAGTTATCAGCCAAACCAAGTGGCCTGCCCCATGGGCTGGGACAGGACAGGTACCACAAGCATGCAGGGCACGTGGGGCTCCAGCACCAGCACTTTTTTAGTCGACAGTGACTTCATACTCAGTGTTATTTTTAATCCAACCCATGTTCCTCCACCAAAATCACCCTAAGTCAGGTATTTTAGGCACCCAAGAGAACGAAGCAGCTGCTTTGCTTTATGTCCTATGGGTATGTCTTTACCAAAGCAGGACCTGGGGAGCTAAAGCTCATCTCTCCTCCCCAACGGGACAATACCCACCACTTGCTGTCTCTCTGCAAAGCCAGCCACAGAAAGCCAGACTCTGCAGGGCTGCTGGGGCTGATTCAGGATTTGCAGCAGCTTTTGTATCCTTTCACATCCTATTCTTTTAACTGTCCCTGTAAACTGGACCTGCCAGACCTCTAACTTTTCTGCAGGCCTATCTTTGTCTACAAAGCAAGCTATGCAGCAACCCAGTTCTGGCTGCCAGGGGGTTCTTTTATTGCTCAGCCTCTCTAAGAACTCCGAGGCTGTCTGAATGCTGGAATTGGACGTTGACTTCTGCTCAAGAGGGAACACACAGACAGGCAGAAGTTTGCATTCAGCATCAGTCCTGGTGAAACCAACCGTCGCTGTAACCTCATCAGCACCTGAGTCCTCGAGGCCAAGCCCAGCGTGAGGCAGACACCGCAGCTGCACAGCAGAAACGGTTCTCTAAAGCTTATTTTGAAGAGGGATTTATTTATGTATTTTTAAACTAGAGTCTGTTGTGAGAGCTCCTTCCCTCATTTGCTGTTTGAAAACTGACAAAACCCCCAAACTCAACAACTTGAAGGAATTAACCTCTCTGGGGAGCGGAGGATGCTGCGAGGCAGCAGCTCGCGCCTCGCTTCAGTCCGCTGCAGTCGGCACGGAAGAAAGCCAAAGATCAAAAGAGCTCTTGAGTGAAGTACACAGGCAAGGTGGGTGAGGAGAGGGATGGGAGAAGAGCAAATATGACAGTTATTCAGGGAGCAGCTTTGGATCGGAGGAGAAAGAAAATGGAGAGGGAAGGCAAGGGAGAAAACGTTAGAAAGCAAGAGGAAGGAAACGCAGCGTGTCAACCGTACGCAACGGAGAGGAAATTAGCAGTGAGAAATGGTGTAGCATGTCAGAGGAGGGGAGAGGGGAGATAAGGAGAGTAAATAATTGAGAGAAAGAGCCTGCAACGCGTGAGAACGGGCCTTGGCTCCGCACACTGCTGTGCAAGCACCATGAATTCTGTTTATAAATGAGTTATGCTCTGGCCTCTCCACATTTGCATTTGTTTTTTATGCGTTACAGATAACCCAGCAAGCCAAACCTTCCTGCTCTTTCTCCAAGTTGTGCTCCCAAACATGCCAAGTTGAATCCTGACTGATGAGAGGCAAACCAGAGCTGGCAACCAAAAGCTGAGCAAACACGGAGCCCTTGGGCTGACTCTTCAAGAGCAGGAGAGAACATCCCTCCCCGGGCTTGGCGCCGGCCGCAGCGTCCCCTCCACTCCCTCGCAGCGAGCTTGGAGGCACGTGCTGCTTCACCCCAGGATGCTCATAGTCACACCATGGAGTACAGCCCATCCTCTGCTTGCAAACCCTACGGGCCATGGTGTTTTCCACTCCACTCCATGAGGCATTTTGTGTCCCAGAGGCAGCAGCAGGACAGCTGGGACCTGAACCGTTACCAAAAGCTGTGGGACATTACCGTTCAGATGGAAGCTGGGGGAAGAGGGAGCAGCAGAGCCATCAGCAGCCCCACACGTGTGTCCATGCCCATGTCCTGGGCCAACCCCTCCTGCAAGGATCCCAGCCCCCAGCCACAGGAGCTGGGGCTCACTGCAGAACACTCCTGACAAGTGCAGCTCTTCCAGGGTTATGCGGCACAAACGGCTCTGGCTGCTATTCAGTAATTACATTAAGCCAGTGCTGCTAAAGTCAGTACCAAGCAGAGATAATGCTCTGGACGCATTCAACTGGCTGGAAGAAGAAAGAGGAGGAAAAGCCACGCTGGCTTAGAGACAAGTCATATTTCTTATCAGCTTCCTGCCTGATGAGAAGGTGCTGCCCAGCCATCTGCCCCGACAGCGCGGGCACAGAGCAACTCTGTGATCGATGCACAAAGGAGTCCCCTGTGCTCCCTGTCAGCCTCCCTGCCATTTCCCCCTTTCTGACCCCTTTGATGCTGGATGTGGTTCCCTTTGATGCTCCAGTCCCTGCACAGGGAGCAGGGGCTGCTTCTCCCCTCCTCTGCCTCTCAGAAATAGTTTGCCCCGTCCCTTGCTGCAGGCAGGTGGGATCATATGCTGTAATAGTCCAGACCATTATGCTGGAATCTAAAGCACTGCAGGGTGTTTGGGGGCTGCTTTTTAGCATGCTGGCCTGATGCTCTGGCACCCTTAGCCAGACAGAATTAGCCCTGAGTATAAATATGAAGCTCTTTGGGTGCCCATTGTTCACACTTATTCTCTGAGTAAGACAGATGCCATCAGTGAGACAAAGGCATCAGAACAAACAGCAAGGAAGCCTCTGCATGTGTATGACAGAGATTTAGTGTGGAAATTTAAGACAAAGAGGCCTGGAAATAACACTTCTGTTAGCTGGTGCATGGACTTCTTCTCTCAGCAGCACATTCCTTCAGCTACCTTCCCCCAAAGCACAACTGTGACCTGAAAGGTCTTGCCCTGGCACGTCCTATGGAGCTGTCCTATTCACTCTCTGAAACGATCAGTCACAGAGAGAAATACTGGAAGCTCATGCAGTTCATTCCAGACTCTCCCAGTCACTGGGGACAGAGAAGCCCACTTGTTTCCCACGAGGCAGAGCACAGCCTTGATGCCCAGACACCCACTCAGGCTGCTGCAGAACAGGAAGGCAGCAAGCACAAAGGAGGAGAGCAGTGTGCCCACAGCTTCCAATCCACGGGAGGTAAAAAGGTGAGAGCTGAAAGCAGAGCAAGAGAGATCAGAGGGAGGGGGAGAATAGTGTGAGCACCTGAGGAAGTGAGATTTCAGGAGAACTATTCTGCCTCACACAGAGCTATTTAGCACAGCTCAGCTGATGCTCAGCATCTTGCCATTTGCCTGAGCCTTCGGTCCTTGTCACCACTGGCCCAGCTGTGAGAGAGGCTCTGCAATGCCACTTTTGACTCACATCAAGACAAACGCAGGCTTTTGGGTGGCTGCTGTCTTCCCTGGTACAAAGACAGTCTCAGCAAACTGATGTAAGGGCACCTACCTGCAAGCACAGAGGCTTTCCAGGGAAGGAGTGAGGAGTTTTCTTAGCAGACACCACTCTACTTACCCAAAAAAGGCAGATAAACCCCCATCTTGTAACATTAAGCAAATAAAAGAAGCAGAGAGGGCTAGAAGAAAAGGCTGAGAACAGACAACAAATCAGGCACCACTAACCCCCAGGAAACCGCTCGCTCCTGGCACCACAGATGATTTATTCAAACCTGGATATAAAAGAAGCCTGCAATGGCCCTCTGCTGTCTGTTATTGTCCCAGGATTATGATAATTAAGCAATTTGTATTACCTGATACCGATAAGAAGCATAAACCCCCCGTTTCTGGCAGCATATCCCTTGGATTTTACATGGTAATTACTAATGCATTTGTGTTACCTGGTGAACATAATATTCGAGATCATAAAGCGCTGCCACCTTCTCATCCAGCGTGGAGACAGAGCTGTTGAATGTGCTGATTAATTTAACCATAATTTCATAATCTGTTTCCATCTTCACATTCAGCTTTTCAAACTCCTCCTTCAGCTGCTCTATGGGCCGGAACTTCTTCCTCACCTCTTCCTCGTGGGCCTTGGAAGGAGAAGGAGGAAATCAGATATGAAGGCAGGTGATAAAGAAACTCCAGCCCCAAACCGACAAGGGAAACTTGTCTGTCTGTGCAAATGGCTTTGCTGCTGTGGAGCAAAGATGCAGGGGCACAGTTGGAGGGTCTTTCTGAGAACCTCAGGAACCCAGTTATCTGTAAGACACCTAGTTCCTGGGTACCAGCAAGCACTTGCCAAGCCTGAACCTAGGGCTTAGTATGTCCTACATGCCTTCCAAAGCAATGTCAAGCCCAGAGGCAGGCAGCACTGCTGTTCTCCATCTGCCTGCAAGGAGATGTTCGCAAGGCCTGACTGCCAAAAGCCCTGAGCAACCTCTCTGATCTCACAGCTGACCCTGCTTGGAGCCAGAGATGGGGTTGGAGAGCTCTGGAGGTCCTGCCCAACCTGACCTGCTCAGTGACTCCATGTCAGTGATATCAAGGAGATCTCCTTGGATGAATATGAAGATGCTTTCATCATCTCAACCACTTAACACATTTCAGGGTGGCTTTATCTCTCTCAGGGACAGAAGCAGTCAGAAAGCAAGGTGGGAGGACCAGCTATGAGATGGGAGCAGCCGAAGTGCTGTGCCCTGGGGCTTGGCCAGGAGATAGCTTGTCCTGCAGCACAGCTGGTCTTCCTCATACAAACAGCAGCCCAAGGGCTGCAATGAACTGAGAGCTGCAGAAAGGTGTGTGGTGAGAAAGAAAAGGCTCTGCTAGAGATCTGAGAGCCCCAGAGCCAGCAGAGATCAATTCTCCAACATCAGCACTGGTGGCACTGGGACAGGAGAGGACAGGAGAGGACAGAGCCCGCTGCTGCAGGGGACGGAGGAAGCAGAGGTGCCAGGCAGAAAACGGGCTGCCCCAAGAGCATGGGAAAGCAAGAAAGCTCCTTTGAAAAGAGATTCTGTCACAAGCACAAATCCCAAAACATGTTTTCACACAGGAGTGACCCTCAAGCAGAGGGTTTGGGCACGTGGTGCTCCCCACAGCAAGCACTGCCCCATTCCCTCGTGCCAACGGGAGCCAAGGGCTTGAGCTGCTGGAGAGAAACGAAAGGAAGGGAAAGCACTGTCAGCCTAATGGCAATCCGTGCTAAAGACTGCTGCCCTAATTACTGCAGGTGCCACCCAGCAACACACAGCAGCAGCCCAGCCCAGCCCAGCCCAGCCACACACAAGTGCTTCTGCAGGAGCAGAGATGGGAAGGCGCCCGGTGTAACTCAATTTACTCTGACACAGTTACTTCAAGGATGAATTTGCTCCCCGCAGGAGTGATTTTAAATGGAGTACTTTAGGTCCATTAGATGGAGCTGGTTTTAGCCCAGTTCCAGGGACAATAGCTATTCTAACAGGGTTTTTTCAAATACAGCTATTTTTTGGTCCCCATAATAGAGTATCACTAATTTTTGCATCTAATGCCACTCATTTCCAGAAGCCCTGCATCAGTAATGCTGGCTGCTGCGTCAATAACCCCACAGAAAAACAAGGCCTTGTGCCAGAGAGGGGAAAAAGCAGATTTCCTGTCACTCCAAGAGTTTAGAGCCTTGACTCCTGCCTCAGTTTTCCTTTGACCGAGACAATGTCAAGGCAGCAGGAGGAGCCAGGGGCTAAGGGAGTACTGCTGAGTGGAAAAGGGGAGAAAGAAAGGCTGTGATCTACCTGACGAGTTGAATATCATCCCACCAGTGTCACAACAGTGGCTCCAAGCCCAGACAGGGCTGAAGGCAGCACTTACATTCTATTTTACTGTGGTTGTGGACTATTTATAACTAAATGGGAAACTTACAGCTTGTGTAAGGAAACTTCAGCCTGTGCTTCACCACATCTGCTTGGTTTTTACTACCCAAGGCATGAGACTGGAAACATAAACCACAAGATCACTTCTGGATCCAGCCATGCCAGTGGCAGGGGATACTATGTTCAGTAGCTTGTCATCATCACCAAACCCAGAAGTGTCTCAGCTGCACAACACTTGTCATCCTTCCTCATGCTTAGGAGGATAGTGAAGAGCAAAATCAAATCCTTTACATTTGAAACGAATACAACAGAGCTGAACCAAAACATTTCCATTTCTACAGAAACCCCAGGATTACTACAAAAAAGGGGTGAGAGTTTCACAGGGTATTTTAAGTCCATGTTCACCAGACTGGTCTACACAGTATTTTTCCCAAGCAATTCCTTTAATCATCATCTTTCTAAGACATGCAATGCAGAGAGTCTGCATCTGTGCAGCATGCGTTGCTTTAGAAACAAGGAACCCCTCTTACCTTTCTTTCTGCCTTTTCACTCTCCTTCATTTTAGCCAAAGCTTTTTTGAGCTCCTGGGATGTGAATGAACTCGAATCAACATCCACCTTGCCCAGCCTTGCAGAGGAAACAAAGCGAAACATTTTCTGGGTGAACAATTGCATCTGTAATATTTCCGTTGTCATATAGTGGCAATGCATAACGTCAGGAAGAAAGGAGGCAAGAGCCCTAGATCTCCATGCATCTCACTCAGAACACACAGAAAAGCTCCCACACTCAGTAAAAGATGAGCCTGAGTGCTGCATTTGGTGTAGTTTGCAGATACCTCACTCTGGCAATCAAAAAAGGCTCCATAATCTGCATGTTGACTCAAAATCTCTAGTCACAGAACCCCAGAATCCCAGCATAGTGGGGGCTGGAAAGGCCCTGCAGTGCTCATCCAGCCCCAGCCCCTGCTCAAGCAGGTTCCCCTGGCTCAGGGGGCACAGGAACGTGTCCAGGTGGGGTTGGGAACCTCCCGAGGAGGAGCCTCCACACCCTCCCTGGGCAGCCTGGGCCAGGGCTCCCTCCCCTCAGTACCAAAAGGCTTTCTCCTGGTGTGAAGTGGAGATTAATTTATGCCTCTGAATTTCATGCAGTGATATAGAAAAGCTGGAAATGTTTCAGGGGAAAACCAAAAAAGCATCACTGTGCCACTAGATCACTGCTAAGGACTTGCAGGCTTTAACAGGGAGCTCTACAGCTGAAGTGCTGATGATCTTTGCACACAAAGTGTAGAGCAAGGGTAAGTCCAAGCAGAAATGACACAGAAATGCTTCAAACCATGTTGTGTTGCTCTTTACATTCACCTTATTGGAACTTACCCACGCCATAAATACTCTTGAACAGAAAAAAAAGGCAAGATAAGCTTTGAGGAGGAGGGTGTCAAGCAGAAAGTCAGCACCAGTGAAACTTTTAAAACAGATTTGAAGCTGTGGGTTGTGTGATCTAAGGGGAACTGATGTCTGGAAAACTGCTGCAAGCCTGCTGACTGCACCCAGCTAAAACCAATATTATCTGGCTCAGCCAACATAAAGAAAGCCCCTCACAACTGCTCTCATGGTTCAGGCTCAGAAAGTAGCTTCAGACCACAGGAAAAGGAATGACAAGGGAATAAATGTCGATCCAAGAGGTCACATTACAAATGGAGTTTCGCTGTCATGGGATGAGAAGCCAGGAAGGTGTCTCTGAGCATGCACTCAGGGCACTTCTAGAGCCATCCCAAAGGAATCTCAAAGGACTGGGCTCTGTTTTCAGCACAGCTGAGCTCTTAAACCAGCAATTAAGTCTCAGGAAGAGATAGCAATTGAGGGCACCAGAGAACTCCACCTCTAACAAAAGACATGAAACCTGCAGCCCACCCAGCCACTGTGCTTTGCACCACTGTACCTTTTCCTTCTCTTCCCTTCTCTCGTGTCACCATTTTCAGTGTTGCTGTCTGGGAGCTTGGCTTCTCTGGCTCCTGTCTGCAGATTTAATCGTACGTGTGACCCTGCAGGAACAGCTTGACCTACAAACAAAGGTCAGATCATTATTTCAGGCCAGGTGCGGTATTTCAGCTTTGCTCACAAAGTGTGAGCTGAAGGTGCCCACGCCTGCACTCCTTGGGTCACACCAACCCCAGGCAATGCTACAGGCTTGGGGGAGAGTGGCTGAAAAGCTGCTGGAGACCAGTTCCTAAGAGAGCCCAACAACTCCACATCACAGGAGAGGATCTGGAGACTATTTGGAGAAAGGGGAATTGGGATAGAGAGCATAAAAGAACGTTGTCAGAGTGAAACCAAAGCCTGGTGCAGAGTGCAGGCAGGCACGCTGAATATCAGGTGTACTGAGGTGAGGCTGTGTTGGTTTGGAAATATTGTATTAAAGGGAATATATGATCACTATTACCCACCAACAAAAATACAAGGAATGTGTTAAGCTTTGGTTTGAAAAGCAGAAAAGATGGGAAATGCAGCCTGTTTGTTCTTGGCCAGAGTTGAGCACAACCACGTCCTGCTGTGACGGAGAGAGGACAAGGTTTGGCCACTTCCTCTTGATGTTGCCTTGTCTTCTTCTAATGCAAGAAAGCTGCCAGCTCAGGAGAGAGGGGCTGCTGTTGAATGAATACAGAGATCTTAGCTGCACATGGATGGACAGACAGACACATGGCTACCCATGCTCCTCTCTCTCAATGAGGTTTCCCTGTTCAGCCTTTATCTGATTCCATCTACCTGAAAAGATGCTGAGGCTAAAATAACACAGCATGCAGGAGACAAGCAGCATCTCCTACCAAAGGCAAGAGAAGACAGGGATAATTATTTCACACAACAAATACATGTTCTCAAAGTCAAAACCCTCTAGTCTGGGGAACAACTGGATTGATTCCTCCCGCCTTAAGACCAAAGAGACGTGCCACTGATCAAAGGACCTGATGCTTCCTACATCAGACTGGGATGTTTGTCACAACTCACACAAAAACATTTCAAAGCCTAAAGCCATCCAGCAGGTATAAATGCATTTAGAAGAAACAGGAAAATCCATTCTGGAGGATTTCCTATTAAAACAGGGTGCATTTCTGATAGCTCCTCTTTCTCTGCACCATCTCCTGTCTGCAGGAAGCTGCCTTGGTCAGATATGAGGGGACAGATGTGATCACCTCCTCATTTTAAACCATGCAAGGCCAGGCCAGCTGTGCCCCCTCCACACTCAGCATGCTTTCTGCCAACAGACACAAACCTTCTCCTGCTCCTCTACTTGTGACACGTGGGAGCTTTAATCTCTGCGTCTTTCTAGAGACACACTTTGAAAGGGTGAGCTTTGCAGGAATCCACTGAGCTGTCCCCCTCACAGACCATGAAGGCAATGCATGCTGGTCAAAAAGGAGTTTGTAGGGTCTCCACGGAAAGCAGGGCAGCACATCTCTTCTCCCCGTTGCTGGAGACACCAAGCACAGATTCACAGAATCTTAAGGGTTGGAAGAGATCTCGAAAGCTCATCCAGTCCAACCCCCCTGCCAGAGCAGGACCACATAGAGTAGGTCACACAGGAACCCATGCAAAGAAGGAGCCTCCACAACCCATCTGGGCAGCCCCTTCCAGTGCTCCCTCACCTGAACAGGGAAGAAATTCCTCCTTGTGTTTCTCTGGAACCTCTTATGTTCCAGCTTTAACCCATTGCCCTTTGTCCTGTCATTGGCCACCAGTGAGAAGAGCCTGGCTCCAGCCTCCTGATACCCACATGAACGAGGTCACCCCTCAGTCTCCTCTCCTCCAAGCTGAAGAGCCCCAGCTCCCTCAGCCTTTCATCACAAGGGAGATGCTCCACTCCATCATCTTTGTGGCCTTAAGGGCTGCCAGCAAGGAAGACAAAAAATGATAACCCAGCACTGAACATGCAGATGCAAGAGAACATCTTCCTCCTATAAGGCACAAACAGCACTCAGGGGAGAAAGCAAGGGGTGAGCTGGGTCCTTCCCCTCCCAAAGGCAGTGGCTTTCCTGGCTGTGCCACGAGCACTGGGACAGCCCAGGTTACAGCCACAGCTCTTGCTGAAGCAGCTCCTCAATTGGCAGGCATAGGCAGAAATAAATGTCCCTGTTAGAAGAGTACAGTGTATTCCGACTGTCGTGCTCCCGGTGCATCTGGCCACATTAGTTCACCCGGTTGCCAGGGGAGAGGAATGTGGTTGATGGGCTTTGCTTAAAAGAAATATCAAGAGGGAAGGTAAGGAGCAGCCTCCAGAAGGGCTAGGTGACTCCTGTGTTATCAGCCCTCCCAGTTTCTATTTTCAGTGAGTGATAAATAAGAGAAAACGTGAACCCCAGCGTGCACCAACTCACAAACCCACTGCAACTGAATTAAGGGGGTTGCCATCAGAGAAGACACAAACCTTTCCTGTTGCTGCTTCTTCACACCTTCCTAAACACAATTTGACTGAGACTATCCAAAGCCCAGAGCAGAAATCTCAGCCTTGATGTGTTTAAGCAGCTTCTGTTGCTACAGGGATTTCTGCTCACCACGGTGCACAGCTGAGCAGGTTCATGCAACTACAGGACAAACACACTGCTTTCTTAAATAAACCATGAAAGATGGCTCTGTTTTCAGATAAGAGGTTGGTGCAGTCACTTTAACATGTTCTAGATGTTTGAGACAGGATGAGGCCTTTGGGTGCATGAAGAAGAATGTGGGCAGCAAGTCAAGAGAGGTTCTCCTCTCCCTCTAACTCTGCCCTGCTGAGGCTTCATCTGGAGTCCTGTGTCCAGTTCTGGGCTCCCCAGCTCAGGAGAGACAGGGAACTGCTGGAGAGACGCCAGTACAGGGACACCAAGATGCTGAGGGGATGGCACATGCGTGTGAGGAGGAAAGGCTGCAGGACCTGGGGCTGTTCAGCCTGGAGAAGACTGAGGGAGCCTTGTTAGTGCTGAGAAATCCCTAAAGGGTGGGTGTGGAGAGGATGGGGCCAGTGTTTGTTCTGTGGGGGCCAGTGACAGGACAAGGGGCAACAGGCATAAGATGGTACACAAAAAGTTCCACTTAAACGGGAGAAAGTGCTTTGGAGCTGAGGTGAGGGAGCCCTGGCCCAGGCTGCCCAGGGAGGGTGTGGAGGCTCCTTCTCAGGAGGTTTCCAACCCCACCTGGACACGTTCCTGTGCCCCCTGAGCGAGGGGAACCTGCTTTAGCAGGGGCTGGGGCTGCAGCAGCTCTGCAGGGCCCTTCCAGCCCCCACTATGCTGGGATGCTGGGATTCTGCTTTCTTGTTTAGTTTGGGGGATTCTAAAGCGTTATTCACAAAGTGTGTTTGAGGGTGGGTCGACTCAAATAATGTGATTAAAATTGACGATTTAAACGAGCAAGCTGGAAACCCTGAATTTTAATCATGTTTCAGTATGTGGCTTCCAGACACTTCCCTTAAAAATAGTTGATTCTCTTTGACTCCTATAATTTGCTGCTATTCAACAACTGGGAGCACGCACCGGAGAGATACATATGTAAGCAATTACCCAGCTTCACGTGCTGCTCATCCGGAATCACACCCTTAATAGCTTCTGCCTCGAGGAATTCATTTCTTACTTATTGTTTGCATCAAGTTACATTCGGGAAATGAAACTCAATTAAAAAACATAACAACAAGTTTATATTTAAGTAATTTTCTGACCTTTTTTTTCTCTCCTTGACACCTTGGAAAAATAAAGGATGTCTATCCAAACAAGCATGTGTGTGATGCTGAATGAAGCCGAGTGGTCCCACTTTTCAGAGACCTCAAATCCTACACTTGCTCCATTTCTTTCTGACCTGCTCTCTTGCTCCTTCTAAAGGGAAAGAAGAATTTCCATCCTAATCGATCTCCCACCTCCAACTCTAGCACCCAGTGAGTAGGACGAGCTGTGAACCCTCCCATGAACCTGCGGAAAAGGCCATAGCTGTCGGAGGAGGGAGTTGGCAAACTTCTTTCCCCACAACCACTTAATATTCTTTACCACTTAAAAAGTATCTCAGACTTGGAATTCTTTAAACCCCAGCTAAAGTGATTTCAGTACGTGTCACTGCATCTGCTTGGGTTGACGGACCTAAGGGAAAGCCACGGGGTTTAAGCAGACCACCCAGCGTCCCTGATGGGGATGTGCCACCTGCCTGCCCCTCAATCACTCAGCCCTTCACCTCACAGCCAAAAAGATAGCATCCAACAGGTAAAATCCTTGCAGAGGACGAAACAAGCCTTGCCACTGTGTGAATGACAAGGTGTTTATTGGGAATGAGTGTCAGGGCAAAGCGACAGCATTTATACTCCGAGCAGAGACGCTGATCCCGTGGCAATGCGCTGCTGGGACAGAGTTATTCTCAGCCTTGATTTAATCCCTTTATCAGCTGCAGGAGCACCAGGACAGATGCAAAACCTCACAGCAACAAAACCACCGGGCCTTTTGGAGGTCCTTCTGGTGCATTAGCATTCCTCTTACCTGGAGCTGTCCTGTCTGCCCTGAAAGTTGCTGAAAGTGACACCGAGGAAGAATTTAATTGATAGCCCTGTTATTTTAATCTTGGCCAGCCAGATTTTTTCAGACACCTGTTTATTACTTCTTCTAATATATTAGATGGAGTAACAGCACCAAAGTCAGCTTCAAGGCAGCAACTCACTCGCAGGGGTTCTGCTGACATTTATAAACTGATGCTATTTCTCTCTTCTGTTTTATGTTATCAGCTAAACCTGTCGACTTAAATTATTGCCTTGTAACCAAATCACAGTTATCTGTTATTCTGTTATGTGTACGTTTCTGAAGCTCTGTGCCTACATCAAGCTCTGCAGAGGTTGAAAACAAGGTGATAAATAAATAAACAAATGGAAAACAGAACAAACTTCCACTGTGCTCACAACTAGGGCGAGGACCAGGCATGTTTCATACAGGATAACTGAAAGCAGAGGGCTGCTGTGCTGAATATGCATCATGTAGTGATACCCAAGTCACTCCATCTCTCTTTTTCTCAACCAGACAAATGAACAACTGCCTTTCCCCACTGAATGAGAAAGGTATCATCCTGCCTGGCTCCTTTCCAGCCCATGATCCCTTTTAGTGCTGGCCACAAGTGGGTTTGCATTTCTGCATGGAGACAATGCTGAGCCCCAACTCACTGCTCAGCATTAAAAACAACCAGGTAAGTTTTACATCATACATCAACACGCAAATCTCATACTGAGATCAGCAGCAACTCCCTATGCTCCTGGCAGTGCCTTCCCCATGTCCTACTCACCTCTTGGACCCCTGAGCTGCCACCCATCGATTTGGCCAGCAACAGAAGCCTAAGAGAGACACAGGACTCTCTCCCTCCAGGAACACCCTGTACCGACAGAACCATCCCCCTGGGAAGGCATCTGCAAGCAGAAAAAAAAGGCAGGATGCCTGGTTTCTCCCTAGGTGAGCATCCTCATCTGCCACTCCACAAAAAAACCCCAGACATTAAAAATCTATTAAGGGTGTGAAAACAAACCACAGGTATAAGTCAGTAACTGGCTCTGCAGCTCCCAGAAATCACCTTGGTATCTGATTTCCTCAGATAACATCTACCTTTCTTTACTCTTTGTTTCATTCTGCACAGGGGAGTGAGGGGAAAGGGACTTTCTTTCTAATACAGGCAACAAAGGAATCTGCAAATCAATACACGGATGTTCCCAGCAAAACAAACCAGCACTGATGTAATATTAAACATAATAAGGCTGCACATGAATGACAGAGCATCTGCACAAACTTATCTGATGGCACTGCACCTACTGCTTCAATAAAATAATGATTAGGGGGAAAAAACCCACAAAGAGACAAATCCCAGGAAGAAGCAGACAAATCCCAGCTCTCAAACACATCAGCTCCAGGAACCACCAGTGCCAGGGGTGGGTCAGTGGGAGAGGCTGAGGCATCACTGCCGGTCACACACAGGGGTACACAACTACCCTGGCACTTACTGGCACTGCCCAATCCTGCTGCAGCCTCTGCCTGGGGAGAGGATGGGACTTCACTCCAGCACAGTTCTTTGGCTGCACAAAGATGCTGCCTGTTTCCCATGGGCTGGGCTCAGAGGAAAACAGAGAAACCAGCCCTTGTGTGATGGGGCTCAGCATGTGCTCCGACTGCAGCCTTTGCTCAGTGCTGTCGAGGGAGGAAGCAGCAAAGCCTGGCTTCTGTTTTATTTTTGTTCATAAGGGTGAGTCATACCACTCCTTGGATTGCTTGTTATTTCAAAACAGAACATTTTTACATACAAAAGGAAGGGAAGATGTGCAGAAGACACGGGTCAAGGAAAGACGGATTACTGATGGGAAGAGGAAGCTGAGAGTCTGAATCTCATTTTGCTACTTCCTGCCTCTTTTTCACTCCTCTACAGCTCCGTGGATTAGTTCACTTTCTGGCAACCCTAATTAAGTGCCACTGGAAAAGGTCATTAATATGCTGCATATCACCTCTTCCAGAGAGCTGGCAGAGAGGTTTAACAGCATCAGGCCTGGAAACTTCCCCCAGCATCCCGGTGGACCTCACTCACAGTGCAGGTGGCAACGAAGCTCCAGCCCCAGCATCCATGTTCCAAGTAGGAACTCCTGCCTTGCTGGATGAAAGGCTTTACAAAGTCACTTCTGTGTGTACTTCTGCTGGGAAATCACAGCTGTCTATTGATCACAGCACATCCTTGGAAAAGCACTGTCTTGGCCACTGCCCAGTGCTCCAAGATTTCTCAGGTCTGCATCATCAGTGACAGCAGGGGCTCTAATCACCCACTCAAAAGAGTCTCCTCCCCCTCTTCTCTGCCCTGCTGAGGCCTCATCTGGAGTCCTGTGGCCAGTTCTGGGCTCCCCAGCTCAGGAGAGACAGGGAAGTGCTGGAGAGAGGCCAGTGCAGGGACACCAAGATGCTGAGGGGATGGAACATGTGTGTGAGGAGGAAAGGCTGCAGGCCCTGGGGCTGTTCAGCCTGGGGAAGAGACACCTGAGGGAGCCTTGTTAATGCTGAGAAATCCTTGAGGGGTGGGTGTGGAGAGGATGGGGCCAGTGTTTGTTCTGTGGGGGCCAGTGACAGGACAAGGGGCAACAGGCATAAGATGGAACACAAAGAGTTCCAGTTAAACACCAGGAGAAGCTCCTTTGGAGCTGAGGTGAGGGAGCCCTGGCCCAGGCTGCCCAGGGAGGGTGTGGAGGCTCCTTCTCAGGAGGTTTCCAACCCCACCTGGACACGTTCCTGTGCCCCCTGAGCCAGGGGAACCTGCTTTAGCAAGGGCTGGGGCTGCAGCAGCTCTGCAGGGCCCTTCCAGCCCCCAGCACTCTGTGAATCTGTAACTAACTCTAGAGAAAACATCTATAATCACTGCATGTTTGCCCTGCTTGTTAAGTGTTCCTCAAGCTCGTGCCTGCAGCACCTGTAGGGGAAGGATGCTGGATGAACCCACCGTGGCCATTCCCATGGTGCTGCTTCTCCAGAGGCTGCCTGCCTGGGGGCTGAGGGCAGCCACTCTGCCTCTGCCTGCAAGGGAGAAGTTGCGGTGGTGCCAGGCTGGGTTTATCACCATTATTTTGTCTTATCATTGCTACAGACAAAGATTCTGCTGTGCAGAGAGCTGATAAGGATAAAGAGATGTCCTTCCTTTCCTGGGATTATGGAGGAAACCATGAGAGAGGAGTTTTGTCCTCACAGCACTCCAAGAAAATGATGTTTTCTTATGCCTCCCAGAGCATGCAGACAAATACTGAGCAGAAAGTGCCCGATCCCCACACCACAGATGTTTAACTCTCAGCAGCCATTCACCCCAGTGTCTTCCAGAGATGACTGAATGGAATGAATTGCTGAAACACTGAATGAACAGTTAAAAAAACCCCTCAACAATATGAAGGACTTTTCACATCAGACTCTTTAGCTGGTTGCTTTATCTGACAGCTCTTTTATTTACTATTCCAAGCTACGCTAATAAGTACCCTGCAATCTGACCTGTCAGAATGGTGATGTCTAAATACAACATTACCACACCAGCCTCGCTCCACACTGCAGCAGAGCAGGGACAGGAGCCACCTGAAATCCCTTGAAGCTCACCAAGGTGAATCTGTTCCCATTTCAGCACCCAGGGTTGCTGCTGGCACTAAAGCCATCCCTGGGAAAAGCCCAAAATCACTGCACTGAAACATCTCAACACAAAATGCCACCATCTCTCAAAGAAAAGCTACTTAGTGCTGCTTAGCTGCTACCCTTTCCCTGCAGCTAATGCCAGAGAGATCAGTGAGTGGGCTCAGGGTGCTAAGGGCTCCTCACAACCAGGATGCCAGGGAGACATGCTCACAGGGAACTTTGAGAGGACATCCTTGCATGCTATGATTTTTGATGCCAACCACTTGCTTGCTGCAGTAATAACAGTGGCTTTAAACACTATCCATCAGGCCTGCAGCTCAAACATTTGTGTAGCTGAAAAGGGGTTTAGAGCCACTCTTTTGCCTGAGTGCTGAGAGGTCTTCTCTGTCATTTGTTTCCCTCAGCAGATATCATGGAAACATTTCTAAACCCAGGGCAGACCCAAATCCCTCCTCCCAGGCCTTGATCCACAGCTAATGGAGAGTGAAGGGCTGCAAGGATGGGGCCTTCCAGGAAGTAACACTTGCTTAGACATGCAAACAAGCATCAGTTAAGTTTGGAGACTCGGTTGGACAACCCAATTTAAGGCGATCCAGAGCTCACCCATGGCACTGATGTGTGTTCTCTGGATCGATCAGCAAGGGGCCATGAGCCCAGACATTCCAAGCAGCAGCATCCCGTGAACTCCAGGCTCCAGCTCCCAACACCTCTGCCAAACACAGCCCTAGACCCTGCTCGGCTTCACCTTGGGCTCAGGGGAAGGGGAGGGAGAGGCAGGTGAATCCAGCAGCAACAGGCAATGGCCCCTGGCTGGCACTGTCAAGAGTGGGTCTGTTATTTCATATCTGCCATCACTGACAGCTGAAAGGATTATTCTGCATGTAGGCCTGGCTGGTGCAGGGGCACACACTGAGCCCAGCTAGCTGCCTGCCTAAACACACTCAGCCTCACAGAACCACTGAATCCCAGCATGGTGGGGACTGGAAGGGTCCTGCAGAACTCCTCCAGCCCAACGCCCTGCTAAAGCAGGTTCCCCTCAACCAGAGGGCACAGGAACACATCCAGTCGGGTTTGGCAGCCTGTCAGTCTGTGCCAGGGCTCCCTTACCTCTATGATAAAGGAGTTTTTCCTTATGTTTAACCCCCTGGTGACAAGATCAGCAGCGAGGATGATGGAGACAGCTGCCAGGCACAGGGCAGAGCGTGTGCCTCCCGCGAGCTGCCTGCTGCCTCCCGGGATGCTCTGAGACGGGAGGCACCGGGAGCGAGGGCGGCTGCAGCGAGGTGCCTGGGGAGGAAGATTCTTAGGGAAGGAGTGGCAGGGAGAAGACATATGGTGCCTCTCTGATGGGAGTCGCTGCTGTAGCATCTGTTGATATATCTTCTACTGCTGCCAATATAGAAAAGCTTCATATGGCAAAGAGCTCCTCGCAACAAGTGCTGCTGCTCTTCCACTTCCCTCTCTGCAAAGGCTTCTCTCACTTGCACTGCACCAGCAGAAAATACACCAGGAGAAGAAATAATAGCATGGAAAGGAGAGGAAGGGTTGCCCTTTTGTAAAATTGGCAAAAAACCCACATGTTTTCAGTCTATAAGCAAAGCCTTCTCTCCAGCTTGGAGGCAGGCATGCTCAGGCATTCCACACAGCCTCATTCCCAGCGTGATGTGTGCCTAGCAAGTTGTACAGAGCACCAAATTCACCTTCTCTCTGATATCCTGCTCGATCCTGTGAACTGTAGCAGTTTAGAGAGTTCAATCCCAGAAAGGTTTGGGCAGCAGAAGAAAAGTAGGGATCAGAAGTGTCCAGCCACAATCTGATTATCTGAGCTCTCCAACAGCACGCTGGGCTGCCTGGACACTGCAGCAACCTTTGTCTCACCAAGGCAACATCCAACAGAAGCAGTATTTATACAAGCCGGTTTTAATCCCTCTCCATCTCATTAAGCTATTTCTCCCCAGGCCTACATTATTTCATAATGCCACTGCAACCTATTTAATAACAGTCATCCCACAGGTGTATTTGTTATACTAGAAAGCCCATCTGAGATGCTGAAGGCTTATCTACATTCAGGGAAGGTCTATGCAGAACAGAGGCAGAGAAGGATGAGGGGGATGACCAGGAGGACTGAGAAGCTGACAAAGGAACTGAGGACATCTATCCTGCTGGATTTGAAATATCTAATACCTCATTGAGCCAGGAACCATTGGCTTCTTTACTAAGACAGAGATTAGCACCTCCAGAAGATCATCTACCACAGCTGTCTTCCACATCTGTCACTCTCAGAGAGTCTCTCTTCCTCTCTCCAGGAAGTGTTGAGATGGCCACCACGGATGAACACAAGGCAGAGAAAGCCACCCCTAAAGAACCCAGTAACACAGAGGAAAGGGCACAATTGCTCTCTAGAGAGCGATAATCCATCAAGACCAACACCAGAGAGAGTGTGAGAACCAGGAGGGCGAAGCTGGTGACAGCAAATTCATGGTTGGAAATGAGGAGCTGAAGCCTAAGAGACTGTGCAAGAGGAGGAAAATGGGGCAAAAAAAGAGGAAACTATTTTCAAGGGGAAATCTGAGAAGCTCAAGACAGGCCTTTCATGTCCAGGTCTCAGCAGTCTCTGCTGCTGCCCTCAGCTTCCACGTTTAGAACTCAATTGAGGCTAAAACTGAAAAGATAAGATGTGTACAACAGAGGAAAAGCAAACTCCCTTCTCCCAGATCCAGCTGTCCCTGGGAGTGTTTCAGGCCACGCTGCACTGCTGGCAAGGCACACAGCTCATTGACTGCACCTCTGCTTGACACGTGGCAGCTGGCTCAGCTCAGGCTTTCCAGCCCAGCACCAACGTTTCCCCAGGCCTAGAGCATTCCCCAGAGCCAAGAGGTCCACAGACATTGGACATTTCAAGCCTGCAAGGTGCCCCATCAGAAGTGCCTGGCTGTGAGACCAGTGGAGTGCATTGGAGAAACTGTCTGTCAGCTCTGCTGCCAAGCTGGAGTGAGAACCTGAGTAATCAAAGCTGGAATGAGAAGCTGCCTTGGAGAGAGCGTTGGTATAGTGCTTTCCAAAGCTTCAATTTAAAGCCTTGTTTCTATAGCTAATGCACTCATAAGGGACATTAGCCTAATTTTTGTCAAGAGAACTTGTCAACACTGCAGTCTTTAAGATAGACCCTATGGACTTGGTTTATCTCACAGACACATCACTGGGAAAGAAAGTAGCTGTGCCACACTCGGTTCACAGGAAAATAAATTGACCTCCCTAGGTTTAATCAGGGGATGCTGTTTTGTAACACTGCACATGAGAGCAGCCTCACATCTTCTCAGTGTGCACACTGCAGCTGAGTTCAGGTCCAAATCCACCACATATGGGAACCCACAGGGAGGTGCTTGGAATGGGCCATTGCTGGAGATGGGCAGCCAGGGACACAGAGCCTGACATCCCCCTTCCACTGACAGCAGGCAAAACATTTGGCCCAACTCCTCAAGAGGCATGTCCTGCTACTGACGGTGTTCACCAGTTGAGCCACAACCAGTGGACGGTGATTACAGGGCCAAGAGGAGGAAAGTGGTGGTAGAAGTAGAGAATTAGCTTTGCCTCCTCAGGAGTATAAGCAGGAGATTGAATTTGAACTTGTCTGGCCTGATTTTAGCAACATGCTCCATGGGCGAGTCAGCAGAAAGGGGAAACAAGAGGCTGTATTCTGCATCACTGGAAAGAAAACAACATATTTGGACAATCCTGTTCCCATCATATCCTGCTTTAAGGAATTAAAACATTCCCAGGAGCTGGCACAGCTTCATGCTCACCACGTGTCAGCCTCAGAGCTGCCTCCGCAACAAGTCTGAGATAACAACGCTGGTGCCGTGGCACAAAGGCGAGTCCGAGCCTCGCAGCTTCCTCAGGGAAAGGCTCAAAATGCCTTTTTTATTTGCAGTTGTCACTTGGAAGTACCAGCAGTATAACCTTGCCCCAGCTTTGGAACAGAAAGCAGCTGGGGGAGTAAAGCCCGGCATCAGCCTGGAGGGCAGGAGGGTGGCTCTGCTCTGCTATGGATCCTGCACTCGCAGAAAGCATAAATCATCCCAGCAGCCAGAAACGTCCCTTGGGAAGGAAATCCTCTCAAAGATAAATCAATAACTCAGTGTAATTTTAGCATGCAGCCAGGAGAATTTACATTGCCAGGAAGGCTGAGAGCTCTGCCACGGAGACAGCCACAACATCATCAAAGGGCCCTGCAGCAGCCCCCCTGCACAAGAGCTCACGCTGAGCTCTGCCTGAGCTCTGCCGTGCCAGGACCTCTACAGACCCAAACCAAAACTGCAGCGGCAGGTATGTGGGACAACAAAATCCCCTGATGACAAACCTGCTTGCATCCCAGCTGCCCTCCTCCAGCCACAGCTCTCTGCAGCCGTGGCAGCGCTGGCAGATGCTCCCGGCTCTTACAGGGTGAGAGGTGTCCAAACACCAAGAGAGAGCTAAAACAAGCAAAGAGAGTAAAAAGGGAGTGCTACAGCCACAACCTTCACCCCCTGGCCAGGGTTACAGAGGTTCCCACCAGCCAAAACCATCCACGAAATAAGGTGAGACAGTGACATGCTGCTGCAGCACACTGTGATTAATGAGACTGCAATTTATGTAATTAGATTAATGCAAAGTACACTTGGACCAATAAGTTCAAGGAAACTAATGACACTTTACAGCACAGTTCAACACTGAGCAGTAACTCTAGCAAAGACAAAAAACAACCCCAAAAAAGGTCCCTAATTATTCAGCAGCTCTTCTCCTCCCAGATTCTCAGGGTCAGCTTGGAGGAGAAGGTGGCCTGAATTATATTTTCGTTTCCAGAACATCAACAGAATTGCTAACTAAGTTCCAGCAGCAAGGTCAGAGCCTGCCCACAGCTCTGCCTGCCATCCCCCCTCCAACTGCCAGCTCCAGCAAACCTGGCAGCACTGGGCCCATGATCTCAGGCTGCCCGTGCCCTCTGCCAGCCTCTTTAAACCACCCATCCCCTGTGCTGCTCCTCCAGAGACATGCCACCAGTGCCTCTGCCATCCTTCTGCTCTGGTTGCCAGCAGGGATGGATAAGCAGCAGCAATTAATTCCTCAGAAGCTAAAAGTGGTCTCCATGAAGCACAGCCTGGTTTACATGTCTAGGAGTTGGATCTTACTGAAGACAAGCCTGGCAAGCAAACCTCCCAGTCCAGCAGTTTAGAGTATACTCAAGCCACTGAAACACTGCAAACCATTGCAGCCAAAAGAGGCAGGAGATGCAGAGCCTGTGCTGCCAGCGCTCAGAGGGCTTGGAAGCAGCCTGCCCACAGGCAGGGCAAGTAACAAACACATCCAGTCCCTGCCTGGAGAGCCCTGGAGAGGGCCTGCTCACCACCCTGCTTCACAGCAGCTTGAGGCTCATGCAAACACTGCCTAGGCAGAAAACTTTTGTGGCTACTCCTTTGTGCTTTTATGACTCATGTGCACACACACGTAGTCCTCTGTCCTCTCCAGTATGTGCTCATCCTCTGCCATGGCTCAGCTGGAGTTGTGGATGCATCAGGGAGCACCTGCACTGGCCACAGTCCTGTCACTCCTCACACCCTCCTTAGGTCCCAACGAGATGTGCTCGTGCTCCATCAACCCTGATGTGCTCCAGGAGCACATGTCTGCAAATCCAGCTTTCCAGCAGCTACAGATGTGGTCTATGTTTCCATATTATGCCCCTGAGACCTGGACTTTACACCTCTGAAGTGCCAAGATCTGACCTAAAGAGCAGTGTCAGAGCTCATACCAGTGCTTATCCAAAGAGCCCAGGATGCATTACCACCACCCCAAACAAAACCAGGACAATCTGTTCTGCTGCTGTGATGCAGAACACAAAGCTGCCCAAGAAGTCATGGTGAGTCTCCTTCTCTGGAGACATTCAAACCCACCTGGATGAGTTTCTGTGTGACCTACTCTAGGTGGTCCTGCTCCTCCTGGACTGGGTGATCTCTAAAGGTTCTTTTCTGTGAAAAACTGTGAAGACACAACAAAAGAGGAGAGCCTCACAAGCATCCCTCCACGTCTGAGATAAACCCAAAATTACATACATGGTCACAAGTTCAGTGTCTCAAGATTGCACTCATGGGGCTATGAGCCAGCAAAGCTCTCCTGGTAGCTTCCAGGCTCAGCAACAGCATCGTGCAAGAGGGAACATGCAAAAAGCCAACTCAGAGATGATGGGGAAGACACGTATAAAGTAATCTGTCACGTGGGTATCTGTGTGCACCCAAATGTCCTGCAACACAATTAGAAATCAATAGCAAGATGCAGAAACCCTCAACCACACCGTGAAATATAAAGAACACTTGTAATATCGATTTTAAAAGTGCCTCAGAGAAGACAGTTGTGCTGGAGCCTAAGAAAGCAAAGCAAAATGCCTGAATTGAAGCCTTTTTTTTTTCCTTCAAAAAGACATTAATAATGGATTTTCAATGCAAGAAGAAAAACTAAAACCCACACCAGATTCTCCTGGTAATAACAGCTTTCTGCAAAGCCCAACTATTAATGTAACAGGGATGTCCATCAATCAAGCACACAGAAAGTACTCTGAGAGCTAAAAAAGGAGCAAGCAAACATCTGCTTTTGGCAACTTAAATTTTGCCCTTAAGCTCAAGGAACATAATAAATTATCAGAAGGTTGGGCCTGAACTCATTTTCTTCCATCCTGGAGAGTTAAATGCTGAGGACAGGCATAAAAGCACACAGACACACTGCTGCTGTGATTTGTGCTTGACAAAGGAAATGGGAGAAATGGGCCCAATTACATTTGTAGACTGAGGAACTCTTGAGAAATGCCAGTGCTGCTCGCAGCACCGACACAGCAGCGGCTGCCGCTGGCCAACGAGCCGCAATGCCCGCAGCCAGGGCACATGGAGCGAGCCCTTGAGCCTGTAGCTTCAGCAACCAACCCCTTTTCTGTAGTTCAGGAAGTTCTTGTGAACCCTTCCCCACCTCCAGCCACCCTCAGCCTGCCCAAGGCTGTCCTGTGCTGGGAGGACAAGACACACAAACTTGCTGTGGGGTGACAGTCGCCTCTCTCCTCGCCACTGCTCTGCTCTTCCCCGCTGCCCAGAGGAGGCTGTGCTGATGAAGGCAGGTCGTGGCTGCCTGTGTCTCAGTGCTCTCATCAAGCAGTGCTTCACATTTCAGCACCATCCACCCTGAGGAGCATTGACTGGGCTGTGAGCAGCCAACCTGAGAAAAGCTGGATTTGCATCAAAACCCCCCAGCTGGCAAAGGAAGCAACTGGGGCATCCCTGTGCTTCCAACATTTCCTCTTTCTTAAAACACAGTAGGTCAAAAGAAGGGCTTGAGATAATGAACAGAAGCTGCAGGCATCACTGCAACTAAGTCTTAATAAATTCTGAAGAGTGACACCAGCAAATGACATTATGGAAGTCTGTATTTATTGTCTCCCCATGCTTTCTGTATCCAAGGTGCTGCATTACACTTAATAACAGTTTTTCTCCCTGTGCTGCCAGCGTTGCAAATCCTGCCTGACACCTGCCAAGCTGATGGTTGGTGTTAGCCCCCCCCAGATACAATATAAAGCTCTGGTGGTGTGAACAAGGATTAAGTTATGAACTATGACCTGTGCAGACAGAGCAAAATGCTGCCCAGTGTCACAGCAAACCCTGTCCTCATGGAGAAACACAGGTTCTCTGGATCCTCACCCCCAGCTACAGGAAACCTCCCTGCTCAGGCTTCCCAGCTCAGCCACCACTGCAACATGCACTTCAGTGACTCCAGATTTGGCTTTTAGATGGTGGATACAATCTTCCTTGAGCAGGGTCTTCATCAAATGTGGTTTAACCTCTTTGTGCACTATTCCTGTAGAAAATCACCTTTGCACTCAAGCTGCAACATGGGCAGTGCCTTAGGCCGTGGATAGATATTTGACACGTACAAAGATGCCACCATCCCCCTCCCTGTGTGTAGGATCTGTGCTGCAGAGACACAAAAGAAATCACATGAACCATCTCAGGGAAGAGAGTCAACAACCCCCTCCTGCCCACACAAATCAGTTTATCAAGTATAGCAGAGAGCAAACAGTAAAAATAGCCAGTGTAGGTGGGTTGGCCTCGTCTGAGGACATTTGCTAGAGTGGATGAAGGACAGCACGTATATTTCCTCCTCACAAAGTGGTCACATTAAACACTTTGCACTGACACAGCCTGATTTGGAAGAGCCTCAGCCCTTCCTCCTCTCCTGCTTGCCAGCAAGACCAGGCTTTCCTACACACAGCAGGGTGAGGTACGAGCTCTCCTGTCCTCCTGTCTTCAGCGTTGCTCTGCTCCTCCTTCAGGACACATCCTTTCCACTTGAGGACGTAATCTAAAGGTTTCCAGAGCATCTGACCAGCATCAAAGTGGGGGGAAAGATGATAAAACAGGAGTCAGGTGATAAGCCTCTTGGCTTATCTTCCACAAAAGGCTCTGGTACTCCTCAGCAGCTGGTCTCAGACATAACTTTCCGCTGCCTCTTTTCAGAGACATCTCCAGCAACGATTCCCATGTTTGCCCTGCTCAGACTGCAGCTGATGTTACCAAGGTGGAACAGTCAGCATCACCACCAGGAAATGCAGCTCTCCATGAAGCCCACCATGACATCTGTCTTACAACAGGCACTGCCATACAGAGTCACAGATGGGTTGAGGTTGGAAGATACCTTGGAAATCATCCCCTCCAGCCCCTGCTCAAGTAGCCTCACCTCAAGAAAGTTGCCCAGGAGCGTGTCCAGCTGGGTTTTGAATGTCTCCTAGGATGGAGACTCCACAGCACTGGTGAAGCTGACCTGTTCCAGTGTTCCATCACCCTGTAGCAAACCACCTTTTCTTTGATTGAACAGTTTCCCCTCTCTCAGTTTTTGCTGTGAAGGTCCCTGTGAAGGGCAGCACACCAAGGAGTGCAGCAGCCACTCCTCCCAGCCTTGTACCATCCAGGCTGTAAACACCTGCACAACCCCTGGCAGAGCAGAGCCTTCGCAATTTGCCACCCTGTTACAGCTCCAGCTAATGGAGATACAAAGAGGTCTAATCATTTTTGCATATTATCACCTGCACAACAGCGAGATAACTGTAATCAGGAGCAACCTGGTTAGCAGGTTAAATGATAGCCTAATTAATGGAGAACAGGTGGGCTTTGTTTCAAGCAAAGAAATGCAGCAGATTAGATCAAAATGCAAATGGTACCTTAAAATAGAGTCTCAGTGATAACTTCAGGGTGCTTTTAGAAACACCACCAGACTGAAACAGAAAGGAATGACAGATCCTAAAAATAAAACCTGGTCTGGGGTTAAAATGTAAATTGTTGGGTAGATCTACTTATTCACACCCTGCAGTGATGGGAGAGACAGGAAGCTTAACGTTTCTTCTTTTGCTTTGCAGGATCACAGGCGCTTTCCCGGTACTGCCATTGCCGCCTGCAAGGTCTTTGCAACCCTGGGAGATCTCCAGCAGAAGAACAGAAGAAATTCCAAGTGACAGACTGCATATATTAGCTCGGTATTCAGATAACATCTTGTTGCAAGTGAATGACCCCAGCAAAACTTCCTGCAGTCTTCAGGAGCAGGCAGAGAAATCAAGAGAGAAGGGAAAAGAATCTCTGGACTGAAGAAGGATCTTTTGAATCAGCCATGTTACCCTTTATGAGAATTTCTACCACCACCACGTTTACTCCTTCCAAAATGCAAACACATGAGGAGAAATTAAACTTGGACACGGTGCTGTAAGAGCTCTTGCAATAAATGGGAATTGGTTCTACAAAACATCACGACAGACCCGGGGAGGCTCCATTTACTTTCCCAAGCTTCTGCTGGTAAAGCAGAGATGGAGAAATAGAAATCTATGTGTTTTTTAACTCAGAGGCTTCCTTGAGATGCTGAAGGAAGCTGTTCCAGTAAAGCAGAGATGTTTGTTTCAGCGTGCATCCAAGTAAGAACAAATGCAAAACGAGCTTCTGGACTTGAAGAGACATCAAATGGCTTTTTTTTCATTTACATTGCAGATTCTGAAACGAATGAAGGGCAGAGATCAGATAAAATGCCTCACTAAACCACCACAGCATGATGGATATGGAGGGCTTTCCTCAGAACAGAGAGGTGCTTTTGAGCCAGAATGGAGGAGGCAGAGTGTGTGGCTCTGAAAAGGGTTTGTGGAAAAAGGAGGTCTGTTGCCAGTGTGACACAATGCATAAATACATAGATAAATTAAAGCAAAAGCCATCAGAAAAAAAAGCTGCAGCCCCATTTGAGTAAGAGCACTAATTTGCAAGCATGAGCTGTGAAGGACCACGATGAAATATCCCTCGCTGGAGCCATTTGTCTGTGTGCTGACTGCCTGAAAAGAAAATAATCTGACTGTGCTCACCAACCTAGGATCAGCTCTCTAGAAATTGCAGGATGTGGGGTCTTGGCCAACAAGGGAGCGTGCAGGAAGAATCAGCCAGAGCAAGACCCTAGGGGAAAATACATCCTTCCTAACTGTGGAAAAGAGAATGCTGGGAAACTGTTTTAAAGGTGTACATGGCCTAGACTGAAGGCCAAAGAAGAGGAAGGTTTAGCTCCTAGAGACAATTGGCTTTGTAACGACTGTCAAACACACAGCAGGGACTGAACCCACAAGCTCCCGGAGCATTTGGCCACAGAAGTGTCTTGGGAAAGGGTTCAGGAAGGGTCGTTCTGGCCACAGGACATATGGTGCTACAGCTCTGCCTGGGCTAAATGCCCTTCTGCTCCAAGCAATGCTGAATCAAAGCAGCCTGGATGTGGAGCCAGTGTTGCTAGAGGGAGGGATGTGGAAGGAAGTGGGAAGATGCTGCATCCCCTCAGGCACAGGGCAGACCACCTGCCTCCATCACAGCCAATCCCAGCCAGTGAATGAGAGAAAATACAGGAGAGTAGTCTGAAAGCACAATGTTTGCATTGCATCAATGGCTCAGGGATTCATTTATGAAATTACATCATAAACTTGCACATTTAGAGAAAGAAGAAGTCAGCTCTGCAGGAAAGCCTGATCTGGTCAAACACAGCCTGCAGCAAGCCCAGCCCCACGCTCAGGGAGCAGCACTGCTCTGCCGTCACGCCACAGCCCAGGAAAGCATTCCCAAACCAGGAAAAGAATCGCTCCTGGAGCCTTTTGTCACCAAGGGAGAGAGAAGGACAGCTTCTGAGGGTGATGGGGAGGTGCTGGCACAGGGAGGCTTACCCTGCAGCACAGAGCTCAGTGTGCAGCAGCAGCTGGACGCCTCACTTGATCCCCAGCATCTGTGACAGTGTCTTGCTGGGAATTCAATGCTTTCCTGGCCACAGAAGCAACCTCCAAGAGTTTGATGGAGATGGAGGTCCAACCCAAAGCTAAGCAAGCATTGCAATGCAATGCCTGGAATGCTTGTCCCACAAAACAAGATCAGGCACTTGGAGTGCTCTGACTGTATTTGATCAAATCTTCAGAACCATTTCAGTGACTCTGGAACCCAAACCATGCTTGTTGAAAAACACTTTCCCCAGTGAATGTGGGAGCCAAGCTCCTGGTATGACTTTGGTTGCTCTGGAAGGAGGAGGAAAGATACTCGAGATGAAAATTCAAGACAACCAAGGCTGGAGGAACTCCCCAAATGTTTTCCAGGAGCGAAAACATTTTTCTTCCAAAGCACTGTTAAAAGCTTGAAATAAATGCCCAGACTGTTAGATAAAGACAGAGATAAAACCAGGCCTGGTATTAAATACCTCTTTTTTAAATGAGGTTCATCTTTCTAAACAGTCACAGGAAGGTTATTAACGTTATTGCAGAAAGTACAGCACGCTTGCACATAAAAACCATAGCGAGACATTCCTCATCAGCCAGCACACGTTTAAGCATCTCTCAGCAGCTCATGTGCTCACAGCATCCCTGGCTGGGCAGAAAGACAATAAAAGAGAGGAATGAGAGATGATTTCTCTGGGAAAAAGTCTCTCTTCACTCAAAGCATTTTTTTCCCCTCCAAACAGTGTATGTTTAACCGTGTGAAGGATTCCCACCGCTCGTGCCTGCTGCTGTACAGCTGATACACTCCTTCTCTCTGCTAATGCTGCGCTTAGATTTTAGTAACACGTCAGAGCATCCTCAGAGCTGAGCTCAACAATACTGGGGAAAAAATGCAGCCAAACTTCCTCCTGTTACACAAAACAAAAACTGCTTGACTCTCTCCATCAGCTGGTTTAAAATCACTTCAAATTAACCCGTAAGGTGCCGCAGAGTCACCCAGGCAGCGAGCAGGAGGCAGGAGTGTCTCACATGGAAACACATCATTACACCCTTGTTCCTGTTACACTCAACACCCAAGCCCAAGGCTCTGTGTTAGAGAAGCTGCAAACTTTTATCACAACTATTGAGAAGCATTGTTAAGCTTTGGTGGTACAGTGCATCACTGCAGGAGGCTTTTATAACCAGATTGTCTAATGAAAGCAGCAACATACAGGCAGTAAGGGACAATATTCACCCCAACACACTGAAAATCCATCTCAACCCCACTCTGCTCCTATACCTGAGCAACCCAAGCAGTACATTTAGAGGTTCTTCTTACCAGCTCTGGTGCTGACAGGATACCAGCAGTTCTCAAAATGACAACAGCAAGTTTTATCCTAGTTTGTTTCACAAATCCTGACTGATACTGTTATGGGTGTGCTGGGAAACCAGCAGCTGCAAAACCTCCCAGGTTAGGCAGCAGCAGACAGAAGCCATAGGGAACTACCCTGCAAGTCAGAGCAGCTCCTGGCCATGCTGGAGACTTCCCATTTAGCAGAACCTGGCCACATTGGGCATGTCCCACTGAGCAGCCTCTTGACACCCATCCTGCACATTCTTGCTGCACAGCCCCCAATCCCCACAATTCTGCTTCATGAAAACCTGCAAGTTAAGTGTCCTGACACAGACCAGACCACTTGTGCCCAGTTCCCAGGAATTATTTAGTACAGTTTTGAGGTCTCATTATTAAAATGTAAATATATATACACTGCATTTACAACATGCTATGAAACAGAGACTCAAAACTGCATTGCCATACTTGTCAAATTAGAGAAGCAGAGTGGTTTTGATAAAGCAGGACTCTTATGTGGTTTTATTTTCATGTGCTTGTTACTGGCCTATAAATTTCTTTTATTTGCCACAGTTCCTCATATCAGTGTGAATGACAAAGGCTCTGCAGCTCTGTCCTCTCCTGGAAAAGGTCAGCTTTGTGCCTAAGGACCTAGCCCATAGACATTTGTGATTGTTTCAGGAGTGTTTCAACTACAGGGGTCCAAGGTGAGAACACTCCCAGCGTCACCTACACCAGCACCTTGTCAGGACATTGGCAGTGGCTCCCAGCAGCCCAGTGCGCCAGGGACAGCTAGCCCATGCCTGCCCCACAGCCAGGAAGCCAACCTGCTCACCAAGCAGCACTGCCAGCCCTTGTGTGCACACTGAAGAGATGGCTTGACAAGGACCAGGAGGGTATCCCAGGTGCCCTCTGGCTTCCCAGCTCAGGGAACCTGCTTGAAAGAAAACCCAAGCAGATAAAGCAGAGCAAGGCTGGGGACAGGTAATGGCTCTGACCTCATCTGCACAGCTGAGCTGGGGGGGAAACACTCATACAAAGAGTGTCCCCATGTCCAAAAGCTGGCATCCTTCAAACACTCCCTGCTCACAGAGGTTTGGGATGCCACCTCTCTGCACATTGTCCCAGCGTCTCCCAAGCAGCCCCAATCCTGCCCTCTCACTGACAATAGGCAAGGAAACACTGTTATCCCTCTTACGCAGATGAGGACTCAGGCATAGAGAATTTGCTTTGACACATCTGTCCTCCAGTGCCCCACACCAGAGCCAGAAGCAGCACGGAGAGGAGAGGAGAGGAGAGGAGAGGAGAGGAGAGGAGAGGAGAGGAGAGGAGAGGAGAGGAGAGGAGAGGATGAAGACATGGGCATGAGATACATCTGGGATATCGAAAGCATCGTATGCAAGAGATCAGATGGAAAACAAGCAGAGGGAGAGCTACTAGTGGCCATAACTCTATCTGCAAGTACTGTGTATCTGCAATTGCTCTCGAGACTGCCTGGGCTTTCCTACCTGCTGTAATCACCCTGCAGCTCTCCCTGTTTCTGGCCAGAGAAAATTTAATAACTCCACAGTCAAGATTTTTCCCCTCTGCACATCAGTGAGAAGTTCTTTTATGAAAAAAAAAACAAAACAGAAGTGGAAAAGAAGCATTCAATCTGTTCTAAACGGGGTTTCTAAATCCCATCTGCCTTCCCCCTTCATGCAAATCTGTGCTGATCTGAGGAGGCTCCTATTTTCTGGATTACACACTCAAGCTTTGCAAACCTGAGCACACCCCGCTGTTTTAAGGCCATCTTTCACAGCCCTCTCTTGACCATGCTGACATAAATATTCCAGAGACCTGCATACAACTGTTTGGGTTAGGTCTAGGTCACCAAAAGGTCAATGGTTTGAACACAGTCATTAATTCTGCAAAGCAATTAGCTTTGGTTGTGCAGTTCAGGACATCCTGGTGAATGACAGCAGCAAGATGCACACCAACAAGGTGTAAGGAAAACCTCACCAGACACCACTGGCATGGGACTCCTGAGGCAAAGGGATCCCTCCTGCCATTACCTTCTCCCCCCAGCTTTAAAAACCTCTGCTCAGCTCACAGCAGTGCTGGCTCATTCAGCCACTGAAACCTCTTGAAAGACAAAGACTGGCAATGAAACTGGACTGAGCTATTCCCCATCCAAGCCTTGCTCTTTCCAACACCACAGCAAGTCCTCAAAGTAGCTTCTGAACTCACTCCCCAGGACAAGTGCTGTCTTTGAGAACTGTTTCCATATATATAAAACCTTGTTTGTGCAACAAATGAGACAGGGGAAGACCTGAGACAAGTATGAACTGCAGACAGCTACGGACAGAGAAAGCAGCCCGAGGATCCTTGGAAGCTGCAGCCATGGATATTTAAATGCTGAGCAATGTATCATCAGCTCCCTGCTGAACATAAGATGGTTTCATCTTTGCAGAAGCAGCAACAACAGCATGCTCACATCAACTTCACTCTGGCAGTTTGATCAACAGCAGCAGTCATGGCTTCTTATTTTTTAACTGCAATATAATTAGGCACTTAGGAAAATGACTCTGAATAGTACAACTGCTACAGAGTAACTGCAGGTATCAGCACAGAGCTCTGCAAGCCAGAGGTTTAACCTCAGCTGAAGGTTCAGGCCAGCTGAGCTCCTGTAACACGTGCTCAGCCTGGCTAGATGCTGAGACATGCTGTCCAAATCTGAGAGAAAGCCCATGCTGCAACATTCCAGTCACCAGTGCAAGACTCAGCTCTAGCTTTCCAGTCTGAAAGGAGCTGCTCTGGACCAAAGGAAACCTTTCTGTGCCCCACTGCTGGCTCCTCTCAAATGGAAGGCATGCTGAGTAGACTGTAAATACCTTGCTATTTCAGGCAGATGAGGTGCCCACCTGGTCCATCTGGATTTGGAACCGGACACATTAATTCTCAACTTCAAACTGTCAGCTTGAAGAAACCTGCCAGTGAGATTCTGCCACGGCATGAAGCAGGAAAGAGCAGCTGCCACGGAGGTGGACAGAGCCCATCTGCAGAGGCACTGCACAGCCTGGGTTGCTGCTGAGGAGAAGATGATTAACCACCTTTTTCTTTCCTAGTTAAAGCCTTGTCTCTTATATCCTTCTTCTTAATCTTCACAGCAGCGTCTTCCCAGAGGAGCCACTTTTGACCCTGCTGGTCAGTGATACGATCAAGTGGTCAGAGCAATCCAACTTCCAACCATCATCAGGAATGTTAAATAAACCAGAAGGAAACAAGGTGCTCAAATAACAAAATCCCCAGGAAATGAAGCACCCATTGTGTGGCAGATTTGAGCTCAGCTGGAACTGTGGAAGAAATGCTCCTATCTACTGAACCCTCCAGAAAACTGTTACATTGTCAGCTAAGACTATCAACCTTATCCAATCCTTCCATTCATCTCTGCCATCCCAAAGACTAAGGATCAGCCTTTGGTGTGCATAACCACCAGGTAAGATCACCTGGAAAAGTAGTCGGGTGTGTCTGTGTGCTGACAGACTAACCTCCCCATGCCAGGCAGAGCTTAATGAAGGCAGTACAAAAAGCAAGTCACCTCTGCTCTGTTTCTCTAGAGAGCTTCCCACTCACAAGGGTACTATTGCCCTGGCAAAAGTGCATTCAGAAAGGAAAAAGGCATCAGAGGAAGCACAACTTCAAGAAAGATTCTCTGTCTGTGGTTCCCTAACCAGGAGGAGTGACATGAGCACGGGTGTGAGCATCCATGCAGAGGACTGCAATCCTACTCATTAACCCACTGAGTAAGTTCCTCTGGATGCCAACCAAGAACAGAAGGAAAAGCCCCACAGACGTCTCATCATTTCCTCAGCTGATACCAGAAAGTCCAACCACAGAGGCTGAACATGAGCCAGCAGTGTGCCCAGGTGGCCAAGAAGGACTTGGAGCACATCTCGGATGAGGAATGGCTGAGGGATGGGGGGTTGTCTCTCTCTAAGGGTCTCTCTCTGGGGAGACCTTATTGCTCTCTACAACTACCTGAAAGGAAGCTGTAGGAAGGTGAGGTTGGTCTGTTCTCCCTGGTAACAAGCAATAGAACAAGAGGAAACAGCCTCAAGCTGCAGCAGGGGAGGTTCAGGCTGGGTATGAGGAGGAATTTCTTTGCTGTCAGGGCTGTCAGGCATTGGAAGGGGCTGCCCAGGGAGGTGCTGGAGTCACCATCCCTGGAGGGGTTTCAGGTGGATGTTGCACTGGGGGAAATGGGCTGGTGGGTGATAGGGCTGGGACAAAGGCTGCATTCCATGAGCTTAAAGGTCTCTTCCAGCCCAAACAATTCCACGATTCCAGGTGCTGGCAGACTTTCCAAGGCACACTGTCCTTCTCCTTTCAGTCTAAGCCAGCCATTCCTGGTGCGTTATTTAGTGTCAAGTGAGAAAGAAGCACTGCTGAACAGAGTGTTAAAGGACCTGTTTCACCAGCCTTTCCACAGCCCATCAGCTTCCCAGCTGGCTGGCAGAAGAGACAACTGATCCCCTTGCTTCCAGATTACAGGTGGCAGAGCTCTTAGGGTAACTGCCTCTCTGTGTTTGCATCCAGCTATCTCCAGCAGCTTGAAACATGCTCAAAGTGCAAGAAAACACTTGATCAAAATCCAGCTCACATTGTAGGCAGCGAGGGAACAACTGCACAAAGCAACGTTACATACACAGTAACAGTTTAATTTGGAGGAGGGATTTGGCAGGTTACAGGTTGATGACACTGCTGCAGTCTAGGCGGAAACACAGGCTGGTGAAATTAGCAACAGGGAACTAGAAAAACAACAGAGCAAAACTGGAAATACACATATAAAAGATGAGCAACTGTAGGACTGGACTCCTGTGATTGAGCTCAGAACAGGAATAAGATGAAACAGGAGTGTGATGGGGGGGAAACACAACCCTCAGCTCCCTGCCACTCCTCAGACTTTAAATCAAAATGTTTGTGTGGGGGCATCCTGGTAATGTGGGCAGCAGAAGGCAAACTTCTGAGCACTGTGCTGCAGCTCACTTTGGCCTGTGCTGAGCACACAGCAGCCAGCCCAGCCAGGACTCTGCTCAGCTACAAGCAAGTGAAATCCCATCAGAAAACATCAGAAGATGCAGACCCACCGGATTAGACACGCTGCCAACGCCTCTGCTAAAGGAATGAAAGGCACATTCCTCCTGCAGCCACGCTGCCTGCTGCCCTCTCCTGTGGCTCAACTGCCTCCCCAGCATGGACCTGTGCTAGCAATGGGGAAACCTTTGAGGTCAGAGGCTGCAAGGATGGGCTTGTGGTGCCAGCAGCTTTTCCAACTCACTTTGGGTAATGTAAGTGCTAAAACTGTGAGTCACAGGCCAGGCATTGGAACGGGCTGCCCAGGGAGGTGCTGAGATGGGTGGGTGTTGCACTGAGGCAAATGTGCTGGTGGTTGGTAGGGTTGGGACAAAGGCTGGACTTGATGAGCTTACAGGTCTCTTCCAGGCCAAACAATTCTATGATTCTATAAACCCACAGGAGACAAAACCCCCATCCCCAGGCAGAGGGAGACCAAGGAAGACTCCTCTTTCTGACATATCTCTACCCAAATCTTCACACACACCTGAAATGAGGATCTGTACCAGCCAGATCATGCAGCAGGACACCTTTTAAGCCCGTTGAGAGAGTATCTGAAATTCTTTTCCCCTGTGTATGCTGACAAGCTCCCTACTTCCACCAGTCCTTTGCTGCACATGCCCAACACGAAACTACTACAGAAATAAAGTGAAACAGGACACCTCAGCAACAGAGAAGGTGCTTCTGAACAAAACCAGCCACAACGTTTCCCATGACTGCAGGTATATACGTATTCTGCTTCAAGGAGGGTGGGGGGATCTGCATGCCTGAATACTGAGCAGGGACACCACACACCTTCCATACATAATGGCACAAAAAATGGAATGTAAGTGTATCCTGCAGCCTTGTGAAACTGAGGGGCTTTTGCTAGATGTTTATGTTAGACAAAGATTTACATTTGGAAAAGTTGCTTTGCTGTATCTGGCAGAAATTTCAAGACAAATGGATCCTGTATTTATTCACTCAATGATAATACTGAGCACAGCACAAAGCTCTTTTAAATTCAGTGCACTTTATAAAAATTAATTACTACTTAGTTCACCCTTCTGAGGTGGGAAGGTACTACACCTGCATATACATGAGGACACCAAAGCACAAGTGGATTAAATACCTTGTTCAAGACCCCAGAGGCAGGCTTACTGATCCTCCTAATTGCTGAAATATGTGTGCACATATGCATCTGTGTGTGTTTAAATGGGCTTATCCTCTCCAGAGCCTTTCCTAGCACATGGGGTTTTGCAGTGAAGCCAGCCGGCTCGGTTGGTGTTTTCTTACCATACACGTCCCATACGTTTCTAATAAAAGGTAACAACGCCCAAAAAAAAAGGAAGAGATTTTTCTCTGTGTGTGGGATGTATGGATAGGGATGAAAGCTTGATTTCAAACAGCCAAGGAACAAAAAACTCGGTGTTAAAAAGCCACGTAGTGTTACATTGATGGTTCTTAATGAGATTGCCACTGAGCAGCATTTCAGCAGCCCACAGTGGAGCACAGCAGACCTGGGATAATGTGTGCCAACAAATGCTAGGAAATCTGTCCCTTGACAAACCTACGAAGGGAGAAAGGGCTTCTGAGCTAGCAACAGAGACACACCACCACCTACAACGTGGCTGGCAGCCCACTCGACCTGCTCCAGTGAACTGAAAGCACTTGAGCAACCACTCCCGTTGCCAGCCGGTTCAGCGATGGGCTCCTGCCCCTGGGCTGGGTCACTGGGGCTGTACTTCTGTCTGAACACCAGCAGAACACAAGAACAAACAGGTACTTAGAGTTTCTGCAAGGCTGTGTCGGTGCTGTCAGGCAGGGTTTCAGAGGGACACTATAATTAGCCATCAGGTGTTACCTGGATGGATGGTTTGCCACTGATGTGTGGGGTAAAACACTTCCAGGTCTTCAGGATCAGCATCATCTTCTGTCAGCGGCTCTTTCCCACTGTCATCCTTTCTGTCACTCTCTTCTATTTTTGTAAGGGCAAACTCCTTTTGGATAGAAGAGATTCAGCTCATTAGCAATTGCATCTGGGTAATTTAGTGCCGGCTGAGAGTACAGAATTTTTTCCCTCGCCAGCAGATTTTTTCTGACATCCGAGATTCTTTCCACATGGTTACATTTAGATTTCAAGTATATTAAAGGTTAAACACGCATAACTGGCACGACATTTGTGCTGAACAAAGCAATACAGCCTATTTCCCATTCCATTGTAAGCTGCAGGTTTAAAACAAGCTTTTGCAGAGCTTCACCTAGATTAGAGTCAGAGCCAGGAGCCCTGACTATTCTCAGGGTTGTGTAACGTTGGGAGACCCTGTTTCCCCTTGCCTAAAAATATCTCCAACTTTTAACTTCTTCAGTTGAAATTTTCCACACAAGTGGAACGCCTCAAGCACTGGGGTTTTGGTTGGTTTGGGTTTGTTGGGTTGTTTTCCTTAAATGCATTTATTTCAGGCTTGGGGAAGATTTCAGCTAAAATAGTTCAGCTGTTTCCAAAATAGGACACGGGGAAAACACACCGGTAACAACACGAGCATCCTTTCCTCCACCCTTTCCCAGGGCCCTCCAAGTCTTTTAAAACAATGAGGTAGTGATTGAATCAGCACCTACATGTGGAGAGCAGCACGGGAATGGCAGAGGTGTGGTGGATCAGCTTGGCACGAGAGCTACCACATTATGCAAGTGAAAAAAAAAGGAGGATGAAAAGCAGGGGAAAATTAAGCTCACTGCAAGAGAAAAAGCTTACTGTTCACTGGAAAGTCTCCCCAGGGAGCTGGTGGGAGTCATGTAAAACTGCAATGGATAAAATTATTGAGAGAGTATAGTAAGTAACAACCTCGTACGACGTCACTATTAACTGCTCGGGAAGCAGGCCTCTCCTCTTCTGCTTTCCACGAGAGCTCAGAAGCTGGTTCAGGTTAATCAGCCAGCCAGCTCAGTTTCTGTCGTAGGGAGCACCATCAGCTTCTGATTTGGCTAAGGATGACACCCCTGAATAACTTCAAATAAGCAGCCTATGGGGACAGATTATTGCTAACTGTTGGCAATTAGAAGAAGAGTTACAGCTCACTTCGGGAAGTGTTGTGGTATTAATCCTTAGAACATTTTCACAGGGAGAAAGAGAAGTCAATCAAGAGGTTAACTGGAAATTTCAGGCCATGTTCTGTCTCTTTCACTTCTTGGAGGAAATGTGTGCATATTTTCTGTCAGAATCTGAATGCTTTGCATATAAATATCCATTATCCAGCCTAGGAGAGCATGTCTGAGCAAGAGAAATGTCAGCCTGAGCAAAACACGGACAATTAGCCACAGTGGTAACACAGGAAGATGCCTGACAAACCTATAGAATTGTGTTCTATCTGCCAAAAGAGACCGAGACTTCAGAAATACTCTGGAAAACAGAGCTTAACTCCTGCTGCTCACTCACCTCATCAGAGCCTTGAAACTGTTACAATGATGACAAATGGTTAAAGCTCAGTAACAACCATCCCCATAAAAAGCCAGGTTCTGCAGATGAAAATCAATGTTAACATTTTCTGAGCCAAGACTCAACAGGACTGAAATAAATGACTCAGAGCAGTTATTATTTAGCTTATTTATGCTGCTATATTATTATCCAAGAGGGACTTAATAATACAGGCTATTGTAAATTTACCAACAGGCCTCTGAGTGGTGTGTCTGTTGAAACACATAATGGAGATAGCTGATGTTTACCAGCTCTGCTTAAGAGAAGCTTCATGGTCTAAACGTCGGGTAAGGATAAAAAGATGTGACTTGGTTCATTCCAACGTTACTGCCACTGCTCGGCCCACAGTTGCTTTGTAACACCCTGTTTTCATTACTATTCCTGACAAAAAGTGGGCAGGTGGTTCACACAGGTGATTCTTCATTTACACAGAAGTTAGGTGGGATCCTTTTCAGTTTGTTTTGGTAATTAAAATAGCAGGAAGAAAGACATCCATAAAGGCAAAGAGCCTTCTTGCTTTGTCAGTCTGAAATCAACTGCAATAAGCCGAAAAGCTTCAGCAGGGAGGGTGTGAGACAGTCTGCAGCCTGTTTGCAATAAAGGAGGGATGTGATCAGCAAGGAGCCGTTGCAGGGGGAGCGCAGGAAAAAGTGATGGGAGAGTTAACCTCTACTGCATGAACCCTGTCTGAACCTTGGCTTCAGCCTGCAGCCAGCTCAGGCACATATCACTGGGTGGCTGTCTCAGTCCTTGCTCTCCAGCTGAGCTGACTATGCTCTATCTCCAGCCTCCTTCCCCTCCCTGAAATAAAGGCATTGTCTCATCATTACATGACTCCAGGTGGGCTCAAGGCACTAGCCTGCAGTGCTTCTACTGTAATCTGCCCTTTGTATTTGCTCCAGGGAATAGGACAGCCCTCACCCAGCTGCATCACACAACCAACAGACCAGCAAGCTGCAACACAGACAGGAGCGAGTGTCCAGGACCGGAGTGAGGCAGTGATCCCTGACACCAGCATTGCTGGGGTACCCCCTGTTTTAAGCCACAGCATTACAGTAAAAAACCACCACTCTCTACTGCTCAGGCTTCCTCAAGGAAGCTTTCCACATCTGCTAATCTAGCAGGGCCTGGCACCCAGGGCTCAGCAGCAGAATCCAAAGCAGGGGAGTTTTGCACAGCTGTACAAGTGCAGAGGGACTGACAGCATCCCCTCACCTCAACTGCAGTTTCAAAATAACCCTGCAAGTAGCAAAATCCATGCACAAGGGACACAAGGCCTAACTCACGTGTGGAGACTCAGCAGAGGCACAGCTAGGAACCTATTAGAGGACATCTCTTCCCCTCTTATCACTAGAGCACATAATTAGCTTTGCCCCTTGTGATGGGGGGAACACGTGATGACTCCAAGTAAAAAAGTGACATCTAGGAAACGAGAGAGCTGCCTGAGTTGCACTGTTCCTGTTGCAAACCCTCTGGATTGAGCATGTTCTGCATTTCCTGCAGTGAGGCACGCAGTCTTAAGAAAGAAGCAACCAACACTTACGGGGACTCTGTCGCTGAGGCTTGACCAAGGAAACGCCACAGAAACCACCAAGATCAGCAGGTTGATTTTGGCAGCAGTGGAGAGGCAAGGGGCCCAATGAGACATTGCCACCAGCCTGAAATACAAGGGAAAACAAAAGCAGCAATATTTTAGTTTGTGTTTTCACAGGTCTCAGCATTCTTTAGGTGACATTTTGCAAGGCAGCACGGGTTCAGAGCTGCAACTCCACAGGGAACAAAACAACTCGAGGTGTTATCGCACAGGTCTCCTCCAGGCAGCCTATAGCAGGGGGTGTTGATCCTACTGCCCATGGAATTTATGACAAGGAATGATAAAGGAGCTTAGACTGACCCCTCAGGGTCTTCTGTCTCTCCTGGAAAAGATGAAGAAACCTGCAACTCTTGTTTAATCATAGAATGGTTTGTGTTGGCAGGGACCTCATGGGTCCCTGGGTCTCATGGGTTGCCCAGGGAGGTTGTGGAGGCTCCTTCTCTGGAGGCCTTCAAAACCCACCTGGATACGTTGCCGTGTGACCTGATCTAGGTGGATCTGCTTTGGCAGGACCTTGCGCTTGGCCTTGTTGAACTTTATGAGGTTCACGTGTGCCCACCTCTCAAAGCTGCCAAGGTCCCTCTGGATGGCATCCCTTCCCTCCCTACAGTGTGCTGTCACCAGCAAACTTGCTGGGCCCATCCCACTGTCCATGTCACCAAGAAAGATGTTAAACAGTGCTGGTCCCAACACTGACACCCAAGGAACACCACTTATCACTCCATCAAGTCACTGATCACAACTCTGAGTGTGACCATCCAGTCAATTCTTTATCCACCAGGCAGTCTGCCAAAGCCATGTCTCTCCAGTTTACAGACAAGGATGTCATAGGACAGCATAAAATGCTTTGCACTGCTTAAAATCATCACTGTGTTAATGCCACAGACGAGGAACAAAAACCAGTGCAACCCTACAAAGGTTTTTTGTGCCTGGGCCTCATTTTAAGCACAGAAGTAACTGAATGAATTAATTTTGTTTAAAAGTACCAGTCAACAAAGGTTCAGGGGTTTCTCTAAAGCCATATGGAGGTTTTTCTCAGGGAAAACAACATTTTGCAGAGGTCAACGTTTACTTGGTGGTTCCTACAGCACAAAGCCTCTGCTGCTCAGAGCACCAGCTCACCCGAACCATGAGCCCAGGAGCCAGCTCTGCCTGTGCCCACAGCAGAACACAAAGCAATGCTGTGGGCACAATCACAGACCACCTATTGAGTGAGAGAGGGGGGCAAAACAGAAGGGTCTTGCTCTTGTGGCTGCCAGCCAGCCTGGCACAGAGCTTGTAGTGCCAGCACTACGTGCGTAACCACGCACACACGTGCCCCCAGTGCCTCACAACACGAGGCTTTAAATCCACCTACAGCATTCTTCTCACTGCTTCTCACACTGGGGTAGGGAACAGAGCAGCCTGCCAGCACACAGGCTGGAGAAGTATTTCCTTTGATTGGCTCTAAATTTACACACTGCTAAATTAAACTAAATGAGGTCTTTTGAAAGAAGATGGGACTGATTAGTTCCGTTCAAACACTCCTTCATTACTCATCCCTCCATCAAGTCTGCTCCTACTCCTATCCAGGTTTTAAAGAACTTCCTCCCATACATGCAGTCCTAAATATCTTTCTGTCTCTGTTGTCCATCAGGTTGGCACATCACATCATGTATTTTTTCCTTCCTTGAAGCAACCACCTTCTGTTCCATAGAGCAGGAAATACATTCACCCAACACCAACTCCTGCCACCGAAGGACCTCTCCCCCCAAGAAAACTTCACAGACATGAGGGAGTGGAATCCTCTCCTTCCACTCCTTTACTACTGTCTTGTCTCTCCACTCTGTTAGGTTACTTCTCCCTCTTCCTGCTTGGCTTTTGCTCTACCCCAGAAAAAAACAAAAGGCAAAACGGCACATCACGCTGATCAGAGGAGGGCATCTAGGGAAAAGCAGCAAAGCAGGGAGCACTTGCAGAAACACGTCTGATGCACCTCTGCATCTCCCAAAAACTCCGTACTCAGGGTCTTCCTGAACAGCAGCCTCTGCCTTTGAACTCAAATCCAGATCAACTAGATTCTGAGGTATTCCCATCAATTGCTTTTGAAGCAGATTGGGGCTTCTGACACACTCAGCAACTCGGCAACAAGTTCCACTCTGTGCATGACAGTACCACCTTGCAATTCTGACCTCATGCTCCACATCCTCCTCTTTTCTAAAGGGTCAAAGAACCACCATCAAGGAGCCACAAGATTCACATAACCCCTCTGGTCAAGGCCAGCACCAGGACTGCAGTCTCAGACTGACCAAGACCTTCCACTCACCTCAGAACAAACTGCTGCTTTTTGCATAGGAAACAGGTTTTTGAGTTGGGGTGGGGGTTCTTTCAGTTATGAAACAAGCAGGAAAACTGGGATAATGAAAAATAGACGTATCCCTAAAACTTTACCTGCAAGCTTGGAAATTAAAAGAGAAAAGAAGAAAAAGCAATTCAACAAAGCAGCAGCTGAGAGAAAACGCACACTCCCATAAAAATAGAGCTCACGTGTACCGAGAAGGCTGGTAGCAAATGACAGTGCAGCCTCTTTAAAGCCTACAACCACATGCCTGCCTGGAAGATGACATCTGCACAACAATTAGCAGTTTGCCTAGGTCCTAGGTAGGCAGGGGGAGCTAACATGTGAAACATGGGGGTTTGAAGCTCCTGGAGAGAAGCCTGCACAGGCTGACATCGCATTACAAGAGAGACATACACAGAGGGCACGAGAGGATTTCCAAACCCAACGTCATGTGGATATAATGCACTTTTGGAAATGAACCTTTCAGCTCACAAAGCAGCCAGGGGGATGGTTGTGAGCTCACCTCTGATTTAAGGGTGTTATTTTGGACGCAGCAGCACCCACATAGAGCTGCGGCCGGCCAACAGCAGAACCGCTCCAGGACTGCAAATTCCCCTCATGTGCAGTGGGGTGTTGGGGTTTTCCCCCCCTGTAATCTTCTTATGCCAAAGCAAATCAGGCAGTAGGGAGCAAGCAAAGGGGCACAACTCAAAGAAGCCTCCATTCCCAGCAGCAATCCTCCTGTCAAGAGCAGGTGACTCTCAAGAGGTTCTGCTCCACAGCTCCAGAAAAACCCACGTGCACCATTGGCTGCAGAAACCACAGCGTTGCCATTCTGCTCTCTATTAGCAGGGCCATTTTCCCTGATTTTACTACCTGCACATCAGTAGGTGCTGCACAGCCCTGTAAATGCAGTTGCTGTAGTCACAGGTGACAGTTCAAAGTGAGTCAGTAAGAGGAATATATTTCATTAATGCTTTCTGCTGCTGGGAACGCACCACTCTTTCATGTCCTAACTCAAAGCCCATGCTGCCTATACTGTGCCACTCCAATAAATCCATCTGAGGCCTCATCTGAATTCTGATCCACAGCTCCAGGAGAGCACATGGGCATCCTGGAGAGCTCCCCAGGCCTCTTGCTGTGCTCTGGTTTTACAGCCCACTGGAAGCAATGACAATAAGCTAACCCTTGTTCTCATGTCTGCACGTGTACTAGTTCAGGCCAGATATGTGCCCAGCCGCCCTTCATCAAGATGGCCAGCGGTAACAGAAGTGCCAAAAGCATGTTGTTGTGTGTCTATGAGCACAAATAATTCACAAGCTCCCCTTGCTGAGAGTAAGGCAGCACTGGAGAACAGTCAAATGATGAGAGACGTCGAGGAACAGTGCCCAAGCACCCTTCAGCTGAGCCGCCAGCACAAACACCTCCAAGCACTCACAGCCTCTTCAGCTGATGCCAAAATCTGATGGGCAGTAACAGTTAAGGGAGGTATTTTAAAGACAGACAGATGTGTAAATGGGGATGTCTGATGGAAGAAGTGCACTCAGGACACACACTACAATTGGAGTCAAGATCCCTGTTCAAACATAATGTCATTTTAACAACGCTGTCATCCATGGCTGAGACCAGCAGGACGTACTGAAGGATGTGTAGCGTAACAGAGGAAGGGATGAGATTTAGCTGACCTGACCTCAAACTTTCTTCCTCTAAGCAATGGGCTCCCCAGGTCTGTAATGAGCACCAGGTCTGTAAAGAGCAGAGCAGTGTCAGCTGGACACCTTGGGAATCTCGTGGCCAGTAGTCCCTCCTCTGATGATGATTGCACATCCACACCAAGAGGAGAAAGAAGGTTTAATCTGAAATTCAGCCTTTGTGACAGAGAGGAAGCAGTTGGTGGACAAGCCTTGGATTACAAGGAGATGACAGGACACTGCCTTTCCCTGTTCGTTACAGTAAGGTCTGCACAAACTTCTGCTTTCAAACAGGTGAGCAGGACTAATCTGCAAATAAGATCATCCTCTCTTCTTCCCAGAGCTATAAAGGCTCCTGGTAAGTACAAAGCTAAGAAAAGCCATCCTGGAAAGCCTCATGTTTTGGTGGACACAGACTCAGATGACTGGGCTCTGACAGTACTTGGATATTGCACCCTGGCTTCTGGCATGAAGCACAGGATTTCTTGGGTTTCCTCTGGAAATGGGAGCTATGAGAAGGCAAATTGTCCACATTAAAAGCACAGTGGCTCTCATAAGACAGAGCACAGCTCCCATCTCATCAAACATGTCTACCTGGAGATGGTTACCTGCAGCACATTCTAACATGGAAGGTCCAGCAGGAAGAGGTGAGCTATCAGGCAAAAAGCTGCAAGAACCACACGAGCTACCAAACTTTGCCCAATGTGAGTGTTCCCTGCTGCCTTCACTAAGAACAAGACTTGTGAGTCTCTGATATGACTTTTTCCCCCTTAAAAGCAGTCTTTGTCTTCTTTCCATGCCTTTTCCTCCCTGAGACAAGGCCTAGAAATCAATTGCACTTGCCCTAAAAGTGCAGTGCCCAAGTGAGCTGCTGTGGTTCTGCACAGCTGATGGACAGGCACCCAGGAGGCACCAGGAGCCTGAGCTCCCTCCTGTCATGTACAAGTCCTGATCAGCAACATTTCCAAAAGGAGGCAGGAGGGAAATTTCCTCTTCATTAAAACCAATATTAAAGCTACAAAGCTCCTGGAAGAGACCTGAATACACTTGACTGATCAAAGAACTGAATCTGAACAAAAATTAATAATAAAAACAGAATAAAATAGTAATAAGGAACCTCACACCTTGTGCAGAGCAGACAAAGAGCCCTGAATGGCAAAAGCAAACATGAGGAGCCTCCTCCAGGGACATGTGCAAGGCTCCCAACAGAGCCTCAATTTGTTTGTCCTCAATTCTCCCAGGACAAACTGGGCAGGAACAGACTTCTCTGGATACAGACCTAATGCAGGGGCTGGAACCAGCTCTGGGCAGTTTTGTTTGAGGTTTGATGCTGCATCCATTTCTGCCACACCGAGGAGGCTCCCAGCAGCTCTGCTCCTCCTGGTGTCCTGTTGGGAAAGCACGCTCGTGCCTCCAGCCAGTAGCCTCAGCTCCACGCAGGAACCCACTGCACTGAGAGCTCCCAACCCCTGCCAGAGGGTCTCATCTGGGCATGAAGCCCTACATGTATGGCTGAAAGACGGGACATTGAGCACCACTTGTTTGCGAACACCCTCACACTAGCCAGACTTCAGCTGCAGCACAGACCCTCCCTTTGACACCGCTTCTGAAATTGCTCAAAAAACCCTGTTCGTTCTTCTCGCTTGCTCCTCATCATTTACTGCTACCAGGACTCTGCTCTGGCACGTTAAAAACACTCCTACACAAGGCAAAAGTTGTGGGAACACCTTCCCGTATTTGGCTGCCTACAGAGAACCCAGACAGCACACTTTTAGGCTTCCAGAAATAAATGGTGGCTCGAGCTCTGCTGGTTAGGCACAGCCTGGCCCCAGGCAGCAGGTCCTGCAGGTCCTCCCAACTGGGACCATTGCACAGGGAGAAATTTTGACACAGAGCAGTGTGGCTGGGGAGGAAGGATAAGGATAACCCCAGTAGAAACACATGCTTACAGAGCCTGGTGTCTACTGTGCCATCATGCAACTTTTATAACTGCCACTAACAAATAACAGCAATAAATATTAATAACCCCTCCAGGCTCTCTGCTTAGCCATCAGCTAACATCAGCCCCTCCAGCAGCGCCTCAGCCATGATACCACCTAATGTTGGCTTTTCCTACAAGCCCTGCAGGTGCCAAGCCAAGTGAGAGCAGAGGCCTGATGTCTCCAGGGAGAGGAGACAGCACAGCAGCATCCAGGCACGGTGAGGGCAGCTCTGGGCACCCGCCAGCACCAGCCATGGCTTTGCACAGGGGCAGAGGAGTGGGTTGATGGGGTCATTTATGGATTAAACCACAGCAACTCCAACCCTGTTGTTTATACAAACAACCTCACAGTTTAACGTTAAACATCGTTTAGTCTGTCAATTAATTTTACTTCATTAATTTCTTCAGAAACCAGCATTCAAAGAAAACACCGCTCTCCAGAGGGCAAGAGCTCAGCTTTATACTTCAGTGGTTTGAAGTCTGAGCAAGGCTGCCCTCACCCTCTCCTCCCACTCATTAGGGTGATGGCAGAAGGGGCCTCTCTCTCTCAGCGAGATCCCCGCTCAGGGGCTGCAGCGGCATGTCCTCAGACCCTCTGCCACAGCCAGCCCTGGCTCCAGGATGAGGGGGATCTGCTCTGCTCAGGATGGAGTGTACAAATGCAGAGCATGCCTCGGAGATCAGAGGACCGGATTTCATATTTATTATTTATTAAAAATGCATCTATCTGAGTTTCTGGCAGCTGCTCTCACGGGGCTCTGCAACCGCCTGCACACGCACACGACACCCTCACTCTGCAGAGCTTCAGGGCTAGCAAGCACACCCAAGTCTGTACCAGAGAACAGAGGCTGATTTACACCAAGCTGGGACTTGCCTAGAGGTAAGAATTACACAGGGCAAGCATCTTCCTGAGACCTGCCACACTGCCTGACCTCAACCACATGAAATGGCTTTCCCCTTCCTCATCACCTCCCCATCGCCCCTGGCCCCAGCTGAAAACACTTCTCCTCCTGAAAGCACCTGTTCCCTTCTCCTGCTCCTTGCTGCAGCTTCCCAAGCACAGCACATCAAGTGCTATTTTTCTCCCCACATGTATCTATCATTTCCACCAGTCCCTATCTGCAAGGTGATGCCTTGGCTTAGACTAACCTGGGAGTCTGCCAGTGTTCAGTAGAGGGTTTTTACCCTCTCTGCTTTTTCCCAAGCTTGGAGGATCTAACAGCAAAGAAAACACCCACGGTACTAGGCAGGCACAGGGCACCCTGACATCCTGCTGCCACTGGGCCCACAAAGAGCCAAAAATTTAATTGGCATACTCCCAGTCTCTCTGGAAACTGCTTTTTGTACTTTCCAAGTTCCTGCTGTTCACTCATGGCTCTCACACCAAATAACAACCTCCTTCCCCTGTCAGGTGCCAGCTTCCCTGTGAAGAGACTCACTCAAGAGGTCAAAAAAGCATGCAAAATTCAGGCTCAGGGTTGTGGAAACCCACTGCTGCTGTATGAGACACACATCTGCCACGGCAGCTCCCACACCACACTGCCTGCCCCGCTACAAGCATCTGTCCCCCATGTCTGTCTCAGCCTGAACCTACGCCGCTGTCAGGAAGGAAGGAGAGTCCTGGAGGAGGGGGAGGTGTTTTAAGACTCATTTTTATTTCTCATCTCCCTGTTCTTACAGTTTATTAATAATTGAAACCTTTTTCTCCCCAAGGGGAGTCTGTTTTGCCCATGACACTGATTGCTGAGCAATCTCTCTGTCCTTATCTCTCTCTTGTCCAGTTTAGGAGGGGGAGTGATATTATGACTTGGTGGGCACCTGGCATACAACAAGCCAACCTTACACCCTTCCCTGCAGGGGAGTAAGGAGCTCTTTGGGATGAACATAACCTGCTGCCAAGCAGGACCACTCCTGGCTTTGCCCTGAATCTCTGTGTGAACCCAGACAAGCCCTTCCCCATGTTGGGGCTCAGCTGCTCTGCTCCCAACACAGACACCACAGTTACGACCAGGGGAATCACAAAGCTCCTTCCACTGAAGTCTGCAGAGGTATCTTCATGTGCTTGGATGAAAGGCATTATCCAAGTTTGATCAAGTTTTTTTCCCACTGCATTAGTACTTTTAAAGTGGTCTCAGAGGATGCCTTTCTTCAGCAATTAAATAAGCCCTGGGATGGTAATGAGCACGTAGAGAGAACTGAGAGGCTCCCAGTACCATCATCTAGGAGCGACTCACATGATGATTTCCGTTCTTCTAGCCAGGCACTTCCCACTAAGATTAAAAAGCCCCTCTTGCTGCCCAAGCTAAGAGCCTCCCCAGTGGGAAACCAAAGCAGAGCAGCCAGCCACCAGCAGGCTGCACTCATACAGAAGGTTTTTTCCTAAGGAAATTTAAAACAGCAAAGAGCTCCAAGGGCTGCAAGTGCAGGCATGAATGCACAGACATGGGAAGCTGAAAGGGAACATAATTCCTTCCCTCTCCCATTCTTCAATCACCTCTACTTTGGGAAATGCTTTTTTGCCTTTTACAGCTATTTTACATGTTACTTGTAGCAATGTATGGAAAAAACAGTTTGAAATGTGACACTGCAGTATCCCTTTAAATAAACAGTCCCTCAGGCAGGGCAGAACTGCTCTGGCCAAGCGAACACTGCACGCCTGCTTCTTCGGGGTTAGATGCAGGCCCGAGTCCACCAGCAGAGCAGAAGGTTTCACAGACCCCTCTGGAGGCCTGACTGCCGTTACTAAATGGCCGAGATCACCATCAGGGGCTGTGACCTTCCTGCTGTCAGCCTGCCTTTTGCTTCATCAGCCTCTACTAAGCAGAGCTTTGATCACCCAAGTGACTCCTGGTTCAGAGACCTTCTTTCCTTTGGCTGCCTAGACATGAAGGGCGCTGGGCTGGAGCTCCTGAGCATCTCTGCTTCAGAGGGGCAGCCTTTGATGTCGCACTGAGCGCTCGTCTCTGCCATTTGTCTGGTCTCTTCAAACAGTGGCAGAGCCATGGCTTGTGATCTGAGCAAAAGAGCTTTTCCCTGGGCAAGAAGTCACGCTGGCGTTCATCTCTACCTTGTCATGGCAGAACAAGCTGTATTGGTGCTTCAAAGGGTTCCTCAACCTTAAATCCTTACGACATGGTGACAAATCAGGGAACCTGCCTCTGTATGTCTCACAAATCCCAGCAGAGATAATGAAACAGCATTTCCACAAATGCCTCAGCCATCACAGGGCCCTAAGTGTGCCATCAAGAGTCGTACCAGCCACCACATTCAAGGGCCGAAAGGTCCACTTGGCCCCTCTCTGCAGGGAAAGCTTGAGCAACTGCTTCACCACAGGCAAATAAACTGCAATGTGCACAATGAAGGGTCATAGATAGAGCCTCAAAGAAGTAGTAAATCTTCCAAGCAGCAGGACTCTTCCCAGTCTACAGGTCCCTCCTGAGCTCCATGACTGTGTTCACTGCTCTTCAGAGCTGTGGAGTTCACTCAGCAGCAGTCACACAATCACGGGATCATTGAAGATGGAAAAGACTTTTAAAATCGAGTCCTACCATTTCCCCAGCACTGCCACAGTCACCACTAATCCATGGCCCTCAGTATCACATCTACATGTCTTTTGAATACCTCCAAGGATGGGGACCCCGCCACTGCCTTAGGCAGCCTGTGCTTGACAAGCCTGTCAGGAAAGAAATCGCTCCTGGTCTCCAATCTAACCTTCCCCTGGCACAACTTGAGGTTGTTTCCTCTTGTCCTGTCTCTTGTAGCTTGGGAGCAGAGACCAACTCCTAGCTCACTGCAGCCTCCTGTCAGGGAGTTGCAGAGAATGCTGTTGTCTCCCCCCTTCTCCAGGCTGAACACTCCCATTCCCTCAGCTGCTCCCCATCACACTTGTGCTCCAGCCTCTTGCCCAGCTCCGCTGACCCTCAGCCACAGCAAAGGCAATCTCCAGCAGCCCAAAACCTAGACTGGGGAAGGAGAAGAACAGAGATGCAAACACAAGCAAGTGGATCTTCTACAGTTTTCTCTTCCAAGAGACAAGAAGTGTGTTTGCAACCTCAGCACCTTTCAGGCCAGAAAGACTAGCCCCACTGTTTCTCATCTGGAGCTTGGAGACTCAGCCACTTAAAAGGAACATCCTTTTGTTAGAGAATACCCTACACAGAGCCACTTCATGGGCAAAGGGTTCTTGCTTTGCTCCTGGCTGTCACTGCATTTGCTGCCTCTGCAAACACCACACCGTGCACCCAAGCATTGATTTAACCCCAGCTGGCAACTGAGCACCACACAGCCACTCGCTCACTCCTCCCCTTCCCAGTGGGGTGAGGAGAAGAGTCGGGGGAAAGAAAACAAAATTAATGGATTGAGATAACAACAGTGTAATAACTAAAATAAAATATAATGACAGTAATTAAAAATATCATAATATTTGTAACAAAATGGAAGATGACAAAAAGAAGGAAACAAAGCCCAAGCCACGTGCTGCCCAGTGCAGTTGCTCACCCCTCGCTGAGCGATGCCTGAGCAATGATCCCTTCTTCCTGCCAGCTTCCCCGAGTTTCTATACTGGGCATGGCTCCTGTGGTATGGAATAGCCCTTTGGCTAGTTAGAGCCAGCTGCCCTGGCCACAATTCCTCCCAGCTCCTTGTGCCCCTCCCCGCTGTCAGAGCATGGGAAACTGAAAAGCCCTTCACGTAGGATAAGAGCTACTGGGCAACAATTGAAACATCAGTGTGTTACCAGCATTATTCTCACACTAAATCCAAACCACAGCCCTGGAGCAGCTGCTGGGAGAAAATTAAGTCTATCCCAGCCAAAACCAGGACAGGAAGCAGCACCTAAATGATACAGTGATTTGAATACAGTGATTTTCTCTCTCCATTTCTTGGCCTTTGCTGTACAGCTACTTGCAAAGCCAAAGAGAGCTCTGGAAATCTCCCTGCCTGTTGTAAGAACAAACAGTAGGCTGTCAGTCACACTCTAAGCTCTGATGAAAGATGTGTCTGCAGCACCCTTCCCTCTGCTGTGAGACAGCAGAATATCCTGAGCTGCTTCCTCTGCATCCTGATGGTACCACAGCCTCACCGTGTCGGGTCAGGTGAGGGGATGGCAAGCCCATCACAGGGCTGCCAGGCCTCGTTTGTACAGAAGGGGCTTCTCCCACGAAGACCACAGACTTCAGCTGCCCCCTCCTGTATGCACATTTTATCCCACAGTGGACACACAGTTCTGCAGAGCTGCTCCATCAGCTGCCATCCAAATACAGCTGCAATGTGAACCGAGGCTGTTCCAATGACACTGACCACAGATGTCACACGTCAGGACAAGCTTTGGCACCAACTCTAACCTGCAGAGTAAGAACTCCCAGTGCACCCAGAAGCAGGCAGGGATGGTTACTCACATGTAGAAGGTACTGCAGCATCAGGGTCAGACCACATGTTTTTTCCAAGGCAAAGGACCCTGTCACTCGTGCATTAAATGGCACATTTATTCTGCTGCTCAGGAAGAAATAATAATTACAGCGGCCTCCAGCTCTTTCAGCCCATGCTGAAAGAAAGAGTAAAAAAGGACCAAAGCAAACAGCCCTTCCACAAAAACCTCTGAACTGGCTTTTAGCTGCTGGACAAAAGAGGGCCAGCTGATGAGCAGCTTCCCTCATTGTCCTGTCTTAATTTCTATTTCGTAACAGCCTGCAGGCACTGCAGGCAAAGCACTTCAGGAGGCAAAGCCCCGCTCGGGTGGCTGAGCAGACCTGACCTTCGGCCTCTCTCCTCATCGCAGCGCTGCAGGTGTGCCACGGCTGCCCAGAAACGCACTGCCCGCAGCGCCCTCTGCTCGGCTCGGAGGGGAGGGAGGGCTGAGGCAGCCCAGCTATCCATCAGGCTCCCGTGGCTAAAGTGCTCTGGAACGGCGCTGGAGGAGCCGGCACATGCCGCCGGGCCCGTCCCCGCGCACGGCCGGGAGATGCTCTCTCACAAACACCCTTCTGGCATACATAACTCTCCTCCTAATCAAGCAGCCAGTCCCGTTGCGGTGCAGATTTACAGAGAGGTTTATTCTCTCCGAAGCAATAATAGATGGACAGTAGGAGAGAGAAGGAATTAATGAACAGAGTAATTACTCCCCAGGTCGCAAATAGGAGCGATTCCTCACCCTGAGACAACTCTGGGAAGCAAGATTAAAATGCTTAGGGGACATATTTGCGAAACTGCAGGTAATAGAACAGATAAAATATATTTACAGTATCTCACAGGGGACACGTATTTTCTATTCTGCTGAGGAATGTAATATTCCCTTCCCTAGTACACAGTTAAAAAGATGCCCTAAAAACAATAAGCAACAAAGTGTCTTTAGTGGCAACTGGGTCTGGTTCCAGAAACCTTCTGTCCCACACACCCAAGTGCAACGGGAAACACAGCAAGCATCTGCCGGAACACCCAGCACAGGAGCAACATTAATAATCTATGCAAATAGCACAGTTTAAGAGCCAGCAAGAAGGAGGCTGCAATGGGAGGTGGGGTGAAACAACGCTCCCCCCCGCTGGTGCTTTGGAAGAGGAGGAGAGCAGGTTTGCCTTCCCTAACTTCCCCGCAATGCCACGGCTGCCAGCTAACAGACTGCGCCTCAAGTACCCGCCAGCAGAAACAATTTGTCATGTGTCAGATCAAATAAACTCTTATGAGACCACTGTACTCCCTGAAGCAGACGGCTGCCAAACTCCAAAGGAGAAATCCAAGAAACCTGGCTGGTCGGTGTCAGACCCAAGTGCTTCGGAAGATCAGCACACGTTTCGGTTCTAAACCACATCAGGAGCACACGAGCTGTTCCTGGGCAGAACTCCCATGCCAGGCAGCCATCAGCAATGTCAGTTACTTAAAGGAATTCGCTGTTTAAATTATCAATCTGGCCTGAAGCTCTTCATAGTCACAGAATCACAGAATGCTGGGGTTGGAAGGGACCTTCAGAGCTCATCCAGCTCAACCTCCCTGCTAAAGCAGGTCTCACCTAGATCAGGTCACACAGGAACGTGTCCAGGTGGGGTTGGAAACCTCCCAAGAAGGAGCCTCCACACCCTCTCTGGGCAGCCTGGGCCAGGGCTCCCTCACCTCAGCACTGAAAGAGTTTTTCCTTATGTTCAAATGGAACTTTTTGTGCTCCAGCTTCTTTCCATCACCCTTTGTCCTGTCACTGGATACAAAAAAGTGCTGCCCCAACCTCCTGACACCCACCATTTAGATACTTGTCAATATTAATGAGATTCACCCCAAGTCTGCTCTTCTCCAGACTAAACAGCCCCAGGTCCCACAGCCTTTCTTCATAAGGAAGACGCTCCAGTCCCTTCATCAGTCCAGAAACTTCACCCTTTCTTGGACGAAGTGCTCATTCCTGAGCACTATTGCAGCTTCCCAGGCTCTTGTCTTTCCAGGCCTTGTGTTGAAGCCCCTTATACGTCCCCTGTTTGCTGCACTGTCCTTGCAAGAACCATTAAAGCAAAAGCTCTGGACTGTCCAGCACTGGCTCTGCTGTAGGGTATGTCATTTTCTCTCTGTTATCCTGCTGGGCAGGACAATGAGCCCCTAAACCTGCTCTGGGCACATCTGCAAGATTTAATTGTGGCAGCCAGTACTGTGAGGAACCACAATCACTCACCTGCTCCTGCAAAGACAAAGCCTGCACTCTTACTGGTCTGCAGAGAGGGCAAATCCCTCAGCCTGAGGTTCAGCTGCTGGCTCCAGATGTTCCAGATGCCAGTGTGCTTCATCTAGTGTCAACCACTTGAGCCCTAGCATGCCCAGGAAAACCTCTCCTTCCATAGAAGGGGAATAATGGCCCCAGAAAAGTTTGTCTATATGAGGCCTGAGGTTCTCAGATGGAAGGCCTAACCAGCCCCCAGAGGAGGTTAGCTTAGCACAAAGTAAGAGCTGACAGGAGAAAGGCAGGAGATTCACAGGACAGGAGAAGCAGAAGATGATGCATCAGGTCAGTAAAAAGCAACTGCCTGTCCTAAAACCCAGCAACACAGCCTCAAGTGACACTACGCATCCAGAAAAAGAAGTGAGAAAAGGGAAAAGCTGGCAGCCCAAAGCAAGGAACAAGGGAAGAACAAGGTGGCAGGCACAGGGCCTTCCCCTTGGTATCGGGAGCACCAGTGCAAACCTCAGCTGCGTGGGGTTTTTCCAGGAGTTATTTAAAGAGCATCTGATGCCTCATGACAAGTTATATTTAGACATTAATCTGTACCAGGACTCTTCTCCAGCCACAGGGACTGGCACCAAGCAGAGGATACCATCTTGCCAGACTTACTTGGACAGGAGCATTGCTTCCTCTGAGCATGTGATGCAGCACAGAGACCCCCTCAGCTGGTAGGTGCACTAGGAGCTGTAAAGCACTCGTGGCACCACTTTCCAGCGAGGAGCAAAACACAGACTGTTACCGTCACGCAGCAAGTGTTAAACCGAGATCTCGTGGAGGAGGAGGTTAACAGACACAAGTCTGTCATTTACAGAGATGCTTTTCAGGCACAGCTGCAGAGATGCCAGTCAGGAGCCAGATTCCCACAGCCTCTCCCAGGCTTTACAGGCTTTGATTTCCACCCCACAGCTCTTTGGATGGGGACTCACCCCAGCGAGCCCCAGGCACAGCCACCTCACAACCAGCACCCTGCTGCACCAGCTTGGGATCTGTTCTGGAAGCAGGTTAAGGAGGCAAAGCTTTAGGCATCAATTCAGGACATGGCTTGAACTCCTATCTCTGAATGGAGGATGAGGAGCTCCCTCCTCCAAAAAATTTACCCTTTTTCAGCTCTTTGCTTTGGAGAGGTTTCAGAGAGAAACCAAAGGGCTGCAGTGCTGCAGGAGTGCAGGGCACCCACACTGATTTCCTCAGCAGATGCTGGTTGCATTTCTAAACAATGGAAAAATTCCCAAATGTTAAGAATGAACAAATCCCTCTCTAGGCACCAGAAACCAGCCAGCACCCAACAACACTCCAGCCAACAATCTCACTCTGCTCCTCAAGGGAAGCTCTGCACAAACCCAAACAAAGGAGCCAAATAACATCATCACCGATGAATTTCTTTACCCCTAGAAAACTTGTACAAGTGCCACACTTGCAATGATGATTTCCAACAGCCTCCTGCTGACGTTGAACAGACTTTCCAAGCTCCTCTGCATACATTTTGTACTTGATTACACCACGCTTGCTGGAAGGAACAAAATACACTCAAGAGCCACTTGCTTATTCCCAGTTTGGGTACAACCACACCAGATGCAGCAACATTGTTTTTACCTCCGGGCTGCCTCCCTGTGCCAGGAATGAGCACCTTATCCTCAGCCCTGCCATTCTGTAACCCTGATGAGGACCTGTGGCTATGCAGCCATAATGCATCAAGCAACAAGAAAACATTCAAAACTTCAGTCCAGAGCTTGCATCAGAAGCCCAGGCTCCTGCTGGAAAGTTTCCGTGGTAGAACAGTTTATTTTGTGGGCAGGAAGAGACTGAGAAAATTAATTAAGTCAAAGTAAGAAGAAAAAACTCCCTCTAAAGTGAGTAACTGCATTAAAGCAGCAGTGGTGAGCAGGTCAAGTACATTTTAAGGGCAGCACATCTTCACTTCCAGTCTTAGAAAAGGGAGTGACTTTGTTCTGTATGTACATTGTCCACCATTTGTTATTGTCTATTGATGGTTACTTGAAAAACCAAATGTAATTAAAGTCCCCAGTACTGCCTTAGAAACACGCCCCTATTAGGGGATGGTTACAGGGAATGAAATAAAGCTTCATGTGTTCTTCAAGTAACAGCCTAAAACAGTTACAAATTAAATAATACTCTTGCAGAGAGAAATTAAAGGGGGACAGTGTTTAGCAAGGGCAAAGAGATGTTTACAGGCGAAGTCTGAAATGAGATGTTGGGGCAATGAGGCAGAGAAGTGCCAGAGGGCTCTTACAGACCTTGTTGAGACGATTCTCCGTGTACCAGGAACTAGACAGAGAAAAAAAAAACACCAGTGCCAGGTGAGCAGAAAGGGCAGTGCCTCCAGAACCCCAAGGACATGGGCACAAGCTCATTCAGGGCCTGGGGTGCCAAGCAGGGAGGTGCCTGCCCTGCTCTGCCTGCAGGAGGGCTCAATGCACCCACGCACTCCGTGTGTCCTTGGGAAACCCAGCCACAGCCGTAGCGGTCGTAGGGAAGCAAACCTCTGCAATCAGTGCAGAGCACTGAAAACCTGATCTCTCAACAGGCTGAAAAAAGGTGCTCTTGTGGCAGGATGAGAAATACACTGCTAATATTTACAGGGAGGAGAGAAACAAAGGAAGTGTTGCTTTCTCAGAGATAGTAAAAGCACGAGCAGATTAGTGAGTCAGCGTTGGTCATTGCAGCTATGCTTGATGTTCAACAAAGCAAAGCAGCACGTTACAGCACAAGTGAACGTTCCATGAGCCTTACAGCTCAGGCTTGAAGACATCCAAAATTTGTCTTTTCCTTAGCAGCACCTGGGGCAGTGCCAAGAGTACTTTGATAAATTACTTACTTGGAGAAATTGCTTTCCCCAAACAAGCAGAGCCCGTTACCACATCCTTCTTCACGTGAGCCTGGGAAAGGCTGTGCCCTGCAACTCCTTCAGCCCCATCTCCATGGTGATGCAGCAACGCAGGTTCCAACTCCAGCAAGAAGGGAAACCTCCCCAAAGAAAAGGCTGAAGATGGCAGAGTTCTCCTCGCCACGAGCCCTGGAGACAGGCTGGCTGCTTGCGCCATGCGTGAGCGTGCCAGGCTTCTGCAAACAGCTGACAAGCAGGCTCAAAATGGACAGGAAAACCTTGCAAGGGCACCTCTGGATCCATTTTACAGGAAGACAGTAAAAGATTCACAGCTGCTGCCCATGCCAAGGATCAGCAACTGACAGTCAAATTCCCCATAGGTCCTGCTGAGTTCTCATCAGCATGCGAATCTATTCTTTAGAGGGAAAATGTTCAGCCTGGCACATAATCATTGAAAGCTGTCAACTTGCAGCCTATGCAGGGCTTCCTGCAGGAAGGATCCTTCTCTGTCAATCAGGGACTCCTCACCAACCTCATGTCACAAAAGCAAAATGAAGGGCTGGGGCAAAGGGTGATCCATTAAGCGTCACCTTCTCGGTCCTTCAATAACGAGCACTGGGACCCCAAGACACTACACAGTGCACAGCAAGGTCAGGTAAAAAACACCAGAATGTAGAAAATGCAGCCCAGGCTCCTTCCTAAAGGAAAAATACAGTGGCAGGGGGGCACTGGGTGTGATGTAACAGAGCTGGCACACAGAGAAGTGTTTCTGCACTGTGAAAAAGAGGCTCTGGCAAGGCCACGTGGGTCCAAACTGCAGAAGGCAAAGCACCTGCTGACATGTCCTCCTCATCTCTCACACCAAACCCTACACCTACATCCACAATTCCAGCAGTACCTGCTGACGTGTAATTTCTCAGTCAAACCCTATACCTACATCCACAATTCATGTCCATTTGACCCCACACTCACTCTCCCATCAGCATGAAAGCTGCCTGGCAGCACTTGGGCATATTCAGGCTGACTTTGTGCTTTCCAGGCTCTGGTAAAGCTTCCTCAACACTTAAAAGCAGCACAACCAGCTTGCATGAAAGCTGAAGATGGCTAAGGCCTCCTGCAGCCTTCCCAAGGTGAGAGCAATCAGTGTGTGCTGCAACCACCAGGCAGCAGGAGCCCACTGGAGCTGGGGCAGCAACACTGCAGCACCTTGTCAGAATCATAGAATCATAGATTGCTGGGGGTTGGAAAGGACCTTCAGAGCTCATTCAGTCCAACCCCTTGCCAAAGCAGGTCCCACTTAGGTCACACAAGAACGTGTCCAGGTGGGTTTGGAAACCTTCTGAGAGGAGCCTCCACACCCTCCCTGGGCAGCCTGTGCCAGGGCTCCCTCACCTCAACAGTGAAACGGTTTTCCCTTGTGTTTAAATGGAACTTGTTGTGTTCCAGCTTCTTTCCATCACCCCTTGTCCTGTCACCAAATACAACAGAAAAAAAGTGCTGCCCCAACTTCCTGACACTCACCATTTAGACACTTGTCAATGAGATTCCCCTTTGCAACCTCCTCTTCTCCAGACTAAGCAGAGCTTCTCACTCACAGGGATTCCCACAGCTTGCCAGCACCTCTAAACACACCCAGAACATTTAAACCAGACCAGACCGCTGTTCACAATGTGCTGGAGGAAATAAAGGGAATGGGATATCCAACAGAGAGAAGGGGGCACAGCCCAGACACCTCTGGAAGTGGCCTGTTTCTGCAATTCAAGGTTAAACATCTCCTTTGCACTCATTTCTGAGGCTGCCTCACTCAAAAGCCATGCCAGGTAATTAGAATCATTATAACTATTATTAGACCATAATATTATTATAGCATTTTTGCTCCACTCAACATCTGTTGGCTGATAGATTTAACTGGTACATAGGAAATAATTGTGCATAGATTTCTTGCAAATGAGCAGCAACACGAAAGACATTAAAGCTTTCTGCATTGAAAAAGGTAATTTTATGGAGGCACGTTGGAAATAAAGACTCTAAAATCAACAGTGAAACCTTTAAAAACTCTCCTAAAAGAAACTGTTGGGGTATCCAGTAGATAGATGTTTTAAAAAGTGCTGATTTTTCTTTAGATGCTTAAAGGCAAATATACCTGGCTCAGTATCTCTTTCAGGTCAACAGATGAATCTTCCTCCCACCTGTTCTGATGACCTAGAGGTTTCTAAATCCTCCTTCATCTTCCTTCTCCTCTCTCTGCAGCAGGCTTTTGAATTGTTTGGGCATAAAGCCTGACTGTGCAGAAAACCAGTATAATCAGGACTCTTACAACATGCTCACTGAAAATCCTATAGAATTATCAGTAAACACACATCTAGAATAAAATACAGCTTCTGGCATCCCACAAAGGGCTTTGCAAACCGGATTCTGGATGCAATTTATCCACCACCAAGGCTCAGCCATAATCCAGAGTGGAACACAACCTTCCTGCCAGTATTTAACTAAAGGACACACATGCCTGGAGAGAAGCAAGGAAGAATCCAACAGGAACCACAGGAATGCTTTAGCGAGGCTGAATTTTCTCCCCTGGAACTGAAATTTGGTCAGGGCACTCACCAAGGGCCGTGGCCCAATAAATGAGAACAAACAGGGCACAGCTCCCCCATCCCGCTGCTGATGTCCTTGGCCTGAGAGGTAGAAGAGATGAAAACCACAGAGGAACCTTGTGTTTGGCCTTGAAATCAGCGACGCCCAGATTTCACCCTGCAGTTACACTAATGTTCAAAGAAAGATGGGATAGTGGGTGGAAGCACACTCCAGAAAAGGACCAGTCTCTTAAAATGCCAAAAAGCTGGACACAGCAGCTCAGTACTTAGAGAGCTCAGGGGCAGTTAGAGCTGGGCCTGTTTGGCCAGTATCGTTTTCTCCAGTTGAATGTATTTCAGTTGAAGCAACTCCTCTTCCTTAAGCTTAATTTGTGCTGAGAAGCTGGCTGCCAGAGTCCTGGTGGAACAAGGTATCCTGCAACTGCTCCCACAGCCACACACCACTCAGGGATAAAAATGAGTGTAATTAATTTTTTCAGAGCAAGTCTCTTTTATTTAAGAATAGATCAACCACACAAGGAACTTGGAATTGCTTGAGGAGGAAAATGGATTTGTACTACCTTGGCCACGTACACACAAGCTTAACTCTCAGGAAGGACAGATCTATGGAGAAACAAATCTATGGGTGCAGGACACAGGAAAACAAATTTCCCCAGTGCATACCCCTCTGCTACCAAAGCAGAGAAACCTTTGGTGGAAAGCAGGGCTGAGTGAGCAGAGCATTGCCCCTGAGCAATGCTAGTCCCAGAGAGAAGCCCCAGTTAAAAGAGGCTCACTGAAAGCTCTTCAAAATCACCCAAGTCTTCAGAAACAGGGCACAAATTCCCCTCTGCAGAGATCTGCCCACCACACCTCTTACCAGCACACTGGCATTGAAGCCATCAGCCCCTCTCAGGCAAACCAGAGGAACTCGGTCTGGGTGAGCTCACCTTAATGAGGCCCAGAGCTCATTATTAAGCAAGAAACAAACCAACCAAAACCAGCAAAGCAGCTCCCCCCCTACCTCCAATTTAGTGATAGTTATCAACAATTCCCTGTCACAACAGGAGATGGTCCCTGGGAGCTCAGTCCAGCTCTGCTTCTATTCATCCTTTTCATTAATGGCCTGAACAATGGAAGAGAAAGTACTTTTCTAAAAGCTGACAAGGATGAGGAGCAGTTAAGAGCTGGAAGCACTCTGGAGGTCATGATCAGAATTGATAAACTGAAGAAAAGTTCTAAAAACACCCACAAATCAATAACAATAAAAGCGAGGGAAACAATGCAAAGAATCACACTTGGAAACAGCAAAAAATCCCATCCAAAGATGAAGCACACAAATACAGCCCAGGGGAAATCTGTCTGGGCAGAGGTAACACTGAGGAAAATCCGCAACTGGACTAAAATGTGACGTGTATCAGCACTGGGACACCACAGCTCCAGCTGCAAAGAGCTAAACATCACTGTGTGACTGAAGAACATAAAATCCTTCGTTGTTAGCTGAAAGGCCATACTCAGCACTGAGTACCACCCCTAAGAGAGTCACAGACACACCAAAGAGTCTGGGTAACAAGCAGAGCAGTCAGTGGTGTAAAACACAGAGCCTCATGGCAGCTGGTGAAGGGTTTCTCCATCCCTGCTCCTCTCCAGGGTCATTATTGGCTCTCAGCACTTAACAACTATTCACAAGAAGAACAACCATCCCTTGGGCTCCTCGTTCTGTGAAGGCAAGTGGCAAAGTGTCTCGCTTAACTTGCTGCAAGGGTGAGTCAAATGAGGCATTAGGCTCTGTGAGATTGGGATTTCATCCAGACCCAGAGGGAACTCACCCCGTTCAGATCTGCACTAACCCCCACTGTTGCCCAGCCTGGAGCTGAGCACCTCTCCCCAGGCCTCAGGACAGACACACAGACAGGAGGCTTTTCCAGCACCCTCCATCTGGCCACTCCCACGTGGCTGCAGCAGTGACATCCTAGAGCTGAATTAACATCCTTCTCTTCTGCCAAAAAAGCCCCTACCCAGCATCACAGAAAGAACACAGCCATAAGCTCGATTTGCCACCAAGCCACTTTAGCTGTGACAATGGCCTTCCCATGGGCTGCAGGGTGAGGGACACTGACCTGGACTGCCCATGGGGAAGGGCAGGGCTTCCCTCCTCCCCTCTTACCCCCTGACAGCCCCACCAACCTGTGCAACAGGCAGTAACCCATCAGGGTCACCAGCCCTGCACACTGGCAAACCCTTCCCACCCCAGACAGAGGTGGTAACGCACCTAGACAGGCTGGATCGATGGGCCAAGGCCAATTGTATGAGGTTTAACAAGGCCAAGTACAGGGTCCACCACAGAAGTGATTCTATGATAGCAAATGAAACCACTGGCACAAGGTGGCTGCGAGTGGCTGAGCACAGCTGTGCCTGCACAGCTGATGCCACACACACACAGCTGCACCAAACCCACAAGAAACCTGGCAAGGGGGCAACATCTGCAACTCTTCTGCAAAACAAAGATTTCCCAGCTACTCCAGAGGATTTGGGGATTTTCTTGAGTCACAGATTAGGAGCAAGCTGCCTGGTGAATTGCAGCCAGAAGAGAGCTGACAAAGCCTTCGTTAGCACGCGCTGTCTCCATTCACAGGGCTGTTTCCCAGAAGATCCCCAGTGTTGTATCATTTTTCACTTCAGGTGCTAAGAATATCTGTGCGTTCATAAAAAGCAGTGACTAGCTTCACAGGGAACTTATCAACAAAGTGCTCGACAAATCTTAATTAAAGCTGATTCACCTACTTCACGAGTGCAAGTGAAACGATATTTCTCAGAGGGAAAAACTGAGTGGTAAGAGAGCTGAGGTGGGTTAAAAAAGCCACAGAGGGAGTCAGTAGCAGAGAGGATTAGCACGTAGAAAGGCTGATGATTATCCCTAAATTTATCCTGATAATCCACTGCCTTGCAAATTCTCAGGGTGTAGCTGACACCACACCTGCCCAGCTTGACTACATCTGTATTGAAGTAGTCGTCTATTGCCTTGCCAAGGAAGAGCAGACAGAGTCTGGGGGTGCTGGAGAGGCTGTCAGGTGCTTTCCTGCTCAGGCTAAAGAAATTCTCATCTGTAAAAAAGGAGAAGGTGAGGGTGGTAACACCAGCACTGGGCTTGGTTTGCTTTAAGGCACTGGGATGGCGTAGCAGGTTCAAGGGCTGCTCTGACAACTCGGTTTCTCTAATAGGAACGTGTTTGTATCCCTTCAAAGTGTCATAACTATGTGGCCTCACAGATGGCAAACCTCAGAGAGCTCTCAGCTCCCTCAGCTGCACTTCTGCCTTAACATTTCTGGGGCAACATTTTGGATGCTTCCACCACAGAAACACCTCGGAGGCGACCGAAAAATACCAGGGCAGGGCTGATCCTTTTAAGGCAGAGCTGGGGGAAAGAAAAGGGAGAAGGAAAAAAGAGAAGCCCATCCCTTAATAATGCAACTGCCAGAGCACAAATGAATTCAAAAGGATCACACAGAGCAGAGGCACTCTGGTAGCATGGTCAATAAAGGGCAGGATGTACCAGTGGCTTCTAAAAGGACTTATCTGCTCTTAAAAGGTTTCCTTATGCTGGAGCAGCCTCCTGGTGCAGGCAGCTCTCCCAACAGAAACGCCTGTGCAGATTATGCTCCTTTGGCAAGCAAATTAAACAGTATCAGTGAAGTCATACTTTCTGCCTCTAAGCCATATTTGCACTAGGTTAGTTCTATCAGCAAAACACTGTAAAATAAATAACTTGCCCCCAAGAAATTGTGTCTGCAGAAGTTGTTAGTGTAAACCCAGGCCATCTTGAGAGGTGGGTAGTGTTGACTATTTGTCAAAGATTACTTCTAATGCAAGTGTTAGTCAACCACTGAAGTTAAACAGTTTACGGCAGTATTCCAAAGACTGTTTATATACAAAATCCCATTTGCTCAGTTTTCATTTCCTGTGCAACATGGAATTTTACTAGTTCTCTGGTAAGAGAGGTTTGTACCAAAATAACTAAACAGGCCTTGTGTTACTGACTGTGTTCCCAATTTAATGGCCATGGGCTACATCAACAGTACCAGGGCACTTTTATTCAATGGCTGTCCAGGTGCAAAAAGGGCCTGAGGTCACCCAGCTCATCCTCATGCTCAAGGCTGAACCTAAACTGCTCCTCCTTTGAATTTGTATTTAAAATCCCTTCAGACCAAGGCATTTCCATCTGCCTGTGTGTCCTGTCCCACATTGTGTCAGCTGGTACCCACCACACCGCCCTGATTTTTGGTCATTTTAGTACATGGCAGCCCAAGCTGCTGCCTTGACTTCTCAGCCCTACCTGAGACAGGCCAACTCCCTGGGTTTAGGATAAACACCATTACTTCACCCCATAGAATCATTTCTGTTGGAAAAGCCCTTGAAGCTGCTGCAGTCCCAGCCCTGCCCTTACCCTGCCCAGCCCAGCACTAACCCCTGGTCCCCAGCACCTCAGCTCCATGGCTTTGGGATCCCTCCAGGGCTGGGGACACGCCAGCTCCCAGGGCAGCCTAGCACTGGGGCTGACAACCCTCTCAGGGAAACAGTTCTCACTCAGCTCGAATTTAAACCCTCCCTGCCACAATGAGTAAATTTCCTCTTGCCCTGTTATTCCTTAACTTGTGAGCAGAGCCCGACCCCCAGCTCCCTGCAGCCTCCTGTCAGGGAGTGTCAGAGAGTGCTCCTGTCTCCCCTCAGCCTCTTCTCCAGGCTGAACACCTCCATTCCCTCAGCCCCTCCCCAGCACCCTTGTGCTCCAGCCCCTCAGTGTCCCTCTGGCAGTGAGTGAGGGGCCCAGCACTGAGCACAGCCCAGGAGCTGCAGCCTCACCAGGGCCCAGCACAGGGGACAATCTCTGCCCTGCTCCTGCTGCCACACCAGTGCTGAGCCCAGCCAGCATGCCACTGGCCTTGCTGGCCACAAGCCGGCTCACGTCCAGCCACTGACGATGAACATCCCCCGCACCCCATGACGACCACACATCCCCAACGCTGTAACCCAGACGCAGTTCCCCGAGCCCTGCACCCTCAGAGCCGGGGCAAGGCCTCCTGTGTGTGGCAAAGCAGGGCCGGCGGGCAGCCCTCGCCCTGGCAAGGCCTCAGCGCCGGCGGCCCGCAGCGAGGGCACCGGCAGGGCACGCAGGCAGCAGCCCGGCCCCGCAGGGCCCGTCCGGGGCGCAGTGCCCCGGCCCCGAGCAGCGGCCCGGCCCCGAGGGGGGCTCAGGAAAGCACCGGCCCTCCGCCGCGGCCGCCCCCCCACTCACCGCTCCACACTGCGCACGCTCCGCCCGGCCCCGCCCCGCCCCGCACCGCCCGCCTCAGCGCGCCCGCCCACGGGCCCGGCCGCCACGGGACCGACAGCACTGTCAGGCCCTGAGCAAGTGCGGCTGATGCCTTGCACAGAGGCGGAGGGACGGGGAAATCTGCTCGGTCTTTTGTGGTGGTTTCGCTGTGCTCTCTTGAACAGTCTAGAGACTTTTTTGTATGCACAGTGGATAAGGAGACTCGGGAAAGCTTGAGCTTTGCTGTCAGAACCAACCAAAGCCAGTTAACTGTAAAGAAGAAACGAGCCATGTAGATTGACCCACAACTGTCACAAGGGGTCTCAGATAAGATTGTGTCTGGGATGTCTTGAGGGGGTGCAGATAAGCCAGCGAGACCAAGATAAGAAACCTGAGAGCTCCATAGAGTGATGAGCTAAGATAAACACCATACATAGAAGAAGGAACCGAGAGTTCATGGTAAGGACACTACATACATAAAGGGTGGGTGTCAGGAGGATGGGGTGGCGCTTTTTTTCTGTGGTGTCCAGCAGCAGGACAAGGGATAATGGACAGAAGCTGGAGCACAGAAAGTTCCTCCTAAGCACAAGGAGAAACCCCTTTGGTGCTGAGGTGAGGGAGCCCTGGCCCAGGCTGCCCAGGGAGGGTGTGGAGGCTCCTTCTCGGGAGGTTTCCAACCCCACCTGGACACGTTCCTGTGCCCCCTGAGCGAGGGGAACCTGCTTTAGCAGGGGCTGGGGCTGCTGCAGCTCTGCAGGGCCCTTCCCACCCTCACCATTCTGAGATTCTAAGAGATACCTCTTCAACAAGCCACTGGGGACCACCAAAAACCCCATGGAAGACCCTCAGAGACCGAGGTGACATGCATAACATCTGTACCAATATGGTCGTTGATTCCAGGAAAAACAATGAATATGTGTAGTTATTCCAGGAAATATAATGCATATGTATGGAACAGGGCAATATAAGATGTGACTGATACACCATAGGGCAGGCAATCTGGGAAGAGCTAACCCCCGTGCATCCCTGGCTCATTCACTATGCCTTGGGCTCACGTGGCACCAGCATCACCCTCTCCTCCATCAGCCTTCTGACAGCCTTGAGCCTGTGGACATCAGGGGTGCAGCCACGGTCGGATGCCTGGGCCCATAGGCCTTCCCTATCAGGGCAGCCGGTCACAGAGCAGCCAGCTCTAGCCTCAGCCCACCTGTGCCAGACCCAAGCTCCCTGTCCCCTGCACTAGATGGCTGGTGGGGGCGAAAGAGGTGATATTAGAAAGGTTTGTGAGGTGTTGTTTGCCTTACACATCACATCTTCCCTGCCATTGGCTGCTTCTGCACCCTCTTCATTTTTCACACCTTTTGAGGGAGATAGTGAAGTTTCAGGTAAAGACAAGGGTGTTATTTCACAGCCTTGGCACCTAACACCCTCTGGACCATGCTGAGGAAAAGGTGAGAAAGTCAGGCTGGAAGGCGCAGGGAGGGCTGGGCTGCCACAGGCGTGAGCCCACGGGTCCCTTCTGCCTCCTTAGCTCACAGCACCGTGTTGATTGAAATCGGGTGCCAAAGCATTTCCTACCCCTCTTCCTGTCCACTGACCCAGCGATGGCATTGCAGAGATGATGGAAAAGACAGAGCCAAGAGCTATGCAGCCCTCCTCCCACAAAGATCCTGGAGGCAGGAGATGGATTGTAGGCAAATCTCAGCTTTCATTTCCAGTAAATGAAATGTTTTCAGTCTTTCCAGGTTGAATGTAAACACAACAAAATTGGACTCTGGAGTCAAAACCGACCAAACCCATCAGGGGTGCTCCACAGATTTATTGAGGCTTATGGTTTTTACTGGGGTTTATGATTTTTCAGGTAGTTATGCAACTTTTGGCAAAACATAACTCCTGGCCTTTGAATGCATGAAAGCACTGCTATCCTCCAGGTCTCCTCCTCCCTCTGGCCCCTCTCAGCTCCCAGAGCAGCATTGCCACCAGCTCAGGATTTGGCTGAAACCTGCCCAAACCTTTCCATGCTCTCTCTGGTGGGGCAGGTGAGCTGGATCCAGCTCTTCCCCACGTTTCACCAGGACAAATGGGACAATCAGCCATTGCTCTGAAGCTGCAGTGAGCCCTCTCAGACACAGCAGAAGCAGCAATAAAACCCCTCCATGCCCCAAACCCAAGGCTAGCAATCAGGCAGGGATGGCCCCTCTGCTTGCAGCCCAAGAGCCAAACTGGAGAGTGCGGAAGAGGAGTTTCCCCCTGGGTACAGCCTAATGGTGAGGCAGCAGGGTCTCACATCTTGTGACAGCCCCAGGTGGGTTGGGAAGCCTTGCTGAGAGGCTCAGTGTTTGAGGAGAGGAGTTGCTGCGTCCTCGGGCAATACCAGCCTAATCCCACCGTCTGAAGCCACTCACACATCAAAGAGATTGGAAAACACGCTCTGCATGTATTATCTTTTGCATTTTGATTTCTTCTGTTTGATCTGATGGGGTGGAGGGGTTCTTTTTTTTCCAAAGGTATTGGGGAAGATGGGTGTGAGAGAGTAATTGAGGGCTGGGAGTAATTTTTCATCAATGTACTTAAAGACAATCACAGCACTAGGAGGGAGGCCTAATTGTGGAGTTGTGTAATTAGTTTTTATGTCACTGCAATTATTCTGTTGGCTACATATAAAGAACATGGCAAAATGCAGCACTTAATTTTAAATCAAGACTTGATTCTCTTTTAGTAGGTAATTGATGTTGATCACATCACTTAGCAGCGACTATAAAATGCGCTATTTAGATTGTGAAAGGATGGAGAAAGGGACTAAGCAGATAGGTAATTGATGGATTGCAGGCTGCTTTGGTGGGAGGCAGCATTAATCCATCAGACTTCAGTTGTCTTTGTTTGCAGCCACTTCTGGGCATCGTTAGTGGCCCAGAGTGTTAATAAGCACAGAGCCACCAATGCCACACTAAAAGGCCACTCTGCCCTGGACAGCAGCATCAACAGATGAAGCTGCACTCCATGAAATTGATTCCTTGTGTTTAAATACCTTCTTTTAAGGGCAAACTTTCCTCTAAGAGACTCATTTTTGAGCACAGGGTGGGATTTGGGGCTGATCTCCTGCCCAGGCATGTGCCAGGTCCTGCCTGCTCCCCTAGTGAGCTCCCACTGGCTGCCTGCAAGCCCAGAGCCACAGGCATCCCCAAATACCTGCCCTGGGCACAACAGCACTGGGCAGTTGAAAAGAGGAAATCAGAAAAGCTGAGGATGCAGAAATGGGTTATTCCCTGTGAAATGGCACTGGTGTTTTCTCAGTCAACAGCTTTGCAAGTTTAACAGTGAACTAGGCCAAAAGCCTGCAAAAGCTGGGCCAGCCCTATGCCCAAGCAGGAGCAAAGCAGCAGGGAGAGCTTGTTTCCCCCGAGAAGGACAATACCGAACTTGCCTTTGCTCAGCAGGAGCCCAGATCAACCGCTTGACACCATGGTGTGATTCAGTCACGTAAGATCGATAAAACTTCTCCTTGCCTTTGCAACTGGCCCTAACTGCTCCATTTCAAGGGCTACTTCTTCCTGAGCAGGAGCTGGAGGAGACACAGTGCAGTTGCTGCAGGGATGGTGCTGGGGGTCACAGAGTGACTCTTGAGCCATCAGCAATTGAGGTTTTCTTCAGGAAAAGGCATGTGGGTTTGTGGCCGGGACCACCACATGCTCAGCTGGAGCCACCTCGCTTCGGGGCCATCAGCTTCTCCAGCAGCTCAGATGTGGTGACATGTCCTGAATTTGGTCAGAAATGGAATTCCCCAGCTGGTGCTAAATACCCCTGAATACATAACCAGATATTCAGTTTAAGTCCAAAAGCAAAATCAAATAGCAAGGTGCCACTTGCTTTTTAAAAAGCTTTTTCTCACCCTTTTTTGTTCTGGAACACGGGACCTTTTGCAGGACCAGTTCTGCCACATCAGCATCAGCCTCTCCAAACAGCTGTAAAGATCAGATGGGTCTCACTTGCAGCCTCTCACCACCAGCCCAAATACTATTTCATTCACCTCCCTACAAACACAACGACTTGTCCTAGAGGTTTTGCCACCAGTCCCTCAGAGGCTCTGGAGCAGTAAATGGGATGTGATGAGGCGAAGGGCCATCCCTGCTCATGGGAACGCTCTGAGAGTGAGGCCGGGGGACAAAGCAGGAGGGTTTCCGGGTGAGCTGCTGCCCGTGCGGCCGTGGCACAGCTCAGGGCCAGGATCCCGGCGGGTGTCAGCCTGTGACAACTCTTCTCCCTCTCAAAGGCATCCGCAGGACAGCTCGGCCCTCGTGGGAGCCCAGCGGGTTCTGCCAGGGGAGCCAGGGCAGGCTCTGCCTTATTTCAAGAGCCTGGCAATGCCAGATGACTCCAGCATTTCATTATGGGTTATTAATGACGCTGTTCATCACAGCAAAGTGGTTTGCTGCAGGCGGGCTTCCCACCGGGCTTCCCTTGCTTGCTCCCGTTTAATATCAGGTTTGGATTAAATTAGATAAGGTGGCAATGGTGATCAATTCAAAGCTGCTTTCCTAGGAAGCCATGCACAAATGATTAGAAACGGAGAGGATAACAAAGGTCGTAGCAAGAGCAGGGGGACCTGGCAGGTACAGAACCAGTGTGAAGGGAACGTTGAGTTTTTACTGCCATCAGCTCAGCTGCGACCAGGCTGGGATGGCAAAAGCAGCAGCATCTCCAGGGACCTTTGCTAGAAGCAGTCACCTCTAATGATCTGAGCAAGAGCCTTTCCGTGTGCCCAGGCAAGAATAAAGTCATTGGCATGAGGTGCTGGAGGGGGACTGTGCAGGCAGCAATAGGGCAGCTCCATCCCTGCCTCCTCCTCAGGAACAGGCAGGGACTGACCACAGACTGGCAGCCCCAGTCTTTCCCTGGCAGCACCCTTGACCCACAGGCTGAAGATTTCAGATCCTCAGAAAGCTGCTGGGAAGCACCCATCCATGCTGCTCCAGGAGCCACATCCCCCACTGCCGCCTCCTCTTCGCCACATTTGCAGTGTCCCCACACCACAGCACACTCAGGTTCAGGAGTGAGCACAGGGACGATTAATAAAACTCTTCCTATAAGGTGGAAACAAGGAGACCATAAATCTCAGCAGTGTCGCACACTTAAAGGAGAGGGGATGGTTATGAGCTGTTATTCCCTGCAAAAATGGGCTTTAAATCGTCATCCATCACCCACACCCAGAGCTGGATACTCTCAAGCTGTTCAGCAAAGCCTTAGCAGCTCCTTTGCACCATGGTGTGGGTGACCGTGATGCTCATTACCTGGACATACTTACTGCTCCTCAGCACCCACATTCTGCTGCTCTTCACAGTACCCACCAGTGTCTGGGAAGAAAGCCCTATGGAACATCAACAAGACCAAATGTGGGGGTTTCTTTTAGGGTCTCAGGTGCACATCCCTGGGGAAACGGCTGGGGCACAATATCGAAAAGCACAGAGCAAGGACCCTCCGCCCTCTCTGTCCCAGCAGCACGGCTGGGGAAATGAAGATGTTATTGAGCAGCAGCACAGCAAGGTAATTGAAAGCCTTTTGCTGCTGGAAACCCTGGAAGCTGCCAGTCTCTTGCCACTTACCAACACTTTTTCATTTCCTCTCTGTTTGGTCTAAACTTTCCATTGCATTCCACATCCATCTGAGCTGCAATGATAAATATGGAAATGAAGAGGCATTTACAGCTCCTTTCCCAGGTTGGGTTTATATATAAACAAACTGTGCTCATAGCACCGTCCTCTCTTCAGCCTCTGGCCTGGGAGTAGCAGAGTCTGTCTGCTGGGGACTCAACAGAGTGATCCTTTTCAGGAAACTGGATGGCAAAGAGCAATGGGAGCTGCCAGCCACATCTACAGGTCACTGTGGGGAGAAAACATCAGCAAAAGGGATGGAGCAAAGGAGGCCCATGGGGACTTTTGTACACAAGTAGAAGGGGAAAAGCAACAGCTGAAGAGCTGAGAATGTGAAGTAGGAAAAAAGACTTTCATTTTCACAAAATCTCTTAATCCATTGATCACAGGGGAGACTCTATACGGGAGCCTCTCTCTCGATTACCAGCTCAGGATCATCCAAGATGGTAATAACTGGCAGGAGAGTAGGAGGAGTAAGGTGG